>NC_136418.1:41374073-41686573 GCF_052625555.1 Lactuca saligna
ATTGGCTAGTTGAAATTGAAAAGATGATAGAAGAAGAGTAGAAGGTTTGGGAAAATCCCCATGGTGAAAAAGTCAAATGTTTCAAACCAAGAGCTTCAATATCTATGAAATTTGAGGTGTTCGCGTTCACTAAACCTAGAGTTCAAAAGGAAGAAGTTAAAAGTAAAAGAGGACTTATATGAAGAAGTTGAGGTAATTGATGAAGACATGGGTGGTGAAATATAGGATCCAACTTTGGTCAATATGGAGTTAGATAAGAAATGTCCTAAAGAAGATGGCAATAAGAAAGCAAAGGCAAAAAATCAAGGAAAAGGGATGAAATGTAAACACGAAGAAAGTGCCAAAAAAGAAGGAGAATTACAAGAAGTAATACAAAAGAAGCGTTCAAGTGTACAAGCGTAAGTGGAAGGAGAAAAAGGAGAAAAGCAAGATCCCACTCCCAACTGCAAAAATGTAGAGTGGGAAAGAATCTGACTCGCGAATTCTCAAAGACATGCACTTTTCAGGAGGCAGTTTGCATTTTATTTTCCTTTTTGATTTCTTTTTAGTTTTTTATTGTTTTTATGATAGTATAACCAAATGATCATTTGTTTCTCTAGTCTTCTGATTTAATTTTGTAGTGTTAAAAAATATGTAAAGCGATGAAAGAGTGCATTAAATGAAGATGTCGTGCAGGTTGTGAAGATTTTACTTGAAGACCATGTTTTTCAATAAGTGTGGGGTTCCCACTTAATTGAAGAGAAGAATTTTGAAGAATTTTACTAAAGGAACAGAAATGTTCCTAAGCATTACGAAGAGTCGATGCATTATTTTGAATGTAGAAGACTTTTTACGGAAACACAACTATATAGCCATCATCACCACATCGTGGTAATTATTTATCATGACTGCATCCGACCAAACACCATAATGTGGCATCACTTGACCACACCATGACACTTTTGATGAGGAAAATTCATTCAATACCATGTTCGGGTATCCTTATATCGAATCATGCCATTGTTTCAACACACTTTCTGAAAATGGTTCTTTGATTTATTTTGATCCTATGCATTCAAAAGAGAAGGCTTGGAAATACTGTTTCTAGCAATTATACAAGAATTCCAAGCTTTACCACACAACTTTCAAGAATATGATATCGCCACTATTACCCAAGGGGAGTCTGTTCCAATTCTTCCTTTTTAATTTATGTTTTTAATTGTTTAGTATGCAATGGGGCCATTGCATCAGTTAAGTGTGGGGTAGGGGGTTGAATATAGGAAAACAAGTATTCTGATTAAAAAAATGAAAAAAAATGACTATGATTTAAAAATTTATTAGAAAGATTTAAAATAATAATATAAAAATTAAATCTAGTTAAAAAATTGTTATGTTAAGATCTAGGTTGCTAGTGTTGTGTGGGAAGATCCGAGGAGAGGTTCATTGTTTATTTGACCCAATATATGTTATAGTGTATTTATGGCTTACCTATCCTACTGAAATCATGGAAAAAAAAATACGACCTTGCTTAGTTTGAGGGACACAATATATTTAACATTGTGTACAAGAAATGTATCCATGAGAGCTTATGTAGTTATTGCACCTTATACTACTACCTTTAACTAAAAAGGGTTAAAGTTATGTTACATTGCCTAAGCATATGTTTTTTTAGGATTTTTAATTTTGAGTGAAAATGTGAAAAGAAGAAAGAAAGAAATAGAAATAGAAAAAGAAAAAAAAAGTTTCAAAATTTTTGGAATAAGAGTCTAAAAAACTATCAAGATCAATAAATATCATGAAGAAAAGCTCCAAATTATCGAATACTCAAGAATAAGGAGAAATTTACCAAGTTATTATTGAATATTTTATTTTCTAGGTTATTTTTCCATATGTATACTTGGGAGCTTAACCAAGAATACCTTGAGGTTAATAAAGTTTTATGTGGATGGATTCGGAAGGACGCATAAAATCAATGTTGTTCAAAAGAAGTAGGAAAGTGTATGAAAATTGTGAGTATTTAGGAATGGGGAACTTCTTAGAAAATATATACACAAATACATCCATTGCGGTCTTCGAGTAATGAAGAGGCTAAAAATGGATTGTTTTGTACGATGTTGGTAGCTAAAGTCTTGATATGACAATAATAAAAAGGTTTTTCTTAGGGGAAAGTGAAAGCCAAGTGTAGGGTATTGTGATATGTGCATAATTAACTAATTAAATATTTAATGCAGATTTCTAATGCATTTAGCTAGAAATATGTTTATTTTAGGACAACAGATGCTTACTGTGTTTAAAATACATTTTGTAGCAGCAAACACTTGCTCGGATAAAAAGGAAGCATACGAGGAGATGGAAGTAGGAAACGGGAGCTAAAACAAAGAAGAAGAAAAGAAGGTTGTTGACCACATCGTGGTGATCTCTAACACGATGTGGCGAATGGAAATTTCAAGACCAATTAGATAACATGAAGGATACGGGATAAACACGAGGACCACGTCTAGGTGACGGTCAACTATGACGTGGTGATCTGATTTCACAACCATAAAATGCTAATCATTAGGTCAAATTTAGGGGGCATGCAATCGGTTTTCTAAGGAGAATTGCGGCTAAGAGCCCTTAGAAACCCAGAAGAAGATCGAAAACCAAGTGGAGCTCAACGATAGAAGAAGATTTAGAAGATTTTCACATTGATATAGTTGGTTTGGTTATCATACTAATGTCTATCTTAGTTTACATGGATCTATTCTATTATTCTACTACAATAAGAGGCTAAATACCTGTTACTTCTGTTTGGTGAAGATGAACTTAATCTATATATCGTGATATCGATAATTGGATGATTATATTTGATTTTACTTTTGTTATATATATATATATATATATATATATATAAACCCTAGCATGATTTAGTTCTAGTTTGTATTGCTTATGAATCAAATTCTGTGTAATACTTGATCATATTAATTGCATGAAGTTGTATCTTAATTGTTTATGATCAATAGATAGATAATTAGAGCTAGGATTAATCATATCTTAGATTAAGTAATTAAAGCTAGTAACTTTAACTGTGTTAGAGAGCATAATTAATCTAAATTTATGCTTGGTTGCTTAACTTGATCATAGTAATGTAACTAATATCATACAAAGTTCAATTTATGCTTATTATCGATTTGGTTTTTAACTTGTAAGTGATCATTGCATTGTCAATCATAAATTCTTAGTCCTAGATATTTGATAGTAATACCTGGTAAATCATATAATCCATCCATTATAAACCAACCATAGGAGACGGTGAAATCGGATCTAGGTAGAAGTATTCTTTTAATTATTGAAATTAATTTATTTTCTTTTCTTGTTAATTGCTAGTTGATAGTAAAGTTCTTTTGATCTTGAAAAAGTAGTAAAACCCCCAAAATTAAAGTTTGTCTAATTTGTTTAATTAAATTTTGTTCCTTGTGATCGACACCCGACTTACCTGATCTATACTATAATCTGACTAGATACACTTCTTATAAGGGCATAGTTAGCAAATTAAGTTAGGTTATAAATTTAAAAGAAGTAGGTACTATTGTGCACTTTAAAACCATACAAATGAGTTGTTCCAAAACCAATCAAAATGATTAAATCATTTAAACAACAAAGTAAAAATCATAAGTAGCCGATGCAGAAACTCTAGGGGATGCTGTACAGTCACACCGGGTCTTCCCCATTAGAAGCAGAAGTACCTGAAACAATAAACATGAAACTATAAGCACAAATCTTAGTAAGTTCCAAAAAATAGCACATACCATACATAGAATAGAGATTGATATGTGCCAACCATAGTCATATAATTTCCATTATGCCATGTGTAACACCCAGTCTTAGGTATGCATTTAATTCAAGTCAAACTTCATATTTTACCCTTGGACTCGATGAGTTGGAGGCTCAACTCGTCGAGTAGGATCAAATTCGAGTCTGGGAACTAAGTGACCTACTCGACGAGTCGGAATACCAACTCGGCGAGTAGGAGCTGTCTGTTGAAAACCCTAATTTTTAGGGTTTGTCCCCCTATTTAAAGAAACATAACACCCTTGTGGCCTCGTTATCACTCCCTTAACATCCATAAAACCCTAACTTGCCACCTTGAGCCTTATGAGTGTTTGAGTGCCATTTTTGAGTAATCTTGTGTGATTTAAAGTTTGTGTGAGCAAGAGGAAGAAGGAGGACTTCAAGAGAAGATTGTAGATCCAGGAACACCAACATTTTCTCCTCCCTTTCTGCTAATCAAGCTTAATACTTGACTTGTAGTTTCTTAGATCTCCTTGTGGCCATTTTTATGGAGTTTTGGGTCCAAGAAGCTTGATCCTTGGGACTTGGACGTCCCAAGTTAATATATCTTCAGATCTGGAACCTTGGAGGGTCCTCATGGCATAAAGGTTCCATCTTGATGGCCATGAGAACCCCTTGTGTGAAATAAACCCCATTTTTGGTCCTTTGAGCATAAAAGTCCCATGTATGTATGTAAAGTTCATGATTTTACATGTTATATCGATTTAAGGACCCCTACCTTTCTGAGGAGAGTTGTACAACAGAAATTGAGTTATGGACTTGGACAATAGCTGACTCGATGAGTTGTTCTTTGGACTCGACGAGTCTGGGGGTTTGGTTCCCCCAACCTGTTGCGATTCACAGAACCCAGTTGAGTTTAGAAGGGATGTAGTTGAGTCTAGAAGAAGGAACCAACGAAATAGACTTAGCTATGGACCTGGAAACCATGGGACTCGTCAAGTGTATAAACGCACTCGGCAAGTCCAAGGCCATCTCCCAACCCATGAAGAGGGACTCGACGAGTTGTTCATATAACTCAGCAAGTCACAGACTAGACACACTCATACGATGAAGGTGGACTCGACGAGTTCAAGGATGAACTTGGTGAGTCAATTGAAGATTGTCCTGATGTTATAGTTGAAGGATAACTCGTCGAGTTCTTGCTAGACTCGACAAGTAGAGTCGGGGTTGGGGACAGATGAAAAATAAGGACACGACAAGTTGCTGGACCAACTCGGCGAGTCAAGTCAACTGGATGTTGACTTTGGCCAGGATGTTGATCTTAGCCACGGTTAAAATGGTCATTTTACTCTAAGAGTAGTTATCGGGTTTTGACTAAGTATCTTTATGGAAATTATAGTCGGAGAGTCTCCGGAGTAGTAGACAGGGATTTCTCACTCGGAGTTTTAGCAGCCAATCATACGAGGTGAGTTTCCCTTTAGTAGGAATGGGTCTAAGGCACCAAGGTCGGCCCGTAGCGTGTTATGATTAGTAGTTAAGTGTGGGCGGAGCCCGTATCTCCCAGTTAGTTAAGTGTGGGTGGGGCCCGTCTTTCCCGGTAGCAGAGCTTGATTATGATATAAGTCTGAATGATAGATCTAGTTATACTTGTTTTCTGTGCGATACTTGTATGTATGCCTAATAGTTGAGTGTGGGTGGGGCCCGTATATTATAGCAGCCGAGTGTGGGTGGTGCTCGTATCTCGAGTAGTTGAGTGTGGGCAGGGCCCGTATCTTAGATTTAGCATAGTGTGGGAGGGTGCCGTATCTCCATGAGTGTGGGCGGGGCCTGTATCTCCTAGTTGCATGTTACATGTGTAAGGTATGTGGTAGTTTGGGGGAGCTCACTAAGCTTCGTGCTTACAATTTCAATTTTGGTTTCAGGTACTTCAGCAAGCAAAGCGAAGGGCTCGAGTTGATGGCATGGCACACACCACAATTTCTATTAGCCTGGGAGCTTACTCTGATGTTTATTATGAGACAGTTATATGTTGATAGATTTTATGAGATTTTGAGATACATGTCTGACGATTTAATTTTATGATGATAATATTATGCTTGTTAAATGATTTCAAAAACGAAATTTTTGGCTGGTATTTTTGGGATGTTACACCATGAGTCGTATAATGGTCTTTCCTTGCCAAGACAGGGGCCAAACCTCAATATTACAAAGAAGTTCCCAGAGCCACCTACTGGTCTTCCACTCAAGAATCACAATGACAACTAGCATCCTATATATAAATGCCAAGGTCCAAACCCTGGTCTTGCATACAATTTTCCAAAGGCCACCTTTAGGTCTTACATTCACTTTCCAGGGACCACCACCTGGTCTTCATACATATCATAATTCAGTACGCTGGTATTGGTACCTTCAACCCACAAGTACAGTGAGGAGACTTGCCTCAATCTGAACATAACCGAATCTCACACACATGTTGCTAATACAGTATATCCTTACACTAAACATAATAAAACCAACCCTAATTGATAATTAGGGTAATAATCATGATCAAGGGTCCAAAACACACACACACACATACACACACACTCTCTCTCTCTCTCTCTCTACAGTGTGAAAGACTATTCTACCCTTTCCAAGCTAGCCACAACTAAACATGGCCTAAAGCCTAAAAATAACCAAATTGCACTTCTAGGAGTACACCATACGTACTCATTCCCTATGCCGTACGTGTCAAGTTTCGATAGAAAACAGGGCAAAGCCCAGTTACGCAGTGCATACTATGGGGTTACGCCTTGCGTAACCAAGCTAATTAAAAAAACACCTCATTAAGCTCTTAATAGCTTAAGATCAAATATATAACACTCAGATCAGACTATAATGGACGTCTAAAGTCATCTAGTTCCTAACTTTTTCACATTTCATGGATTAATGGAGTCCAACACCAAAACTCAAATCCTTAACATCCTCTAATGAATCGAAACCCTTGCAAGGGTGAAAAGAAACCATCAAGATCCCATTTTTATTACTTACAATCCTCAGAAATCACAAGATATGAGAACCACAAGCTCTGGAGTATCTTTTATTCATAAGAACAAAAAGAATGGGACCAAAATCATGTAAAACTCTAAGCTAACCTAGATCTAAACTAAGGAATCATAAAGGTTTAAGCTTTATACCTTTCGGGGGCTTACAAATGGGATGAAAGTTTGAGATCTTTAAGCACCACGCTCACTAATACTCCTTTAGTGGATTCATTTCTCACAAAGCGCACAAAAACTCACTAAAAATACTCAAGGTCTTCACAAAAGTAGCTAGGGTTTCAAAATGACTACTTTAGGGTAAGTGGAGGCTAAGCATGAAGAGGCCTCAACGGACTTCATATGTTTAAATAGGGTCTCAACCCTAAAACTTAGGTTTTTGGAATCAAAAATAGTATACCCTACGTACTCCTTATGTAATCCCAACATACTCAATGAAGTCCCCACCATCTTTAATCAGTTACGCCCAGCGTGCACATAGTGTACGCCCCGCTACCAATTTTTCAACAATTTAAGACTCCAGTTTGAAAATAAAAAATACCTGGAGAACGAGTGCTACAACCCAAAAGGTAAAAATCTTAAACCCTAGTTTCCAAAGGGGATAAATAAGACATGGATTCACCCAATAAGCACTTATTCAAAAACTCCTTACCTCATTTACTCTAGAAGGGTTTCTAATACAAAAACCGTCATAAAAGTTGGTGCTTTATGTATATGCATGTCCAATTCATGTCTTGAAGCCAAAATGAATCAAAATAAGGGTTTTTGAAAAAAAAATCACAAACATAACTCAAGAATTTAGCTATACTTCAGATCAAAATCCATAAACAATCCAAATGATTCAAAGATTCATAAAGTTGAAAACATTTTGAGATCTGACCACTCTAACTAACTAGTATATTAAGATTAAGGTACAAAACTAAAGATCTAGCAAACTATCATGATAAAACTGAGTCATGGACACTAACACATGTACACAAGAGATCCAGGATGAGAATGAATACTTGCTTGCTGAATCTTGGTCACTTCTTCTTCCTTCTTCCTTCATAGACTTCCAAGAACACTTAAAGGGCTTTAACAATGGTAGAAGGAAATTAGGGTTTCTTTAGATATTTTAGGAGGTTGATGGAGGTTGAAGGTAAGAAAATCCTTTCCTCTTCTTTCCTTTAAAAAAGTAGGTTTTAGCCATCAGTGGTTTCCACACTGTGGCTTATACCTACCATACCGTGGAGGGTCAAATAAGCTCGTGACTTAAAATGACTTGCCATAACGTGGTTACCCTTCACCATGCTATGGAAAATCCTAAAAGTCAACCTTTGAAAAATTAAAATGTCTCTCAAGTTTTGGTTGTTAAACTAGGGTTTCATCACATTTGTGTTGCCATCTACGTCGACTAGGGTTTGAATCTCACATGTAGTGGATCTGTTGAAATCATGTGAAAGAACCATCCATCTCCATCGAATCTGTTGGGTTGCCACTGGATACATTGACTTGTATATTAGCGAAGATGGGTTCAGGTGAAGAAAATAAAGCCACCTCTGACGACCACCACCTAGAGTGTAGATATGCAGACAGGTTATGATAGTGGCTCCATCTCCGTCTCTCTTGCTCTCTCTCTCTCTCGCTCTCTCTCTCTCTCTCTCTCTCTGTCTATATATATATATATATATATATATATATATATATATATATATATATATATATATATATATATATATATATATTTCATTGAATCACATCAGTAAACACGAAAAATGTGTGTTTGTGCTTCTCTGCTCCACATGATGTTTCTAAATGACCTAGTGATCGATGGTGGTCGCTTAACGGCTAATTGGGAAGAATAATGGGGTGTCGAATGTGTTTCTGAGAGAAAAGGAGGTGATGGTCCAACGGTGTTCTATGGTTGTCCAGCTGTAAAGCTAGTGCATAGGATATGTGTTTGTAGTGGTGGGCCCTTTTTTTCTTTTTCTTTTAATTTTTAATAACAAAAAATCAAAAATTACATCAAAAAAGAAAGCGAAAGGGTAAAATAGTCATTTTATCTTCTTCGGGTATGGTCCGAATGAGAAAAAAACATTATGGGGACAATCCGAGTTACTTTTTTTAGAATAGAAACTAACGTGCAATTTGACACTTAGACAATGAATAAATCGTGTAACTTACCGAAATCTATATGATGTAGTGAGATTACGTTATAATAGTACACATTTGGCTCCTTAAATGACAAATTCAAAAGTATATTTGTCTACAAAACCACTTTATTATATAAATTGAAAAAGATGATAAAAATATTATTACATATTTTGTCTTTACTTCCTCATGTCATCCATTCCTTTTGTTCCTAATTTTTGTTTCCCATGCATTTCTTTGAAGTTAACAACTTGTGATTCAAGGTCATTCCTCTTTATTTTTTCCCATGTTAAATGTTCTAGTAAAAAATAACAAATTTGTATCTTAGGGATCTCTAATAAAGTTTTGACAACTATAAAATCCTGAACACTAGGTCAAATTCAGGGGGATGCAATTGGTTTTCTGAGGGTAAGTGCGACTGAGAAGCCTTATAAACCCAAAAGAAGATCAAAAACCAAGTGGAGCTTAACGATTAAAGAAGATTTAGAAGATTTTTACATTGATCTAGTTGGTTTGCTTATCATACTTATTTCTAGCATATTTTACATGGATCTATTGTGTTTATCTGCTACAGTGAGAGGCTTAATACATGTTACTTCTGTTTGGTGAAGACGAAGTTAATCCATATGTGTTGATTTTGATATTTGGATGATTATATTTGATTTTACTTATGTTATATATATATATATATATATATATATATATATATATATATATATATATATATATATACCCTAGCATGTTTTAGTTCTGATTTATATTGCTTATAAATCAGATTCTGTGTGATAATAGATCCTATTAATTACATGAATTTATCTCCTAATTGTTGATGACATTAGATAATTAGCGCTAGGATTAATCACATCTTAGATTAAATAATTAAAGCTAATAATTTTACCTGTGTTAGAGAGCATAATTAATATTAGTTTTTGCTTGGTTGCTAAATGATATTTCCATATTTATACACATTTTAAGGCAATATTTTAATTCATTTTTATTAATATTTTCGTTATTTGTAAACATATATGGTACTTATGACTTAAAAAAAAAATTGTAGCCAAATGGAACATTCTTGAAGATAAAGGGCCAAAAGAGACAAGAAGTGGACTTTGGAGGATTGAAGAATTAAATGAAGGAAATCCTTTCGAAAAGCCCAAATCACAACGTAGCATGACTTACACGACATGGAGTGATTGTTCTAAAAGATAAATGCACAAGAAGTCAGAGTCCTTGCCCAATAAGGATTCATCCTAAATCACAGCGTAAAATCCTTGTTCATGACGTGAATTACAATAATTCCCAAAAATATATATATATATATATATATATATATATATATATATATATATATATATATATATATATTCACTCTTACGAATTAAAGAGGTTTTTCTGGAAGTTAGAAGGTTTAGAGAACAATTTCTAGAGGAAGTTTCATCAGAGAAACCCCGTCTAAAGCATTGGACGAAGGAGAATTACTAAAAGAGTTAGAGATTGAAGATTACATTCATCAGTTTAGTTTGGTACATTTAATCTCATCTTTCAATATTGGATTTATGTGTGTCATTTCAGCCATGAGTAGGTGAATCTAGCTACTTATGTTTAGCTAGATGAAGCCTTAAATCTATGGATTAGTTTAATTAAATATGGATTTTAATAGTTGGTTATGTGCTTGTGTTTGCTTGTTACTTCTAAGCATGCTAAGAATTGATACTTTAATTGCTTGAATTCAGGTTCTGTGTAGCTTAGTGACTAATAAATTACATGAATTTGACACTTAGTGATTTAGTGACCATTTAATTACTAGAGCTAGGATCAACCAAATCATAAATAAGTAATTAAAGTAATTAAATTTAGTTGTGCTGGAGAACATAAATTACGACCATAGTTATATTTGTTAAATAAATCTTACATAGCCCCATTCATAATGCATAACTGATTTTGTGTTAGATTGTGTGTGACCATACATAGTTTTACTAGAATTAGTGAAACATTAGTAAATTTAGACTTAAATTACTAATAATAAAATTTGGTAACCAACTTTAATAATCCATAATTGGTAGCTAACCATAGAGGAGACGTGGATTCAAACTAAATAGAAGTGTTTCTAATAATTGATTGACTTTGATAGTTAAGTGATTAAGTTTGACTGAACTTGCAGAATTAGATTTAAAAACCTAATTAACTTTTTCTTGTTTTAGGTTAACTGTTAGTAGCTAAATTAGTTAATTAAATATGTTCCCTGTGTTCGACCCCAACGTATTTTACTATTCTATCCACTGACTAGGTACACTGCCCATAGGTGAAATAATATATAAGAAGTTAGGTTATAAATTTAAAGCTAGATAAGGTATAGTCCGCATCAACATCACTTAACTTGATCATAGGAAACTAACTAATATCATTTATAGTCCAATTTATGATTATTATCAATTTAGTGTTTAACTTGTGCATGATCATTGCGTTGTCATTCATAAATTGGTAGGCATAGAAATTTGATAATAGTAGCTAGTAAAGTGGTAATCAATATAATCCATCCATTAGAAGTCAACCATAGGAGAAGGTTAAATTGGATCTATGAAGAAGTATTCTTTTAATTCTTGAAGTTAATTTGTTTTCTTTGCTTGTTAATTGCTAGTTGATAGTAAAGTTCTTCTAGTCTTGAAAAATCAGTAACCCCCCCCCCCCTATTTAAGTTTGTTTCTTGTTTAATTTGAAGTAGTTAATATTTTTAATTGAATTCCATTCCCTGTGATTGACACCCAACTTACCTGACCTATACAATAATCTGACTAGATACACTTCCTATAAGTGCATAGTTAGCAAATTAAGTTAGGTTAAAATTAAATAAAAAAAAGTAGGTATTATGTTCACTTCAAAACATACAAATGATTTGTTCCAAAACTAATCAAAGTGATTAAATATTTTAAACATCATAGTAAAAATGATAAGTAGTTGATGCGGAAACTCTACGGGATGTTGTACAGTCACATGGTGCCCTTCCCTTTAGAATCGGATGTACCTAAAAAAAGAAAACATGAAATCGTAACCACAAAGCTTAGTGAGTTCCTAAAATAGCACATATCATACATATAATAGAGATTTCCATGTGCCAACCATAGTCTTATAATTACCATTATGCCATGAGTCGTATCATGGTCTTTCCATGCCAAGGTGGGAGCCAAACTTGAGTCTTACAAATAAGTTCCAAGAGCCACCTCCTTGTCTTCCATTCAAGTATCATATAAAAAACTAGCATCCTATATATAAATGCCATAGTCCAAACCCTGGTCTTGTATACAATTGTTTGAGGGCCAACTCTAGGTTTTACATTCATCTGCTAGGGGCCACCACTTTGTCTTCCTACATATCATAATTTAGTGGGTCGATATTGGTTCCTTACACCCATAAGTATAGTGAGGAGACTCACCTTAATCTAAACATAATCGAATCTCACACACACACTGCTACTACAAAATCTCCTCACACTAAACATATCAAAAACAACCCTAATTAGGGTAATAATAATAATCAAGAGTCCAAAACACACATATCGCCCACAGCCCAAAAATAAACCAATTCCACTTATAGGAGTACTCCTATGCGTACTCCTTCCCTATGCCATGCATGCTGAGTTTCCACAAAAAAATAGGGCAAAGCCCCGTTACGTGTTGTGTACTAAGGGTTTATGCCTTGCGTAACAAGAAAATTGCCAAAGTCTTCACTAAGCTCTTAATACTTAAGACCAAATGTACAACACTCCAATATGAATATAATGGATGTCTAAAGTTATAGAGTTCCTAACTTTATTACTTTACATGGCTTAATGGAGTCCAACACCAAACCTTAGACCCTTAACATCCTTTAGTGACTCCAAACCCTTTCATGGGTGAAAACAAACCATCAAGATCCCATTTTTATGACATAGAATCCTTAGAAATCACAAGATATGACAATCACAAGCTTTAGAGTAGCTTTTACTCACGAGAACCAAAACTATAGGACCAAAAGCATGTAAAACACTAAGCTAACCTATATCTAAACCAATGACTCATAAAGTTTCAAGATTTATACCTTCTGAGGATTACAAATGGAATGAAAGTTTTGGATCTTCAAGCACCAAGCTCACCAATGCTCCTTTAGTGGATTCCTTCTTGACAAAGCACACAGATACTCACTTAAAATGCTCCAGATCTTCACAAAGTACCTAGGGTTTCGAAATGAGTACTTTGGCGTAGTGGAGGCTGACCATGAAGATGCCTCAAGGGACTTAAGGTGTTTAAAGAGGGTCTCCAACCTAAAACTTAGGGTTTTTGGAATCACCAAGAGTACAACCTGCATACTCCTTATGTAAACCCAACATACTCAATGAAGTCCCCGCCACCTTCAATGAGTTACGCCCATCGTACACATAGTGTACGCCCAGCGTACACATAGTGTACGCCCTGCAACCAATTTTGCAAGAATTTAAGACTTTAGGCTGAAAATAAAAAATACCTGGAGAACGAGTGTTACAACCAAAAAGTTCAAAATCTTAAACCCTAAGTTCCAAAGGGGCTAAATAAGACATGCATTCACCGAATAAGCACTTATTCCAAAATTCCTTACCTCATTTATTTCAGATGAGATTCTAATACAAAAAGTGTCATAAAAGTCGGTGCTTTCTGGACATGCATGTCCAATGCATGTATTGAAGCCATAATGAATCAAAATAAGTGTTTTTTTAATGAAAATCACATACATGACTCAATAGTTCAACTGTACTTCAAATCTAAATCCATAACCATTCCTAATGATTCATAGGTTCATAAAGCTGCAAACTTTATGAGATCCGACCATTCCAACTAACTAGGATGTGAAGATTAAAGACAAAAATCAAGATCTAGAAACCTATCATGACAATAATCGAGTCATGGACACTAACAAAGGTCTAGAAGAGTTCTAGGATGACAATGAATACTTGCTTGCTGAATCATGGTTACTTCTTCTTCCTTCTTCCTTCAAGGATTTCCAAGAACACTGAAAGGGATTTAAAAATGTAGGTGGGAGATTAGGTGATGTTTAAATTTATATATATATATATATATATATATATATATATATATATATATATATATATATATATATATATATATATTACTCAAGTTTTAAGCTAATAAAACTGATTTATCTCAACCGGACTAATAGACACACTAGGTAGTGTACCTAGTCATGTAATAGTATAGTTGTGGTATGATCAGGTGTCGAACACAAGGGGAACGATGGTGAATTAATTTTAGAGTGCTTGATTATAGGTTACACAAAACACACAAAAGCAATAAGAATGGTTTTATTAAAATGAAATTAACACTTAGCATAAAATATCGATAAACTGACTTGAAGACATATTTCTTTAGGAACTTTGGTCTAGATAAATTACATCTCAAAATAATGGCTAACTACTGATACAATGGATACTTATTCATTATTCACCAATTCCTAACATGACTAGCATCATGGTCACACTACTAATCATTTGATTTTAACACAACTATTAATTCATTGATCAAGTGAACAAACAATCATGAAAATCAGTATTTAGTTCGTATTAAGCAAGATTTGATCTTATTTAACCCTGATGATCATAGAGTTAAATCATGCATAGAATGGTCATCTACTCATGCACACACATTAATGTTCATTATTTTCTTTCCTAACCCCAGGTTTTTGTCCAACTCTACTCATAATCACCGATGGTCATTGGACAATTATGATTCAACTTAACATAGTCAGATGGTCATCTAAACTCTATTAATTCAGCAATAGGGAACAAAGTAACAATCTTTAACACATATGTATCTTTCAACCAAACTTGACAACATAAATTAAATAAGAATGAACAATCCAAATAGCAATTAAACAATAAACTCAAAGATTCATTCAATCATAAACACAAAGTGAAAGGTTTTAACTCCCAAATCAGAAACTAACACATAATGGAATCATAGTGGAATTCTATTCATGGTCACGACAACAAACCACATGATCTCCGACATGAGTCTGCTCTCTAATCCCTTCGATCTTCGCTCATGTCATCTTAATAGCCTTATGATCACCTTCTAGACCCTTAAAACAGCTTCTTTGAGATTTCTTGTCGACCAAGGATTAATAAAAGTCATAAATCCCATCAAAAAATCATCCTGATGCTCGAAATATATATAGGTTCTCAAAATTTTGATCGCCATGACGTGGTAATGGCACCAGAACGTGGTCCTTGTGTATATCCCGTATTCTCCAAGTCAACCTCAACAATCGCGAAGTTTAGATTTACCACATTGTAGTGGTGTCACCATCTCGTGGTAATTGCAAATAATTATCTTCTTAGAACACAAAAATCGTCCTAAATTTGTCTACTTTTCAGATTATTTTGAATCATGTCAATCGGAAGTACGAGTCATGAGATATGGCCAAAATACATACAAGAGGTCAAGTTGTCCAGCAACATCCTTTTTGCGTATTTTTAGCTCCTTTCAACTCCTTTTGCATTCTGGCTCCCATTTTAACTATATTCGAACATTTCAAAGCATATTAAGTATCTTTTAGTTCTAAATAAGCTAAAAACAAAAAATAAAATAATAAGAAAATGTCATAAATATATGCATAAAATAAACATTATCATGCCTTGGGTGAGAAAACCTAGCCTCATCACTCCTTTAAATTGGGTGAAAGTATAGAAAAGTAGGGTTTAGCCATCAATGGCTGCCATGTCGTGGCCTATAGTTACCATGCCTTAGAGGGTCAAATAAGCTTGTGACTCAAAGTGACTTGCCACAACGTGGTAATCCTTCACCACGCTGTGGGAACTCCTAAAAGTCAAACTTTGACAAATTAAAATGTACCTCAAATTTTTGGAGTTAAACTAGGATTTCGTCACATTTATGCCGCCATCTACGTCGGCTAGGGTTTGGATCTCACACGTAGCGGATTTTGTTAAAACCACATGAAGAACCATCAATATCCACCAGATATGTTGGGTTGCCAACATATAAATTGGGTTGTACATTAGTGAACATGGGTTCAGGGGAAGAAAATGAAGCCACCTTCAATAACCACCACCTAGAGTATTGATCTGCAAACAGGTTGCGATAGTGGCTCCACCGCCGTCTCTCTTTCTCATTGTTTCTTTGTATCATATCTTTAAACACAAAAATGTGTTTTTGTGTTTCTCTGCTCCACCTGGTGTTTCTAAATGACAAATTGATTGATGATGGTGGCTTAAAATCTAATCGGAAAGAAAAACGGGTTGTTTCTGAGAGAAAAGGAGGTGGTGGTCCAATGGTGTTGTGTGGTGGTCCGGTTGTAGAAAATGAACTAAAGAAGATAAATTGATGATAAATTATTGAAGGGTGTGGGTGAGGTTAGTGAATAGGATACGTGTTTTTAGTGGTGGGCCCTTTTTATTTTTCTTTATTTTTTATTTTTCTTTTAAATTTTAATAACAACAAAATCAAAAAATACATCAAAAAAGAAATTGAAAGGGTAAAATAGCCATTTTATGTTCTTCGGGGTATGGTCCAAACAAGAAAAAAAACATGTTCGCGACAATCCGAGTTAATTTTTGTAAATAAAAACAAAATGTGCAATTTGACACTTAGACAATGAACGAATCGTGTAATTTAATGAATCCTATGTCATGTGGTGAGTTTAGGTTACAATAGTACACATTCCTAACCTTGAATGATATATGTAAAAGTATATTTTGTCTACAAAACCACTTAATTATATAAATTGAGAAAATATGATAGAAATATTAGGGCATATTTTGACTTTACTTCCTCATGTCATCCACTCCTTTTGTTCCTAATTTTTGTTTTCCATGCATTTCTTTTAACTTAACAACTTGTTATTGAAGGTCATTCCACTTTGTTTTTTCCCATCTTAAATGTTCTAGTCAGAAATAACAAATTTGTATCTTAAGGATCTCTAATAAAGTTTTGAAAACTATCAAATCCTGAACATTAGGTCAAATTCAAGGGGATGCAATCGGTTTTCTGAGGATAATTGCGACTGAGAACCCTTAGAAACCTAAAAGGAGATCGAACACCAAGTGAAGCTCAATGATTGAAGAAGATTTAGAAGGTTTGCTTATCATACTTATGTCTAGCTTATTTTACATGGATCTATTGTTTTTTTCTAATACAATGAGAGGCTAAATACTTGTTACTTCTGTTTGGTGAAGATGAACTTATATATATATATATATATATATATATATATATATATATATATATATATATATATATATATTGATTTCGATAATTGGACGATTATATTTGATTTTACTTGTTATATATATATATATATATATATATATATATATATATATATATATATAAACCCTAGCATGATTTAGTTCTAGTTAATATTGCTTATATATTAGATTATGTGTGATACTTGATAATATTAATTACATGAATTTACATCTTAATTGTTTATGATCATTAGATAATTAGAGCTAGGATTAATCATATTTTAGATTATGTAATTAAAGCTAGTAACTTTAACTATGTTAGAGAGCATAATTAATGTTGATTTGTTCTTGGTTGCTTAACTTGATCATAGGAAAGTAACTAATATCATTCATAGTCCAATTTATTCTTATTTTCAATTTGGTGTTTAACTTGTACATGATAATTGCATTGTCATTCATAAACTGGTAGGCCTAGACATTTGATAATAATAGCTAATAAATTGGTAATCAATATAATTCATCCATTGGAAATCAACCATAAGAGAAGGTGAAATCGGATCTAGGCAGAAGTATTCTTTTAATTCTTGAAGTTAATTTGTTTTCTTTGCTTGTTAATTGCTAGTTAATAGTAAAGTTCTTCTATTCTTGAAAAATAAGTAACCCCCCCCCCCCCCCCCCGAATTAAATTTTGTTTCTTGTTAAATTAGAAGTAGTTAATATATTTAATTGACTTTCATTCCTTGTGATCGATACCCTACTATAATCTGACTAGATACACTTCTTATAAGTGCATAGTTAGCAAATTAGGTTAGGTTATAAATTAAAAACAAGTGGGTACTATTGTTCAATTCAAAACCATACAAATGAGTTTTTCCAAAACCAATCAAAGTGATTACATAATTTAAACATCAGAGAAAAAAATCATAAATAGCTAATGCGGAAACTCTGGGGAATGCTTTGCAGTCATGCTAGGCCCTTCCCTTTAGAACCTGAAGTACGTGAAACAATAAACATGAAACCGTAAGCAAAAAGCTTAATGAGTTCTCCAAAATAGAGCATATTGTACATTGAATAGAGATTTCTATGTGACAACCATAGTCTTATAATTTCCATTATGCCATGAGCCGTATCATGGTCTTTCCTTTCCAAGACAAGGGCCAAACCTAAGTATTACAAACAAGTTCCAAGAGCCACCTTTTGGTCTTCCATTTAAGTATCATAAAGACAACTAGCATCCTATATATAAATTCCAAGGTCTAGACCCTAGTCTTGCACACAATTTTCCAAGGGCCACCTTTTGATCTTATATCCATTTGCTATGGCCCACCACCTGGTCTTCCTACATAACATAATTCAGTGGGATGATATTGGTACCTTCGACCCATAAGTATAGTGAAGAGACTCACCTCAATCTGAACATAACCAAATCTCACACACACGCTTTTACTACAAAAGCTCCTCACACTAAAGATATCAAAACCAACCTAAATTAATAATTAGGTTAATAATCATAATCAAGGGTTCAAAACACACGCATACACTCTCTCTCTCTCTCTCTCTCTGTAAGGTACAATACCATTCTACCATTTCCAAGCTAGCCCCAACCAAAAATGGTCCGAAGCCCAAAAATAACCCAATTCAAGTTCTAGGAGTATGTCATGCATAGTCCTTCCCTACGTCATGCGTGCCGAGTTTCCATAGAAAACAGGGGAAAGCCCGTTATGCATTGCATACTAAGGGGTTACGCCTTGTGTCACCAAGAAAATTGCAAAACTCTTCATTAAGTTCTTAATAGCTTAAAACCAAATATACAACACTCAAATCAGACTATAATGGAGGTCTTAATTCATAGAGTTCCTAACTTTATGACTTTTCATGGCTTAATGGAGTCCAACACCAAACCTTAGATCCTTAACATCCTCTAATGACTCCAAACCCTTTCATGGGTGAAAAGAAACCAACAAAGTACCATTTTTATGACTTAGAATCCTTAGAAATCACAAGATATGACAATCACAAGCTTTATAGTAGCTTTTACTCACAAGAACCAAAAACCATGGGACCAAATTCATGTAAAATTCTAAGCTAACCAAGATCTAAACTAAGGAATCATAAAGGTTCAAGCTTTATACCTTCTAAGGTTTACAAATGGGATGAGAGTTCCAGATATTCAAGCTCCAAGCTCACAAATGCTCCTTTAATGGATTCCTTCTTCATAAAGCACACAAACGATCACTTAAAATGCTCAAGATCTTCACAAAGTAGTTAAGGTTTCGAAATTACTACTTTTGGGGCTAAGTAGAGGCTGAGCATGAAAAGGCATCAAGGGACTTAAGGTGTTAAATAGGTTCTCAACATTAAAACTTAGGGTTTTGGAATCAACAAGATAACGCCCTACATACTCCTTATGTAAGCCAAACATACTCAATGAAGTCCTCTTCATCTTTAATGAGTTACGCCCAGCATACACATAGTGTATGCCTCGGCATAAGGACAAATTTTGCAAGAATTTAAGACTTTAGGTTGAAAATGAAAAATACTTGGAGAACGAGTGTTACAACCTAAAATATCAAAATCTCAAACCCTATGTTACAAAGAGGCTAAATAAGACATCGACTCACCCAATAAGAACTTATTCCAAAATTCCTTAACTCATTTACTCCAGAAGGGTTTCTAATACAAAAAGCGTCATAAAAGTCAGTGCTTTATGAACATGCGTGTCCAATGCATGTCTTGAAGCCATAATGAGTCAAAATAATGGTATTTGATTAAAATCACATACATGACTCAAGAATTCAACTATACTTCATATTTAAATCCATAATCATTCTAAATGACTTAGAGATTTATAAAGTTCCAAACTTTATGAGATCTGGCCACTCCAACTAACTAGGATA
Source organism: Lactuca saligna (assembly GCF_052625555.1). Classification (NCBI taxonomy): domain Eukaryota; kingdom Viridiplantae; phylum Streptophyta; class Magnoliopsida; order Asterales; family Asteraceae; genus Lactuca; species Lactuca saligna. Next base: position 41,394,119 of record NC_136418.1, read on the forward strand.
TGAAGAATAAGAGATAAACCTCAAGATCTAGCAACCTATCATGAGAAAAATTGATTCATAGACACTAAAAAAGGTCTAGAAGAGTTCAAGGGCGTGAATGAATACTTGCTTGCTGACTCTTGGTCACTTCTTCTTCCTTCTTCCTTCAAGGACTTCCAAGAACACTGAAAGGTCTTTAACAATGAAGGAAGTAGATTAATGTCACACCCCAAACCAAAAATGGCGAAAACGTCCACGGGTGGCGGACTTCATGTATAGTATCATAACAATGTGTATAATAGTGATAAAAGCAATACAACCAATCATAAATATAATCGAAAAAGAGTTACATGGTTTCACGTGTTACATATTTCAATGATTGATTACAACATGATATAAAAATAGTTGTTCAACGCCGTACCGTTCCATCCTCAAAAGCTTGTAGTTACATGGTTTCGTTGATTTCCTGAGAATACAAGTAGTTTTTAAAAAGTGTCAACAATTAAGTTGGTGAGTTCATAACCTTTTTAGATGAAGAGTTTGGACACCAATCTTTGTAATGCGTTGTGTGTTACCAAGAAAATCCAATATTTTCCTTACAAAAGTGATATGTAGTCTTAAATACCAAGACCGAAAGTGTACAGTAATATTTGTACTTATTGATATAAAAAGTGGTTTTAAATCGACATAAAACCCTTTTTGATTTGTGAAAATCCCCGTAAAGTTTAAGTGTTGTTAACTCCCTATGTGAGTCGATATAACCATACTATGAATGAATGAACCTGCCACGATGTTTCTCAGGCGTCAAAATAGATAATGACACTTGTCACCCCAGACCTTCCTGTCTAGCTGTTTCATGCAGATCAAGTGTAGTTTGTCAAACCCAATGTAAATCTATACACAACTATCATGTTCTCCCTACAAGAGACTCTGGTTATAACTACCAGGAATTTTCACCCGTATTCTAGGAGTACTAAGAAGAATGTCTCACAATTTACGTTAACAAGTTTACCTGTAGTGTGCGTGAGTGTGAAGCCTTTTTCTGTGGGAATAAAACCTTTAGTAATGTGTTTGTTGTGTTAGTGGAAACATAAATTATACTTATTATAGCTTATCAAAAAGTTTTGTAATGGTAGAAATCCTCTTTGTATGTGATTAAAACCTTTATAATGAGGTAAAAGATATGTAATATAACCAAAATGTATTTATATATGATAATACACACCTTGCTCATCAAGTTACAAGGTGTAAATGAGTTATTAACAATTTTCTAGTTTAATCACTTCCGTTCCTATTCTTGGAATAATTATAGAAAAATCATACGGAGTCAAAAACTAAATCTTTAAACTATGAGAGTTTATAATTTTTGTCTAGTTTGTTCATAAGTTTTATTATGATTTTTAGAAGTCTCTAACTGGTGTGAAAATGTTCATAATCACAGACTCGTCCGAATTCGTAGCTACAGTGATAGGCAGTTTTGTAAAAATCTCCAAAAATTGTAGAAAATTTGTGAATATGTGCAAGTAGTAATTTTAAAGGTATAAACCTGAAATATTTGCATCTAATATAGTTTTGGAAACTAAAAAGCTTAAGATGTTCAAAACAGTCCGTGAATGAACATTAACTTTTCTGTTGAAAGCTGATGTTTGAGTTTAATTGTGTTCTCGGTGTTTTAACTTGTATCCACCTATCCCCCTTAAAACTTAAGAAAACAAGAAAATATAGGGGTATGAACTCACCTTGAGTGATTTCAGAAGATGGATGATGAATAGAAGGAGTTTCCAAGTCAAGAACACTTGAGAGATGCTTGAAGATTCGAAGATTCGAAGAATAAATTTGATGATATTTGTGTGAGCAATCCATAATTTAGATGAAGGATAGTATAATATTTAAGTGTAGGAGGAAGATTCCTACCAAAAAGCCCAAGATCAGCCTTTGAATCTTGAATTTTAGAGAGAGAAAGTGAGAGAGATGTGTTTGTTCTTCTTGGGAAAGAGTGAATAAAGTGAGAGGAGAGATAAGGATTTTTCTCATCTTTGAGTATTGAATCTTGCTAGAGAGGGATGGTAAGGAAAAATAGTTGGCTAGGTAGGGATGAATAGTGATTGAGGTGACCATAAAGTGGGTATGGGAGGTTGCTTGTATCATAACTTAAAGGTAAAGTCAACACTCCACCCATATATCTTACGAACTAGATTTTATTCTTAGGCAATGATTTTCCTCAAAATATGATTAAAATATGAATATTTGGGTATATGTCAAAATATAAGTTTGGGTGAAACTCCTGCATTAAAATCATGAACAACGGGCTCAAAATGCTAAAAGGATGCAAAACCAGGAAGACAGAAGCGAATATGCAAAAATCCAAAGTCTGGGCCGAAGGTTCGATCCTTGGTTCTTAGAACTGAGAGTAGGTTTGCTTGTCTGATGAGAACTGAGAGGAGGTTTCGGTCCCTGAGAACTCTCGTAGGCGAAGGTACTATGTGGGAAGCGAAATGGAGCGAAGGCGAAGCTCGGGTTCGGTCCTATGCGAGGTTCGCTCCTAAGCAACTTTTGGTCCATGCGAGGTTCGATCCTAAGCAGCTTTCAGTTCCCCGTCTCGGTCTCAGTCTTCATGCTGTTTTGGTTCCTTCTCTTGTTTCTTAGGGGTTTCACTTCTTAGGGTTTCGGCCCTAAGAAGGTTCGGCCCTATTAGGCTGTTTTTCGCGTAAACTCTCCATTTTGTGCAATTTTTGGCTAAGTTAAGGGTCGGGATGCCCCCAAATCATTATAAAAAGTTGAGGGAGGTTATGAGAGAGATTTGGGAGAGAGAGATTGATAAAGAGAGATTGAGAGAGACTTCTTTCGTGACCTTTGGGTGTTTAGCTTCGCTCTGATAAGCCTCGTTATGATTTTTATATGCCCCCAGGGGTATGGAATAAGGTTTTATCAAATAGTTTCGTCACTTACCCTGATTAGGGTTTAGAATTTCTAAGCAAACGAACTTTCCAAGTGATAACTTCTTATTAAAATAGTGAGTTGTACAATAGTATCATGTTGTAAGCCCTAATATACAAGGGTTAGATGAGTTGATTGGTTTGATATGTTGACTTTGTTTGACTATGACTTGACCGAAAGTTGACAGTGGTCACATCATCCCCCCGTTAGAAGAAATTTCGTCCCGAAAATTAGTATTTGGCTGGGACTTCAAGAGTTGGGAAGAGATGTGGGTACTTTTGTTTCATTTGATCCTCGCATTCCCAGGTGAATTCAGGTTCTTGTTGGCATTCCAACGGACCTTCACAACAGGGATGCAACTTTGATTTCATTCATTTGATTTTTCGATCCATGGTTTCTATCGATTTTTCCACGAAGTGGAGACTCTCATTGATTTCGATTCCTTCGAGGGGCATTACAAGAGTCTCATCGGATAGACACTTCTTTTAGTTTGATATGAGCGAGGTCGGGTGTACGTTATTAAGTTCTTGTGGTAGTCGAACCTTGTATGCCACTGGGCCAATCCGGACAAGGATTTCGAATGGCCCGATGTACTTTGGATTTAGTTTTCCCACGTTTACCAAAACATATCATTCTTTTCCACTATGAGACCTTCAGTAGTACTTAGTCATCAACCTAGAAACTCCAAGGGTCCACGTCGCTTATCTACGTAGCTCTTTTGTCGATCTCAAGACGCTCTCAGTCTTTCTCGTACTAGTATGACTTTTCCGTTGTCTTCCTAATGAATCTAGGGCCAACAAAGGTGATGTTAGAGATTTGCCCTTTCGCTAGCTGTGTATCTCTCACTTCAACCGAGCGCAATGGTGATCTGCCCTTCGGGGCTATAGAGATCTTCAAATGGAACGACCTTGATGTTAGGGTGATAGTCGTTATCGTGTGAAAATTCAAGTAGTAGTAAGTGGGATTCCCACGCTTTACCAAAGTCAATCATCCCAACTATTAGCATGTCTTCCAAGGTTTGAACAGTTTCTTTTGATCTGCCCATCGGTTGTAGGTGGTAGGTCGTACTCCATCTCGCCTAGTCTCCGAAAAGGTTGCCAGAATCGTGAAATGAGTCTACTATCTCTATCAGAGATGATGGATATTGATAGACCCTACGGTCGTATAATGTCTTTGATGTACGTTCTAGTTAATTCCCCATCTTGCCGGTTCCTTTGATTGGTAAGAAGTGCGCGGATTGATCAACGTATCAACAATCACTCAAATGGTAGAGAGACCACCCCTTTGGCTTGAGTGACTTGGTTGTCAAGTTCATGGTTATCCGCTTCCACCTCCTTTTGGTTATCATTGGTTGTTGTAGAAAACTCGAAGGCTTCTGTTGTTCCACCTTGAACTTGGCACAATTCTGATACTTGCCCACATGTGTAGCGATGTCAGCTTTCCTATTCAGCCATTGATGTTACCTTTTGAGGTCCAGATACCTCTTGTTTGAGCATGGATGAATGGAGTAGCGAGTTTTTATATGCTTTGTTCACGACGTCATTTCTGATTCCATCAACTTTGGTGTCCAGATCCGGTTGATGGGATAACATGCCCCGCCACTCTTTTCTTCTACGTTATCATGATCGATGAAGATTCTACACTTTGTGTCATGGAGATGGTGCCTCTAGATCTCCATGGGGAGTATTATTGATCCTAGTTCGGGGTCATGTGCGACCTAGTTGACCCGTACGTCTTTAGTTGTCTTAATTCATAAGTAATAACTTCTCCACAGAGCGCTGCATAAGGCCTGTTGTAGTGTTTCTCATTTGATTAGATCAGTAGGGAGCATATGGGTTTAATTTACGCGACTAAACTTATTTGGATGGTATAACGCTCATTTTCACTCAAGGGTAGCCTTGCCCCAAGTTCCTGGTATGACTCGTACCTGGTCCATCTACCTTTAACTTGCACATAACGGTCGTATGTAATTAGGGTCGGCAAGACACTTGGATGGGTGACTCTGCCCCAAGTCCACAACCAGACAAGGAACAGGAAATAGGGCAGAAGCACACATCTAATTTCCATGGAATCTTAATTATATATTATCCTCGCACATACACTTAGTAGTGATACACTAACCGTATTCATCCCAAGCTTCCGTGCTTGATCTTGACTTGCTATACGAGTGATATTCTCGAAGGGTTTACTAGGAATACTTTGAAAAGGTTACAGAAGGTATAACACACCTTCAGAGAGTGCTTCAAGGTTTCGATATCCAAGTGGTTAGGTGGAGGGTCTTCTCGTAACATATGCAATTGATAGGGTGATGTCCCAAACCAATCCATATCAAATGATGACATTGGTTTTTTTTATGACACATGTATTAACTCGTATTCGTAAGGGGTATTCGTTAGAGTGATAGTGCATCCTGTAATTCTTGTCAGTGTGTTCCGTTTTGATCGATGTTATTGTTATTGCAAATGATTCATACCACAGCAGCTAGTACTGGTAGTAAGGGTGTTCTGATAGCTAGTGCTGATACTTTATATCGTGATCCCCAACCGATCATTCTATGATCGATCGGTATATGTAAGTCGTATGCTATTTGATATTGATGAAACCAACGAGTGAATGGATCTACCCTAATCCCACCACTACACATGGAACATGAATTAGGATGAAATTATTCTCTTTAAGTCTATACTATTTTGATTATAATTAATCCTTATGTATACATCAAGTCATCATAGCTTACCGATAATGATCCTAAGGTCATATATGAGTGTCTTTGAGAACATGAATTAGGACAAAACTATTCACTTTAAGTCTGTAGTATTTTGATTATAATTAATCCTGATGTATACATCAAGTCATCACAGCTTACCGATAATGATCCTAAGGTCATATATGAGTGTCTTTGATTTGATCGAACGAGAGAATATTTTAACTACTTTTTGAAAGACGGTAATTTTATCAAACATACCAATTTCATTACAAGCATATGGTACTTAAACGTTTTTGTTGTTGGAAATACTACAAAAGTCCTAATAAGATTCCTGGCAGCTCCTGTCGGTTTGTTTGTCACACTCCTCCTGCTCCCCCGTCGTTCCTCTCAGTTGGACAGTCTCTCTTGAAGTGTCCCATTTCACCACATAGGTGGCATACTGGACTTACACTGGTATTGGTGATTGAAGCGACACGTTGATTCTGGATGATGCATGAGCGGGCAATATGTTCGGTCTTGTTGCAGTTTTTATAGTGCGGCACTCGGCACACCCTATTGTGATGGTAGCCACACTCGTTACACTTTGGGAGTGTTCCCATATATTGTCTGACCGGTGCTTGAGTGACCGACATTGTGGCTGAGTTCGAGGCATGTGTTGTGACTGCAGTTGTAATTACAGGGGCAACCACGGATTGTTGTCTTTTAGCGTGTTTTTGAGATAGGTTGCACTTCTTTTTGTCCCAAAATTCTTGTTTCTTGTTCTTAGGTTTGTGGCATGAGGCGCCTTCATTGGTGGACACCCGTTGATGTTCTTGGTTGTTATTGCAGTTAGTATTCCCGGCACCGCATTCACCTCTGCATGCATTGTTAGCATTGAGTTGCGCCATGATGGCTGTCACGACTGCCGTAAGCACAACTTGAAAAGTAGCAGAGTCTATATGCAGGATTGCTGCCTTGCTTGTTCGCTGGTTATCTTCTTGTGAAGGCATAACCTTGTTGCATGGAGAGAAACGATGTCGTCAGTGGGGATGATTATCTCTAGTTATATCCTTACCATTTATATACACATATATAAATTTTGCACTTTACTGAACAATTCTCGATGTTCCTGCCAATGTTCCTGAGATGAAGTTATGGTAGCGGGTAGAAGTAGGTTTTGCACTGGCTTTAAGTTTTACCCATCGTAGGATTATGTTTATCCAAATACGCTTAGTTGAGGAGTTCTAACAGAATCTGGTGCATTCGTATTGGTATGATAGCACCCTATATGCCTACGAAAATGGTACCTTCCAACCATGAGGTTTGAAAAGGTGAGATGATAATGAGCTTTGAACAAGGGTTTATACGTCGAGAGTTATCTAACTAAGTTTATCTTAGTTCTGAGTGTATCGAGTTCCAACTTTTATGGTGTTCTGAAAACAATTCATATTGAGTGTCTATATATAATAAACTTATGAATTCTTAGTAGTATTGCTCCAAATGAAATAATACGCATGTCCATTTCATTTGTATGATTCCAGCATATTTAGCTTTTATTGAAAGGTTTTGAGTCTGATGTAGGCCTGCAACACATCATTCCAAGGAAAATTTTGGACCACAACTAAATCTCCAGACTAGTGTAATCACTAATTCTTAGGGTCGGGCCTACACATGGAGGGGAGTAGCACCAGCTCATACTCATAGACTTAATCTACAAGGTCTTGTGAGTAAAATGAACTATGCTCACATCAATACCGCCCCAGTGGTGCTTGAAATGAAGTCGATGCATCCTGTAGTTCTGCTAAACTATGCTTGGTTGCGACCACTCTCTCTTCGAGAGTTGGGGTCATTGCAACTTCGTTGGTCTCCAAATGGCGATTGTTGTTGCTGATGGTGACTCCACCCCCCTCGATCGATGATGCTTAATAAGGCATAGGTTCGATGTACTCGAAACGGTTCGCGAGAGTCCTGGCTACATAAGGAGAGTTATCGACCTCTAACTCCACTTCCGACTCTTTTCCCAGTTGTCCATAAACTCTCTGGGTTCGGAAAGTATGGGTCTCCTGGTAAGTAGAATCTTGCCATGCTATACGTGCGAAAATAGGAGTGAGGTAAGAGGCATATAATAATCATATTCCTAAAACACTTATAGGGGTTAAATCCTCCTTAGTTGCTTCTATAATGACATGGTGCATACCAGTTACATATAACAAAAGATATAATAGACCTTCGAATAAGTGATCATACTCCAAAACCACAACCAAACAAGGAACAGGGAGTAAAGCAATGATGACAGATTCTAAGTCTATGATATCTAATTTATATATAACTTTAGTGTATCCACTTAGTGATTGTAGATCTACTATCAAGAATTTGTTTAGTTTTTACGTAAGTTATAGTACCACAAAATACTCCTGTAGTATTTTAAATTTTATGTTTGGTTCTTAACCGTTTTCTTGTTTGGGAAGTTTTTAAGTTTGTTGCTCACTACGACCATTCCCCGGTATACATCAATCACACCCTGGATAAATATAGTTGATCAGGCTATATCCATCCCAAGTCTGATCACATATCCCAGGGCCTACACGTGGTGTCCAACTCCTCATTTTACTTTCGTATTGTTCTAGATATGATACTATAATAGTATGTGTGCATATATTTATACTTTTTTACCAGAAACTATTTCATTTCTAAAAGTATAGTTATTTGAAAATGTTAAATCAGAGACGTTAGTCCCAATGTATTTATAGTTTGTATATCTTATGTGGTTCAATATACTTAGTTCACTATAAATAATGTTCTGATACCAATATGTCACACCCCCAAACCAAGGATGGTGGAAACGTCCGGGGCTGGCGGACTTCATTTATAGTATCATAACAACACGTATAATAGTGATCAAAGCAATACAACCAATCATAATATAATCGTAAAAGAGTTACATGGTTTCGAGTGTTACATATTTCAATGATTGATTACAACATGATATAAAAATAGTTGTTCAACGTCGTAGCGTTCCATCCTCAAAAGCTTGTGGTTACCTAGTTTCGTTGATTTCCTGAGAATACAAGTAGTTTTGAAAAAGTGTCAACAATTAAGTTGGTGAGTTCATAAGCTTTTTAGATGAAGAGTTTGGAAACCGATCTTTGTAATGAGTTCTTTGTTACCAAGAAAATCCAATATTTTCCTTACAAAAGTGATGTGTAGTCTTAAATACCAAGATTGAAAGTGTACAGTAATATCCGTACTTATTGATATAAAAAGTGGTTTTAAATCGACATAAAACCCTTGGTGCCTAAAACTGAGAGTAGTTTCGCTTGTCTGGTGAGAACCGAGAGGAGGGTTCGGTCCCTAAGAACTCTCGAAGGCGAAGGTACTATGTGGGAAGTGAAATGGAGTAAAGGCGAGGCTCAGGTTCAGCCTTATGCGAGGTTCGGTCCTAAGCTGCTTTAGGTCCATGTGAGGTTCGGTGATAAGCAACTTTCGATTCACCGTCTCGGTTTTGCTCTTCATGTTGTTTCGGTCCTTCTCTCAGTTTCGGCTTCGGTCCTTCAGTTCTTAGGGGTTTCACTTTTTAGGTTTTCGGCCCTAAGAAGGTTCTGATGGGTTTCGAGCAATACATCATTCATATGGTGTACATGCAAACCCTAATAGTTTTTGGATCTAGTTTGTCTAATAAACATGCAATTGAATATCCAAAACTATAAACCCTAGACCTATCATATAAGACTGGCATAAGGGTTTAGTAATTACTTTTGATTGTTATATAGCAATAACAATCTAATCCTTCTTGTAATTGGCTTCAGAAAGCTTAGTGCCTCAAGTGTTGCACCTCTAATGGAGTCACAAACACCACTAAGCTTCTAGATGAAGAAGAAAGAAAATGGGAATTCCAAAAACATCCAGAAATCCTCTTGAAAATGTTGGCCCCGTTTTTGGGGCTTAGGGGTCTTTAAATAGGTAGGCTATTAGGGTTATCTAACAAGAAAACCCTAATTTGACTGCTTAAGCCCTAAGCAGCCCATGGACCCCTTCTGGAACATGCTTTGGACGAAAATCAGATGGGCTTCCCATAGATTTCGTCCAACCTATATTCCAAGGTGATTCATAGCCCAATTACAATTTTCTTATAATTACAATTCTAGCCCCTAAGTTTAATTAATCTCTTTTAGCCACAAAATTAATTCTTAATTAATTCTTGACTAATATTAATTAAACAATATGATTTCTCCTTTAATATATTATTCTCATAATATATTAATATATCATAATTAAATGTTTCTCTCCTTAATTCATCCTACATATCGCTATGGTGAATGCAACCCAAAAGGACCATGCTCATAATTATGGTCAAGTACATCCCAGAATAGTTATGGACTTAGACACTAATCCAACAGTCTCCCACTTGGATAAGTCTAATAACTATTTTGCATGACTTTAGAACCTGATCAATAATCGTAGCTTTCAAAGCCTCTGTCAACTCTGATCTTATCATAAGTGTGTCCTCTAGATAAGAGATCATATATTCCTCCATTCTAGATATCATATAGACTGCAACATGGATTTTAATAATTCTCTCTATATTGTTTCCCGACATCTGATTTATGATGACTAACAACAGACTACAATTGAACACATCAACTTAGTCCCGGCTTTGCCAAGCGCTTAGGTGTCATCACTGTTGGGTTTTGAGCAATCTAACACTTCCTAAGTGTGCATGCAACCCTAATAAACCTTGGATCTATGTTTGTCTAAATACATGCAAAATAATAATTTTTCCAAGGTTCATAACCTATCTAACATGGCATGGGTTACTTTTAAACATAAAAGAATTAGATGAGATTACATACCTTTTGATGATGAGCTTGATTCCTAAGGAGTTTGAGGGCCAAGCACCAATAGTGTGAATGCCTCAAATGGAATCACAAATCACCACAAACTCTTGGAAAACCTTGAGAGAGTGTATACACACTACAATTTTTGGCCACACACAAGCACACACACTGGTGACACTAGTTGCACTAGTGGCTATTTCATATAACATAAGCATTCTTATATAGTGTACATGATTAGGGTGAAACCCTAATAACCCATGACCTTTCCTTTTCCAAGGATCCATGGGTTAAAAGCTCCATGGACTTCCATACAAGCCTAGCCCATTAACAAATGAGTATTAGCCCACACCATATAAAACCAATAGCCCACAATCTAATTAGTCTTCCTTTTAATCTATAAGTTAATTCATAACTAATTTAAGACTAAGACTAATTAAATAACATGACTTCATATTAATATATTATAACTTATAATATATTAATAATCATATGTGTATAACTCTCATAAAATTATCCATAAATAGTTTGGATGAAATGCAACACAAATGGACCATGCCAGGTCGGGTCAAGTATATACCAAATAAGTTATGGACTTAGACACCTTATCCAACAGACACCCACTTGGATAAGTCTAATAACTATATTTGCGTATGTTACTTCAGGAACCAACCAGCAATCGTAGCTCTCGAAAACTCTGTTGAACTATGAAGCACCATTTTAGATAAGTGATCATATAATCCTCTGTTCTCATGATATCAGCCAGACAAATACATGGAACAACGTCGTACTTATTGTCCAGCAGTTTGTTTCCCAATTTTCGATTTGTTTAACAAAGAACTTAATCGAACACATCAATTTAGCTCTGACCGGCCGGTACATAGGTCACAACAAAATCATCGAGGGGCCCAGATATCGCTTCTATTTCTAGAAGGAACAGATAAACTTCGACTCATATACTTGTTCTACTCCTTGTTGAATTGTACACAAAGGCACGTTTTATAACATCAAGTTACTGATGCGTTTACGTGCAATCAATGCACAACCAACTCATAGGTAACAACTCATATCTCTAGGTTTGAAGATTTATATGATATTACCATCTCACGATCACTCGAGATAAATTCCATGAAGTGATACAAGTGAGCGTGGGTTTAATCCAATACTCATAACTTATGAGCACTCATGAATGTTGTAGCAACCATTGCTATGACTAAACCCATTTAGCCATCTACAAACTCGATTCATGACAGTCTTGATTCATACCTACTTCCAACATATGAACGACTGTGGAGTGTTTAAATAACTTAGTCATTCGGAAAGAATAACCTAGCTATTTTGGAAGTCAAAACATGCAAAGTGAAACATAATAATAATCGAATCCAATATGGTCTCAGAACCCTTTTGAATATAAATAGAACCACCTTTTATTTATCACCATATTGATTACACATTATTCATTGTATAATGTTTCAAACAATCAACTTAAGACTTGAATAAAAACAACAGTCATCACATGCTCCTAGCATGTACACTTTGTTTTTCTAAACAATAGTTATGCCATACTCCAAGTATGCACACTACGTTTGTCTATGATCCTTACATTGTGATGTAGATCAATTGAACATGATTCCAATGATACTCATTTCACAATCCCAAATCCTTATTGTAAATGTGAGAATCCCCGATTCCTATCATTTACCAAAAAATCCGTTAGATTTTAAATTGTTATGTAATGTTCCTCTTGTAATGATTATTCACAAAGTCACCAAAACCTTGTCACCAGTCATTACATAGTATTCCAAAGAAGGTAAACTTCTATGGAACGGAAGTCTCGTATTAAAAGTACATTGCTTTGAACATCCTTCTTGCATTAAGGTTTTCTAATCTTACATAGATTGAATAACTTCCACCTATGGAGACATTTCCATAGTCCCATTTTGACTATCACTTCCGAACAAGAGTTACTTCTTTTCAGAATATGTCAATACGGTCCTTTCCGACAACTTACATCATACTTCTAACTTTCCCTGAGCAACCAATCTTTGGCGAACCTTAGATTGTCCTCGACAATTGCTTAATCACTTTAGTCATATCCAGTTCTAGACTTTTCCCTTCTCAGTGCCTTAAGCATTTGGAAAATTTAGAAAAGATGAATATTATAGCACATGCAACGATCCTATATTCGAAGCATATGGGACACGATTCATGATGTTTGACATAAAGACATGATACTAGACCAGACTTTTGCTACAATATTTTTTATTTGCCATGTTTTCAAATTTTAACTATGAAGAGGGATGCCATAATCATAATCAAATTTTGAAAATGCAATAGATATAGAATTTCTTCAAGTTGAACCATTCCAACATAAAATTCATATATATATTCTTGACTAAAGATGATTAAAATCTCAATCTAAGCTTTAGAATTGAAATGAAGTATAATTTCCTCTCCCTTAATTATAGCAAAACAACTTTTCAACCCCTGCAACTTCACGAATTGAAACTTTGTTTTCTATAATTAACATTGCTAACTTGCAACACTAAACGTAATAATCATGCTCCCACTAACATGATGATTATCAGCATAACACTTATGCTCCCACAAGCTCTGACATATTTCCAGAAATCTGCTGGACTTCTGAAATTTAGATTCATACACCCTTCTTAGATAGCTCACATGTGTGTCTAAACAATTTTCAAGAACTATGAAAAGGGATGCCGTAATCATAGTCTCAATTTCTTAGACCTTTTCCATTTCTCACAAGTCCATGTTAGTGTGCCGGTTAACCACACACGCTCCGCTAACGACTTTTGAAAATGCAAATAACACAATTGATATCTACGTAAAAACTACTTAGTGAAAGCGTTTCCTCACCATCATTTTCATGAATCGGAGAGAAACCTTATGACACTTAGATTTTATAGTGTATGATTTCCTATCCATGTGAATTTGTCAAAACCATAATCACAAGATAAGGTTAGTGACAAATTCAGCCTTACATGGATTAAACTTGTTCAATCTTAGTTTCTTGTCACCTTGGTAGCACAAGGCCCACCAATGCTTCCAAGTTGAACTCTGATAACTCACATGCAAATTCAACTTATTTGAAGTAGGTACAGAAATAAGAATTATGTCAACACGATAAGTTGCAGACCTTAAGTCGTGTGCTAGTGATAAATTATAGGTTTTACTCTTGATTAAATCTTGAAACTCTTTCAGGATCTTTAAGGCTCCCACTGTCCTCTTGACATATAAGTTTTCCTAGTCAAGGACTATTCCTTGACAAAACAAATATTCAAGGGATAGTGTGGATTCTTATCAAGACTAACACTTCACACAATTGGTCTTAGTTGGTCTTTGTCTCATCCAAGACATCACAACTTACCAATCTCAAATGTACAAGAGTAGAAAACATTTTACTCTTACATTTGACTAGTGTTAATAAATCTTCCTTTATGTCACTCAAGGTTACAATCTTGGAGTATGACTCTAAGAATTTTTTTGGAACGAAGTATGACTCATCTTCTTGATTTTAACCAATCCAACAATTCATGACCTCTCTTCTTAGCCATAACAATGCACTAAGACGTCCTTAGAGTATGAATTTTTGATATGGTTTCATAATCATTAAGATGATCATGAAATACGATACTAAAGTACTCTCCCATCCTTTCAGATTTGAGAAACTTTTATCTTTCTACCTAATTTGATTCTTCTCTTTTGTTTTGTCATACATTTTAACCTTTCCAATGTTACAGAATTATACTTAACCTCATAAGTATAATCATATTTACTAATCTTTAGTATATCATGACAAATCAATCTTTGTGGTGGACCTTGGCCAGCGCACACCCAGTATACCTAATTCCTTAGTCCTTCAATTGACTCACATATACATGTGATCAAAGAATTAGTCTTAATTTTCAAAGATGAAAATTCTCATTCATCATACAATACAACTTGTATGATTCCAAGTTTCTGTCCAATTGAAACTTGGGTGATGAAAAAAAAATCTTCATTTGGTAAATTTAGACACTACCACAAATGAAAGAATCAAATCCACTTTCCAATATTGCTATTACTGGAAACATATAAGCAACAATTTTCCACAGATGCCATTGTAAGGATATTTTTAAAATAAATAAATTAAAACCTTTTTTTTCTTTTATTTTAAAACTTTGCGGAAAAAGTTATCCTTACAATCCACATGAATACCTTGTTGTTATCTATTCATAAGCAATATACTATAACTCTTAAGCAACAACTCAAAATTCTGATTACCGAACCATGCGATCGAAACCCACTTTCACAATCAGAATCAACATATACTTACTTTAAGCTTCCTATCTTTTCTTTGATTCTTAAAAACATCAACATGTGACCCATTCACATTATGTAATAAGAATCTCCAAATAGAAACTTAATAGAGTTAGTCAGTGGACTTTAACTGAAGTAGAGTCAAACCTCTTGACTTGATCAATCTTATGACCTTTCAGGTGAATAGGGCAGCTTCGCAACCAATGTCCCTTCCTTTGGCAACAAAACACATGGACCCTTTGGTAATGGCACATGAGACTATCTCATACTTAGCCTTTCTCTTTACCATTTGGTCAACCGAGTTGACTATGGCCGATCCCTTTCCGTTGGGAAGAGAAATGCTTTTCTAGATATCCAATGCTACCATTGCCAATGTCCATTTACGCTTTGGGAAGTTGATCTTCTAATAAAATTTGCTTTACTAGTGTTCCAAATCATTGCTGAATCTACAACACTTAGCAAATAGATAAGATCATTAAGGCTCGTGTCATAGTCTGTCTCATAGTAGTCCCAAAGAGACTCACTATGTTACTAAGAAAGTGATTGAACATCCAACTTTCACGAGACTTTGACACCCAACTCTCCCGGCTTGTCAATATGTGACTTTATCTTCAAGATGTAAGCACACATAGACCATGCTTGCCAATAGGGATTAAGTGACTTTAAAATTTTCAAGAACTTGTGGGTGAGGGAGAATAATTGGAGGAGGTGGAGAAAGTGAAGCATGATGTTGAGGGACACCATCTTTAAGAGATTTGGGAAGATCATAGTTGTCTGAACCAAACATCTATAATAGGAGAAAATCAAGTTAGTTGATTCAAAATCCTTCATATAACACCCAATATGAAATATTAAGGCTAGGACCCAACACAATATTTTATAATTTGGAAGAGGGATGCCGTAATCCAAGCTATAAAATATTTGAAGGTAGGCGAATGACGATTCACCAATTTCCACCATGAAAAATGAAATAATTTATTAGGTTTTAATTGGATTTGAAATTCCTAGATCTTTTGAGATTCATTGAACTTTTCAATAGCATGTTTCAATCTCGAGTGTGCCCTCTCAAATTTTGTGATTGGGATGTCGAGGATCACAAAACAAGGTGTGAATAACCATACCAATTCACTTGGTACCCTTAATATTATCACCTAATTAATGTGCCGGTTAACCACACACGCTCCATTGATCTATGACAAACATTAAGTCACCCTTCGTGATCCTTACTAGTCCAAGTTAGTGTGCCGGTTAACCACACAGGCTCCACCAACGACTTGGTAAGGTACAAAGTGTGAATTCCATGGGCTAGCACCAAATTCACATTTTTCCTAAAGTAACTAAGATTGGGAATTAAATAAAAAAAATATTTAGTTACTTTATAATAATCATTTATACTTTTAACGAGAATTAAAAGTCATTGTCCTACCCGTTCGGCTAACGACCCTCCACCGATCAAGCAAGCGGTGGGTGAGAGTGGACACCCATTAAGTCACCATTTTATAGGCAACAACCTTATACCCACCTTATAGACCAGCTTCGTGAATGAGGCCTACTAACGGTAAAACGACTTGTTCTTATACATACATACATACATATATATATATATATATATATATATATATATATATATATATATATATATATAATTAACCATTAATGTTATAAATAGTATAAGTGTTGAATTTTAACTTTTAAAATTCTAAGTGTTGGAATTAAAGTTTATTAAAGTGTGTGAAACTTTTCCAAATTCCAAAACTTGAGGGCAAGTTTTATAACTCTTCAAAACTTTTCATTTCATAACTTATGAATTAAAGGTTCATAAAATGAAGACTCTTCATTTTATGTAACTTATGTGTTTTTAATGTGTGTTAAAGAAAAGTTACCTTTGGATATCCATAACTTTAGGAAAAATTATGGACTCCATTAAAACACATAAATGATCAAGAATTAATCCTAAACAATTCAGCAAATAATTCCTATCATCTTTTAAATTCATAAGAAAATGAACATGATTATCAAAGTTTCAAGAATTATATGAACACATACAAAGCATGAAATCTTGATATATGCTATGTTAAATGGATTAGAACAACCATTACACCAACTAAAATAAGTTTTAAAACATCAAAACAGTTTAGGGTAAAGTTTCTAGTCCATTTCCAGCAGCAAAAGTCGAAAATCTGCATTCTGAACCTTCTACTCGCCGAGTGCACGAACCTACTCGGCGAGTAGGATGAATTTTGCCTTGGACTCAGCGAGTCCCCCCATGGACTTGGCGAGCCCATCATGCAGACAGCACAATTTTCGACTTTTTTTACTATTTTGCATCAAGTATCAAACAAGCAAGCCTGGGCTCTGATACCACTGTTGGGTTTTGAGCAATCTAACACTTCCTAAGTGTGCATGCAACCCTAATAAACCTTTGATCTATGTTTTTCTAAATACATGCAAAATAATAATTTTTCCAAGGTTCATAACCTATCTAACATGGCATGGGGTACTTTTAAACATAAAAGAATTAGATGAGATTACATACCTTTTGATGATGAGCTTGATTCCTAAGGACTTTGAGGGCCAAGCACCAATAGTGTGAATGCCTCAAATGGAATCACAAATCACCACAAACTCTTGGAAAACTTTGAGAGAGTATATACACACTACAATTTTCGGCCACACACAAACACACACACTAGTGACACTAGTTGCACTAGTGGCTATTTCATGCAACATAAGCATGCTTATATAGTGTACATGATTAGGGTGAAACCCTAATAACCCATGACCTTTCCTTTTCCAAGGATCCATGGGTTAAAAGCTCCATGGATCATCCATGGACTTCCATACAAGCCTAGCCCATTAACAAATGAGTATTAGCCCACACCATATAAAACCAATAGCCCACAATCTAATTAGTCTTCCTTTTAATCTATAAGTTAATTCATAATTAATTTAAGACTAAGACTAATTAAATAACATGACTTCATATTAATATATTATAACTTATAATATATTAATAATCATATGTGTATAACTCTCATAAAATTATCCATAGATAGTTTGGATGAAATGCAAGCCAAATGGACCATGCCGGGTCGGGTCAAGTATATACCAAATAAGTTATGGACTTAGACACCTTATCCAACAATCCCTAAATCATCAAGGGGACCACAAGTATTGCTTTTATCCCACTTTGGGTAAAAGGAATGGATAAACTTTGACTCAAATGCTCGCTTTCTCTTACTCATCAAATCACACACAACAATATGTTTTATAACACCAAGTTACTGGTGCGTTTACATACTATTAATGTGTAACCGAATTGTAATTACAACTCACACGTCTTCGTTTCAAGAATATACAATGTTATCGTCTCACAATCACTCGTGATAAAAACCATGAAGTGATTCAAGTGAGCGTGGGTTTAATCCAATACTCTAATCTTATCAAAGCACTCATGAACATTGCAGCAAACTTGTGCTATGTCTAAACACTCTAGATAATATGTAGACAGATTCATCACAGTCCTCCTTCATACTTACTTCCAATGTATGACCGCCTATGGAGGTTTGAATAACCCAGTTATTCTGGAAGTCTAAACATGCAGAGTGAAACGCAATAATAATATTTAATCCTATATGGCCCCAAAGCTTTTGAGCATAAATAAAATACTTTATTTAAACACCATATTGATTACTCATTATTCATTGTCTACTGTTTCAGAAAATCAACTTATTACTTGAATTACAACAATAGTTTTCCCATGCTCCGAGCATGCACACTATGTTTCCTATGGTCCATGTTTTGCGAAATAGATCAATTGAAAACTGTTCCAATGATGCTCATTTCATGATTCCTAATCCTCAACGTTAGTGTAAGAACACAAGGTTCTTGCCACTACTAGAATATGTTAGATTATAACATTTTATGCAACGATCCATTCATAATGTCATAGCACAAAAGTCACCAAGACTTGGCCAATAAAAATACAACATTCTCTATCAGAAATTGTTACAAAACAATTCTATAGATGTGATGTCTCTCACTCAAAGTACATTCCTTTGAACATCCTTTTTGCATAAAAATTTCTAATCTAGACATAAAGTCTTAATTTTCAACTCCTAATATGGAAAAATTTCGATATTTGCCATATGACAACTCATTCTTAATAGAATCTTATCTGTTCATAATAATGATGATATGGTCCATCCAACATTATGCTTCCAACTACTCACAAGGAACAAATCTTTGGCGAACCTTAGATTGTCCTTTGATAGTTGTTTAATAATTTCAGTCAAAAACCGGTCTAGTCCCTTTTCCCTCTTAATGCACTTATGCATTTGGAAAATTTTAGAATGGTCAAACACGATAGCATATGCAATCGATCCAATACCCGAAGCGTATAGGACACGATTCATAATGTCTTACATAAAGACGTGATACTTTACCAGTATTTTTCCATAACATCTTTGTTAGCCATGTTCTAACAATTTGAACTACGAAGAGGGATGCCGTAATCATAATCAAATTTTAGATTTTTGAAACAAAGTATAATATTCTCTCCCTTAATTATAGAAAAACAACTTTTCAACCCTTGCAAATTTTTAAATTAAATCTTTGTTTTTATATAATTAATATTGCTAACTTGCAATACTTAAAATAATAATCATGCTCCCACTAACACAATGATTATTTCCTTATTAGCATAACACTTATGATCCCACTAGCTTTGACATGTATTCAGAAAATAATTGAACTTCCCGAAGACAATGCTTATCGAATTCCTTAAGTTCATATTTCTAATACCTGATGCGTTGATAAACCTTTATCTAAGCTTCTTAAACTCATACACCTTTGTCTTAGAAAGCTCACATGTGTGTATAAACAAATTCAGAACTTATGTTACTAAGTCCCAAATGTTCAGACTAATTGCCACATCTCACAATTCAAACTATGAAAAGGGATGTCGTAATCATAATTGAATTTGAGAATACAATTCACACAACTGCTATCTCCTTAAAATCTCTCTTAGTGAAATCCTTTCCTCACAATCATTTTCATGAAGGAGGGAAGCCTTATGTCACTTAGATTTTATAGTGTATGTGTTCTTATCCATATGAATTTTGCCAAAACCAAGGTCTGCGACAAATTTAAGCTCATATGGACTGAACTTGTTCAATTTTGATTGCTTGCCTCACGGTTGCATGAATGCCCACCATGTCTTCCAAGCAACTCACCCATACATATCAATGTACTTTCCATTGATCAAGGTGCATTGTCTTTATGCCTTCAAATGAGAACTCACGTGCATAATTAACACAACTGGAATGGCACAGAAATAAGAGTATGACAGGTTATAAGCCTCAAGTCACGTGCTAGTGATGATCAACTACGTTTACTCTTGATTTGTTCCTGAACCTTTTCAAGACCATTAAGACTCCCACTGACTCCTTGACATATAAGATTCTCTTGTCAAGAAACATTCCTTGACAAAACTAATATTCAAGAGTTAGTGTAGCTTCTTATCAAGTTTAACACTTCACTCAATTGGTCTTAGTTGGTCTTTGTCTTATCCAAGACATCACAACTTACCAATTTCAAATGTACAAGAATAAGACACTTTCTTATTCTATATTTGATAAGTGTTACAAACCTACTTAAGACTTGTCACTCAAGTCACAATCTTGGAGTATGACTCTAAGACTTGATTTTGAAACGAAGTATGATTGACTTCTTGATTTAACCATTTCCACAATTCTTGATTCCTCTTCTTAGAGATACAAATGCATTAAGACTCACTTAGAGGATCAATCGTTATATGGTTCTCAATCATTAAGATGATCATAAAACACAAAATAAAAGGTACTTTCCCTTCTTCTTAGAATAGAGAAACTTTTATCTTTCTGCCTACTTGATTCTTCTTATTCATTCTGCTATTCATTGAAGCTCTTCCAATCAACTCAGAATTACACTTATTCTTATAAGTATAACTATATTTACTAAACTTTAGTAAATCATGATGAATATCTTTATCACTCTTGTGGTGAACTTGATCAGTGCACAACCTAGTGTACTTGATCTCCTAGTCCTTCACTTGACACTTTGTCAAAGAATTAGTCTAATTTCCAAATATGAAAATTTTTTCATTCATCATACAATACATGTTGCATGATTCCAAGTTTCTGTCCAATTGAAACTTGGGCGATGAGAATCTTTCTTTATTTGGTAAATTCTCGACATTTCCATAAATAGAAAAACAAGAATCATATCCAACTCAATATTGCTAAAATACAAACATCCATTTTCACACATGTCAATGCAAGGATAAATAAATAGGATAAAACTCAAAATTTATTTTATTGCAGAAAAACTTGTCCTTGCAATGCAATTCAACTGAAAACTATGCTATTACACATTCCTAAGCAATTTCTTCTAACTCTAAAGTAGTAGCTCAAAATTTTGATCTTTGAATCTATGCGATTGAAATCCATTTCTTCATGATCAGATTCAGCACACTTCTTTCATAAGCTTCCTTTCTTTTCTTCGATCCTGCAAAACATCAAAATGTAATCTTATCACATCATGTATTAAGAATCTAGAATAGGAACTTAAAAGGAGCTAGATAGTTGATTTTACCTGAAGTAGAGTCATATACCATGACTCTCCCATCTCTTAGATCTCTCAGGTAGTTTGGGCAGCTTTGTCTCCAATGCCCCTTCTCTTAGAAATAAAAGAAAATGGACTCCTTTGGCACATTACATGGAAGAATCTGATACTTAGTCCTTTCTAGACTTCTAATGTTGCTAGTGTCCATTGAATCATGGGAGCTTGATTCACCAGACAAATTTGCTTGACCAGCATGCCAAATCATTGTTGATTCAGCAGCTACAAGCAAATAGGTGAGATCAATTAGGATCACGTCGTGTTCCATCATATAGTACTCTCTTACGAAATCACTATATGATTCAGTAAGTAACTGAACAACCCAGTCAACATCCAACTCACCTGAAATCTCGACACCCAACATCCTTAACCTATCAATGTGTGACTTCATCTCTAAGACGTGTGCACACACAGGTTTCCCATCTTCATGTTTACTTACCAAAAGGGCTTGAGTGAGCTTGAACTTTTCAAGGCTTCGAACTTGTGGGTTAGGGAGAATAATCGGAGGAGGTGGAGGAAGTGAAGCATGATCTCTTGTTCCTCGATCATATCATGGAATATCATCTTCAAAGAATTCAGGAAGACCATGATTGTCAGAACTAGACATCTACAAAACGGGAGAAAATTCAAGTTAAATTGATTGAGTCCTTAATAAAACACCTAAATGTGATATTAAGGCTAGGATCCAACACAATACTCTAAAACCTAGAAGAGGGATGTCGTAATCTAGTTGCAGAATATTTGAAGGTATGTAAATGTGACATCCCCAAAATCTCAGCCAGAAAAGACCAGCTTCATTTATGCTTTTTAAACAATTTCAGAGTAAATCCTTTTGATTTTAAAAGAGATGTGGAATTTTTTCCCAAAAACAAAACATGATAAAATAGATTTTTATCAAAACATTTCATGAAGAAATATAATTTCATTTCATAATCAAAAAACAGGATGTCATGTTCCGATACAGACCATAAAGCATAAACGATAACATTACAAGTCATTCAACAAATATATACATATACAGACTTGTAAACAAAACAACTTGATGATTCATCCATCTTATGCCCTCACGCCACTTCCTGTAATACAAAGAAACTGAGTGGGTCAGGCTTGGGAGCTTGGTGAGCATATAGGGTTTTCAACCCACAATAAATAATTATATTAAATTCATCAACCACCAAAAACCCAATTACCCATTCCCGTTATCCTCACTTTACGTCCCTAAACACTTTTCTCAAGCGACCTAATCTAACAAAATTTCATCGGGCGACAACACATGCTTCGGGGGTTTCCCAGCAATATATGTCAAATAAGGCAACCATGGGGGGATGGAGTACAACGAATGAACACCCAAGTTCATTAACACCTACAGGTGGCGAGCCTGCTAGTGTTCCACAGGACTGTCTAGAAAAGTCTGTGGTCTTCATCTAAACTCCGCTAGATGACTGAATCAAAAACAACGACATCGAGGCCTCTCTTTATTTTAACACACATCAACTATCTACCCATGATTTACCCAAAACTTTTGTAGATAAAAATACATATACGGTTTAAATTTTGTATAAAACATTTATTCACCACTTGTTTCAAATAAACAAATAATGTATAAACACATAACATGTATTTCAAAGCAAAGACTTCATATTAGTGTGTTAGAAGAAAGTAACCACACACTAACATGTATAAACAAAAATATATATACACAAAGCACGTATTTTATAAAATACTTCATATTTATGTGTAAGATGAAAGTGACTATACACTCACTTGATCAGAAGATGATCGGACAACACTGCAGCTTGTAAAAGTAGTATTCTTCGGTAGATCTGGAAGATCTTTACAAAAACCGAGCTCCTCGCAGGCAGGTCTTCAGCTTGGGAATAACGCTCCTCGGGATCCTCGAGACTTCGGAACTTACTTCGAGGCTCGGGAATGATACCGGGGCTTCAGGATATAATTGGCACGCAAAACGATGCAAAACTTAGAGAGAAAGGAAGAAAAAGGCAAGGAAAATGGTTTATCTCGGGTTCTATTTATAAGTTGTTGGGTCTGAGATTACGTTGGGCGTAATTTCCAACTACACTGGATGTAATCTTGGTTACGCTGGGCGTAATTTCCAAGTACGTTGGACGTAATCTTGGTTACGCTGGGCGTACTGTCACACCCCAAAACCAAGAACGGCGGAAATGTTCTGGGGCGGAGGACGTCATGTAAAGTATCACAACACAGTATAACAGTAAACAAGCAAACAACATCATCCATTGCATTAAATATATAATTTTACTACAAGCGTGTTCCGTACAGTTATAGACACCAAAAATGTAAATTAAAATAACAAGATGAGTCTTGAATGTGCTCCATCTTCTCAAAAGCTGGCCTCGGCACCTGTCTACTGTCTACTGATGACCTGAGAATACAAGTTATTTAGAAAGAGTTTATCAGCATTAAAGCTGGTGAGTTCATAAGTATTTTAGTGTCGGTGGTTGTATCAAAATGTTTGAACGTAGTTATAAGTATGAGTTTTTAAACGTTTGTAAGTGTTTGTAAATGTTTGAATCTCTTAGAAAAACCTATATTTTCTATTAAAAGTAGCCTTCTACCAAGGCGTAACTATTTTGTATGTTCGTTTACTGTAAAAGTGTGTAATTTTCCCAAGTGTAACTATCATTCTCAAAATATAGTTTGTACATTAATGTTTAAGTGAAAAGATCACTAAATATGTAAAGGGTAAATTAATGTAGTACTGTAGTGTTGTATTATAGGAACTACTGTTGTACTAACTACCTTAAACCGGATTTATATTAAGGTATCATGTGATTAATTGTACCATACTATCGACTGGATAAACAATGAAAAATGTAAGTCGTAAAATGAAATGACGTTTGGCACCCGCAGACCTGCAGGTCCGGCTGTAGCTAGCAGCAAGGTGTAGGATAGTCAATCCAGTATAGATCTATACGCAAACTCACGCTCTCCCTTCAACAGACTCTTGCTACAACACGGGCCATGACATTGAATTCATTCTCCGTACGGATCGCAATGGTCAATGTATTCATGTATATGTAATGTAATGTTACTCGTTCTAGTATCGTTGTATATGTTCTCTTTCTAGTATAGTTGTATATGTCTCCTTCTAGTATAGTTGTATATGTTATCCTTCTAGTATAGTTTTATATGTTATCTTTCTCGTATAGTTGTATATGTTCTCTTTCTAGTATAGTTGTATATGTTCTCATAGTAATAAGTATTGACTCATGAATGAACTGACTCATTGATTTAGCAATAGTATAAGTATGATCCTGTGTTACCCCGATGGTAACTTACTAATGATGTAACTAGTACGTATAAGCATGGAAGAACTGTTATGACTATATATGTACACATGATATATAATTAATATTGAAACAACCCTCGGACGGCTACCCGGTATCCCACCAGACCACATCCAAATTGAGGAAAAGGAAATAGGGCGTGCGGCCTTCCTAAGCCTTTTAAACATTGCTTATATAATTATACATATATGGTCATGCAATTTTTAATAATTATAACAAAGTTTAAGTAAAATCATTTGATAAGTAAAAGAGTTCGTAAAACAGTTTGAATAGTAGTAAAATCACTGGTTTTGTAGTTATTAATCACATGTGATTGATGTAATAACTATAAGTATTCAACTTGTATTCCCCCCCCCCCCATAAAAGCATTTAAAACATTTAAAAGTATTTCAAAGGTTAATTAAAGGCTTATGAACTCACTTGTGGTGAGTGGATTGGATTGAAGTGTCGGGTACGGTGCTAGGTGACAAATGAAGACTTGTACACACGCACGAGCCTAGTTATCATATAATGAACATATATATAACTAATTAGCCAATTTATAACTAATAAATTAGTTGGGACACCCTAGAACATGAAAACACTTTGTTTCAAGTGTTAAAGATCACAAGGATTGCATCCGAGTGTTGGTAGGGCAAAAGTAGTGTGGTTGGAGTCCAAGGGTAAACTCCCTCGGAGTTTACGGTTTTGATGGTCAAGACCTAGGGAGTTTACGGTTGTAAACTCTAGTCCTAGTGACCAAGTGTTATTTTGTGATTTAGCAAGCCTATTGAAGCATTTCTACTAAGTGGTTTGGCATTTTGAATGAACTAGGGCAACAAAACACCTCCTTTGAGGAGTTTACGGCCTCATGGAATTTTCCTTTGGGATTAAAATCATAAACCCATATGGAGGAGTGTATAGCCATGTTTTCAAGTCCCTAACACAATTAGGTAAGTGTATGTGCTAGTTTCTAAGCTTAAGGAAGGAAAATAACCCATTTAGGCATACTTTAGGGTGTTTACGGTTTTGGGAGATCGCCAAACCGTAAACACCTACAAATGTTGGATTTTGGTGTTTTTCAAGGCTTAGATACATCAAAGGAAGGTTTAATCAATTCATGGAAGTCTTAAACATCAAACTAGGGTTAAACAAGGGACTTATGCACACTTTGGTGTCATTTATGGTGTTTACGGCCCAAGAACATTCTTAGACCGTGAACACCTCTAACCTTGTGTTCTTGACATATTTTCTTGATGTTCAAATGAAATAATAGCTTAAAATCACTCAAGGATGGAAGCACTTACTATTAGAAGGCTTGATTTGAGCTAAAAAGGCCAAGAACACTTAGTGTGTGTTCTTGGTGTTCTTGGTGTTTTGGAAATCTAGTCAAAATACAAATATGAATGGATGAATAGATGTACAAACACTAGATTAAGTGTTTTACTAACTTGAAATGGTTAGAACACTTACAACTTTGAAGATTTGGAATTAAATCTAGGATGATACTTGAGAGAGTTTTTGGAGTTTACTCTTGTGAACTTGGGGAGTAAACACAAATGACTAGATTTTTGGGAGTAAACTCATACATAGGTATGAGTTCATGGTTTTTGGGTGAATTTTCAACCCAAATATAAAAGTTTGGTCGGGTGTTTCTAAGACGCGAAGTGTTTGTGGTTTTTAAATTTCAAAACCCGGGACAGCACTTTCTTTCACCCGTTCGTATAAAAATAATATTAAAATAATCAAACGAACTTTATATTTCTTAAAAATAAGAAATAATTTGATTAACTTATGATACGAAGTGGTTGACTTTTGGGGTTTGACCGAATGGAAATTTTGGGTTGTCACATCATCCCCCTATTAAGGGAATTTCGTCTCGAAATTAAAGTCTAAACAAATAAACTAGTTACAAATAACTAAGAAAAGAGATGAGGGTATTTCAGTTTCATCTGATCCTCACGCTCCCAAGTGAATTCCGGTCCTCGCTTGGCATTCCAACGAACCTTCACAATCGGGATACGGCTTTGCTTTGTCTGATTGACTTCTCGGTCCATGACCTCTACTGGTTCTTCCACGAAATTGAGGCTCTCGTTGATCTCGATCTCATCGAGTGGGATTACAAGAGTCTCGTCGGACAAACACTTTTTCAAGTTAGAGTCATGGAATGTAGAATGTACGTTACGAAGTTCATCGGGTAGATTGAGTTTGTAAGCTACTGGGCCGATTCTGGCGATAATCTAGAAGGGCACTATATATCTTGGATTAAGCTTTCCACGCTTACCAAAGCGTATCAATCCCTTTCAAGGTGAGACTTTGAGAAGGTCTCGGTCTCCCACCTGGAATTCCAAAGGCTTCCTTTGCTTATCAACGTAGCTTTTCTGTCGGTCTCTAGAGGCTTTCAATCGTTCACGGATCTGAACGATCTTCTCTGTCATTTCCCGAATGATTTCCGGGCCGGTGAGAGTACTGTCAGAAACTTGCCCCTAGCTAATTGGGTATCACCCACTTCAGCCCAGCACAGAGGGATTTGCACTTTCGGCTATAGACGGGTTCAAATGGAGCAGCCTTGATGCTCGTGTGATAACTGTTATTGTAGGAAAACTCGACAAGGGGTAAATGAGTATCCCATGCCTTTCCAAAGTCAATCACACAGGATCTCAACATATCTTCCAGTGTTTGGATGGTCCTCTCACTTTGCCCGTCGGTCTGTGGATGGTAGGCCGTACTCATGTCCAGCCTAGTTCCTAGGGAACTTTGTAACGACTACCAAAACCTTGAAGTGAATCTACTATCTCTATCTGAGATAATAGATAAGGGAACACCGTGCAATCTTACAATCTCCCTAATGTAAGTTCTTGTAAGTTTCTCCATCTTGTCAGTTTATTTGATAGGCAGGAAGTGTGTAGACTTCGTCAATCTATCGAAGATGACCCATATGGTATCAAGTCAACCCGTTGTCTTAGGCAACTTGGTTATGAAATCCATAGTGATCCGCTCCCACTTCCATTCTGGAATCTCTGGTTGTTGTAATAAACCGGAGGGCTTCTGGTACTCGACCTTAACCTTTGCGCAAGTAAGGCATTTACTTACGAAGGTAGCAATCTCTGCTTTCATATTAAGCCACCAGTATAACTTTTTAAGATCCAGATACATCTTATCTGAACCTGGGTGGACGGAATACCGAGTGTTGTGTGCCTCGGTCATGACCAAGTCTCGGAAACCACCGTGTTTCAGTGTCCAGATATGATCCATGAAATAATAAGCTCCGCCACCCTTAACCTCTAAGTTCTTATCCATTCCTCTCAGGGATTCACCTGCCACGTTTTCAAGTTTCAAAGCATCGAGTTGTGCAGCATTAATTTGTGTGGACAAATGTGAATGGATAGTCATAGTCAAAGATTTGACTCTATGACCAGAATATTCTTTCCGACTTAGGGCGTCAACTACTACATTGGCTTTACCCGGATGATAACGAATTTTTCATTCGTAGTCATTGAGTAGCTCGACCCACCGTTGTTGTCTCATGTTGAGCTCCTTCTGGTCGAAAATATGTTACAAACTTATGTGGTCTGTAAAGATAGTGCTCTTCGTACTGTAGAGGTAATGTCTCCAGATCTTCAGAGCAAACACAACTGCTCCTAGTTCAAGATCGTGGGTCGTGTAGTTGACCTCATGTGTCTTCAGCTATCTCGAGGCATAGGTGATGACTTTACCTCGCTGCATCAAAACACACCCGAGCCCTTGGTTCAATGCATCGCAATAGACTACGAAGTCTTCTATCCCTTCGGGGAGGGATAGTACTGGTGCGGTGCACAAGGCTCCTTTGAGCGTTTGGAACGCTCTCTCCTGTTTCTCTTCCCAATCAAAGGCCACGCCTTTTTGGGTCAATGTTGTAAGAGGTTTCGCAATTCGGGAGAAGTTCCGTCTGAACTTGGCCAGCGAGACCTAGAAATTGATGAATTTCTGTAGGAGTCTTCGGTGCTGACCAGTTCTCAATGGCCTTAATTTTGGATGGGTCCACGTGGATTCCTTCTTTGCTTACCACGTGTCCTAAGAATTCGACTCTTCGGATCCAAAATTCGCATTTAGAGAACTTCGCATAGAGCTTCTCCGTTCCTAAAGATCCCAAAACCTATCGCAGGTGATCGTCATGCTCTTCCGTACTTTGGGAGTAGATCAGAATGTCATCTATGAAGACACTGACGAACTGATCCAAGTAAGGTCGCCATACTCTATTCATCAGATCCATGAAAACTACGGGCGCATTGGTCAATCCGGACGGCATCACCATGAACTCGTAGTGTCTGTAACGAGTTCGGAAGGCTATCTTCGGAACATCCTCCTCTAGCACTCGTAATTGGTGATATCCGGATCTTAGATCAATTTTGGAAAAGTAGTTTGCCCCTTGCAGTTGGTCAAATAGATCGTCTATGCGAGGCAGAGGGTAACGATTATTGACCGTCAGTTTGTTGAGTTCTCTATAGTCGATACACATATGGAATGATCCGTCTTTCTTCTTAACAAATAAGACCGATGCTCCCCAAGGCAAGAAACTTGGTCTTATAAAGCCCTTGCTGAGCAGTTCGTTAAGTTGACTAGATAGTTCCTTCATCTCTGCTGGTGCTAATCGGTAAGGCGACTTGGCTACTGGGGTAGCTCCTAGGACTAAGTCGATTCTGAACTCGACTTGTCGTTGCGGAGGTAATCCTGGTAGCTCTTTTGGGAAGATGTTGGGAAAGTCACTCACTACTGGAATTTTCTTTAGTTCTTTCGTTTCGAGGCTCGTATCGATGACGTGAGCAAGGAATGAGTGGTATTCTTTACGTAGATACTTCTGTGCTTGAATACTTGATATAATACGAGGACTCGCACCGAGTTTGTCGCCGTAGATGATAAGAGTTTCGTTAGACGGGAGGTTTAGACGGACTGCTTTCTCGTAGAACATGATGTCGGCGTGATGAAGACTCAACCAATCCATGCCGATGATAACGTCGAAGCTTTTATTCAAGACCGGCGTAAGGTCGATTGGAAATGAATGGTTATCTAGAGTTAGGGTACATCCTAAGTATATGCTATTTGTACTTTCTGTTTTTCCATTAGCCATTTCTACTGTGAATAGTTCCTTAAGTGCATGTGGTTGTTGTTTAAGCATGCGAGCAAATTTATGGTTCACGAAGCTTCGCTCCGCTCCACTATCGAACAGAATGCATGCATAGGAGTTATCGAGGAGGAACGTACAAGTCACCAATGTCGGGTCAGCAACTGCTTCCCCATGACCAATTGCTAGTACCCTTCCTGCTCCACCAACATTCTTCGCTTTGGGGCAGTCCCTCTTATAGTGGCCCGCCTCGCCACATCCATAACAGGTCTGGCTCACGCCAAAGTCGGGGACTTGGGTGATCGACCTCACTAGAGATTTACAGAAACGGACTGTGTGTCCTTTCCTGTTGCATTTAGAGCGCTGCATTTCATGGCAGGGGTCGTTGTGGTGGTAATTGCATTTGCCGCACTTAGGAAAATTTCCAATGTACTGCCCCACCGGAGCAGTAGCAGCAACAGGGGTTGTTGTGGCATGCACTGCCACAATTTGCTGCTTTTTGGCAACTCCCTATTTCTTCTTCTCCTCCTAGAACTTCTGCTTAG
The DNA here is from genome assembly GCF_052625555.1 of Lactuca saligna. Lineage (NCBI taxonomy): Eukaryota > Viridiplantae > Streptophyta > Magnoliopsida > Asterales > Asteraceae > Lactuca > Lactuca saligna. The sequence continues at coordinate 41,424,490 of NC_136418.1, forward strand.
TGTCAGTGGGTTTGGAGGGTTCCGGGATGGCTAGGGTTGTTGTTGTTGCAGGGGTTTTGACTCCATGGTCAATGAGTCGCTGTGTCAGTCACTTTGCACTGTCGAAGGTAGCAAGGTTTGATGATAGGACATTCCCCTGATACGGAGGCACTAGCCCTTATATGTATCTTTCGATATTTTTCCCTTCAGTGGGAGCCATATTGGGGCACAGGGCCACCAATTCGTTGAATCTGGCGGTATAAGCGACTACGTTGGTGCCCTTCATGGTTAGGCTCCAAAGTTCCTGTTCCAATTTCTGGATTTCTCCCCTCAGGCAGTATTCCTCAATCATGAGGTCCTTCATGGTTTCCCAACCCATATCATTCGCCACTACAAGAGTTAGTGCTTTAACGTGGCCGTTCCACCACGTCAGGGCTTTTTCCTTCAAAGGTGCATGCAGCATATTTGACTTTGCTCACAGCAGGGCATGAACAAATTTCGAAGACTGATTCAGTCTTCTCGAACCATTGCGAGAGAGAAATGACTCCGCCGGTGCCCTGGAAGGACTTCGGCTTGCAGTTGGTGAAATCCTTGTAGGAGCACTCTCTCGAGCGCATAGGGATTTCAGCAGCAATAGAGTCAACAGGGGTTTCACCTCTACTGGCATCAGTAGAATGATACTGAGCCATGGAAGTTGCCACTGCTGCAGCTACGGCAGCATTCAAGGCTGCAGTATCGATGACCGGAGGAGGAGGTGGTGGAGGTGCAGGGTTATTCCTGGGAGATTTGCGAGGAGGCATCTTTCAGCTATAAGTTTATAAAGATAAACAAAATGGTAAGAATCAATTGTAAGTGGGGTGAGAGTGACACATGGACTAACTAACCATAGCCCAACAGTTAAATGAGTGTTTGAGATCACAACAAGAAAGATTAGTAGGAAAACACAAGTGTACAGATTTTTCCCACAAATTAGGTAGTTATCAATAATACTGGTATTACGGATGTAATAAGTTCAAGGAAAATCGACCTAACAGTAGGTCTTACATCATACCATACGGAAATTTTGACAGATCTTAGATTCCTAATTAGAGTACTGAAAGTTAGGGATATTTTACAGACAAGTGCTACTTAAAGCACAAATACTAAAGGCTAATCCTTAACCCAAAAGATAAAGATGTACTAGACATCTCCTAACGGCGATGGGAATTCCTCGGGTGAACCCTGAGGTCTGCCACTTGACGGACCACCTCTTGAAGGTGTCGCTCATGAGCCCTCTGACGGGCTCGAAGTTCCATGACTTCGGCTTGGGAGGCATCCAGTTGTTGCTGCAGGGTCTCATTGGTTCTCCTGGTCCTTTCCATTTCCTCTTCGAGACAGTGGATGCGGACTGTGTTGACACCAGAATTGGCATCAATCTCCATGACTCGGTCGATGTGTGCTCGACCTAGTTCATCATTACGGGATATTTTGCGGATGATGACGGGTAGAGCTCGATCCGCAGAGCCACCTTCGCTGAGGTTGTAAAAGCTTCGGTCCCCAAAGTAAGGTAAGGGTTGATCTTGTTCATCGCTCCAGCGATTCAAGATGGTTGCCCACAAGGGTGTAGGACCTGGGAAAATTGGTCGGGGGTTGTTGTTTGGGGCTTGACCTACTAGCGGTAGGTTCTTGACTTTAGGCTCAGAGTCAGATCCATCAGAAAAGCCTTTTGCTTGATGATCATCCAAAGGGATTTGATGCTCATCATCGGATTCTGCCTCAAGCCATCCAGCATTTCCGTTGGGTGGAAAGTACGGGTCTCCGGGAATGTGGAATCCAGCCATTAAATCTACGCGAGAAGAGAAGTATAAGAATCTAGTGTATAAATAGCTTGTAGTAGCACAAAAATACTCCTATAGTATTTTAAGTTTAATGTTATGTTCTAGTGTTCTCACTGCGGTATTGTTGGTAAGATTTTAGACTTGTTGCAACCACACAACTACACTTACGCACATGCTAGTCAACCCTCGGATAATATAATTGATCAGGCTATATCTTCCCAGTTTTGACTACATGTCTCTAAGTCCACTTGTACTGTTCAACAATCATAATTCTTTTGTACTGTCCTAGTGACACTGATTTTAGTATGAGTGCAGACTTGTATACTTAATTAAATATTTTAGTATTTAAAGTATAGACTCTTGGTCAGAGTGTTTTAATCCCAAAAGGGTTTATAGTTAGTATATCTTTTATGGGTAAATATACTCAATTCACTATAAACAATGCTCTGATACCAATTTGTCACATCCCAAAACCAAGAACGGCGGAAACGTTCTGGGCGGAGAACATCATGTAAAGTATTACAACACAGTATAACAGTAAACAAGCAAACAACATCATCCATTGCATTAAATATATAATTTTAATACAAGCGTGTTCCGTACAGTTATAGACACCAAAAATGTAAATTAAAATAACAAGATGAGTCTTGAATGCGCTCCATCTTCTCAAAAGTTGGCCTCGGCACATGTCTACTGATGACCTGAGAATACAAGTTATTTTGAAAGAGTTTATCAGCATTAAAGCTGGTGAGTTATTAAGTATTTTAGTGTCGGTGGTTGTATCAAAATGTTTGAACGTAGTTATAAGTATGAGTTTGTAAACGTTTGTAAGTGTTTGTATATGTTTGAATCTCAGAAAATCCTATATTTTCTATTAAAAGTAGCCTTCTACCAAGGCATATGTAACGACTGTGTTTCTGGGCTTGCCATTTTTAGCAATGTAATAGTCTAGGTTAACCTTTGTAACCCGTTTTGAAATAATATAAGTGTATTATTTGAGTATTATGTGTTTTGTGCTTAATTGCTTAATTATGTGGTTTGATTAATTAAGAATAAAAACAAGCATCAAAATTTAAGTGTAAAATAAACTTGATATCTTTAGATAATGTTGTAGTAGTTGAAACAAGGTTTCCGAGGATATAAAGAATGCTGAAATCCGAGTTATAACGAAGAAGTTATGACCTGTCGAAGTTTCGCGACAAAACCAGCACCGCTGAATGACGTAAAAAGTGAAATTTACGTTAGAGCGATATTTAGCCTTAGTGATCTAAACGAGAATCGAAGATCTCGTTGTTAGTATCAAAGCGATAAAAAGTTAGGCAAGAACGGACGTCAAACGAAGAAGTTATGAGTTTATAACGAAATTTTCTATCCCGACCTATTAAAAATAAATAATAAAACTAAAGTCAAAATTAGCCGACGGAGTCTAAACGAAAGTTGTAGAGCGTAGTCTCACCTTTGCGTGGATATAAAGAACGTCGAAAACCGAGTTCGTATTAAGGAGATATGAATTTTCGAAGTTTCTTAAATAATTAATAATTAAATTTAATTATTAAATCCGGCCTTATCCGAAGACGAGTCACCGGACTCATCCGGAGTACGCCCCGCGTACAGCTAGAAATGTCGACACTTCGGATGACGCATGCAGTGACGACTTCGGAGGCATGTACGCCCCGCGTACTGGGAGGCTCCAGCCTCCTATAAATAGGATGTGAGGGGTTCGGGCATAATTGCTCATTTCTCCTCCGTTTCGTGCCGAAGCTCTGCGTTTTTACCCCCGAAGCCCCGGTAATATTCCCGAGCCCTGAAACAAGTCCCGAGATCCTGAAGATCCCGAGAAGTGCGGTTTCCGAGCCAAAGCTCTGCCCGCGAGAAGTTCGATTTTTGTGAAGATCTTTCAGATCTGCTGAGGATTACTACTTCTACAAGTCGTAGTGCTGTCCGATCATCTTCTGATCAAGTGAGTGTGTAGTTACTTTCTTCTAACGCATAATTATGAAGTATTTTATACGAAATACGTGTTATGTGTATAGTTTTGTTGTTATGTACGTGAATGTATATTCACTCTTTTCAATCTCATAGATCTGAATTGTTTTCTATGAAATACGTGTTATGTGGGTATGCCTCATTTGTTATGTGAAATATGTATTCGATGAAAATGCTATACAGGTTTTAAACTATGTATAAAAATATATATTTTTATCTACTAATATGTTGGGTAGAACATGGGGAGATAGTTGGTGTGTAATAAACAGATGAGAGGCCTCAATGTTGTTGTTGCTGACCTAGTTATTCAGCGGAGTATGGATAACAACCACAAACTCCTTCTAGACAGTCTCGTGGAACGCTAGCAGGTTCATAACCTGTAGGTGTTGTGAACAATGTGTTAACCGGTGTACTTTATCCCCCTCATGGTTGCCTTTAGGATATCTATTGTTGAGGAAACCCCTTAGCAGTAATGTCCGTCCCGATGAAAATCCTAGATTAGGTCCCTTGAGATAGATGTTGTTTTAGGGACGTGAAGTGAGGATAACGGGAATGGGTAATCGGGATAGTGATTGGTTGGTGAAAATTAAATATAATTTATTTATTGTGGGTTGAAAACCCTATATGCTCACCAGGCTCCCAAGCCTGGCCCACTTAGTGTTATTTGTATTACAGGAAGTGGCGCAAGGGCGTAAGATGGATGAACCATGAAGATTGTTTTGTTTACAAGTCTGTATATGTATATATTTGTTGAATGACTTGTAATGTTATCGTTTATGCTTATTGGTCTGTATCGGAACATGACACCCCAAGTTTTGATTATATAATGAAAAATACATTTCTTTTATGAAATGTTTTGGTAAACATTGTTTTATCATGTTTTGTTTTTGGGAACAAATTCCGCAACTCTTTCAAATCAAAAGGATTTACTCTGAAATTATTTTAGAAGCATAAATGAAAATCGGTCTTTTTTTGCTGTGATTTTGGGGATGTCACAGTTGGTATCAGAGCATTAGTTTAAGCGAACTAGGAATTTGTAGGATTTCTAAACTTAAACTTAGAATGCTAAGTGGAATTTGAGATGTGTGTCTGTTGGATTTTAGACACAAGCACTAGTTTATTTTAGGAACGTTGCCTAAAATGCTTTTATGTGCTAAATGTTATATGTTGCCATATATGATATTATTTGTTCGGATCTACGGTTTGCTGCCAACCGGATCTGAAGGTTTATGTGTTTAGGATTCTAAGCGTATGTATACGATATTAGAACTAGCATATAATCGTTTCGGAGTGATAAGGATGATTTGAAAATCTATCATGATCGGATATCTAAATTTCACCTTATTCGGTGTGTAGATCAAAAAAATGGTGAGAACAAGTAGTGGCGTTGGAAACGCGGATGAAAATAGGAATCAACCACAAGTGATTGAGCAAATACCTGTTGTAGCAGCAGCACCAGAAAAGATCACCATGGCTGGAGTGCAAGCCATGATTCGGGCTATGTTAGCCGAACAAAGGTAGGAGATGCGACAAATGTTGCATAATATTAGGGACGAACCTATTGAGGAACCTGAATTGATTCCCGAGCAATCGGAGGAAGGGAACAATAGTTGCATTATGAGTCAAGTTGGGACTCAAGAAGAATGAAGGAACAATCCGGAAAGGAGAACCAACAACGATGGGCGAATGTATAAGAATTTCTTGGGCGCCAAACTGCCAAGTCTTTCTGGGAGCCCAAAGCCTGTTGAAATAATGGATTAGATCTCCGAAATGGAGATGGTATTTGAAAGTTGCGACTGTAGCAACAAACAGAAGACTGTCTTTGCAGTCAAACAACTGAAGACTGGAGTATTAAGTTAGTGGAAGTTGTTGGCAGATACTATGCCACGAGGAGAAGCTTTGAAAATGTCATGGGAGGAGTTCTTGGAACAACTAAGGGTGCAATATTGTTCAGAGATAGATCTGATTGATCTGAACAATGAGTCCCAAAACTTGAAGAGGGGGAGGATGAGCGTAGACGGCTATGCTACGACATTCACTGAGAAAATGAAATTATTTCCGTACCTAGTGCCAACGAAACTCTCCAAGATTGAGAGGTTTGCTAATGGACTGCCTGCCGACTTTGGTCCGACAGTCAAGATGGCAACTACTCTGAAAACGGTTGTTCGTGCAGCTAAGAATGTGGAGGCCTAGCAGAAGGAAAAGGGTCTGGAAAGGATAGAATTTGGTGAAAAGAGGAAGTTCGATGGAACTTTAGGGTCCAATAAGAGAAACAAGTTCTCGAAGTCTAGTTCGAGGGGAAGTGGAGGCAAAGCGAAGTGGTGCGACAAATGTAAAAAGAAGCATCATGGAAAATGTGAGGTAGTGGCCACATGCTACAAGTGTGGAAAGCCAGGTCACTATGCTAATGAATGTACCCTCACTAAGAAAGTTTGTTATGGTTGTGGTGAGGAGGGACACATGTCGAGGGACTGCCCGAAGAAGAAGGAGGCAGCTAGACCCAACATTCCGCCAAAGCCAAAGGCGAGAGCATTCCAGATGACACTGGAAGCCGCTAAAGATGAAGCTGATGTCGCTTCAGGTACCTTTCTCGTAAACAAATTGCCTGCCCAATTTTTATTTGATTCTGGAGCCAACTACTCCTTTATATCGCATGAATTTGGTAGAAAAACTAGCTTTGTCTGTTGATAGACTAGATAATGCTTTATTAGTCGAAGTTGCTAGTGGCAAGTTTGTACCTGTTAGCCATCGTATGAAAAACATCTTAATCGATCTGAATGGGAATAAGTTCCACGAGGAATTATTGCCTATCGAACTTAACGGTTTCGACATCGTTTTGTGAATCGATTGGCTTAGTGCCAATGATGCCGAGATATTGTGCAAGAAGAAGATAGTGAAGGTAAACCCGCCAGGGAAGGAATCGTTTATGGTGTATGGAGATAAATGTAGGGTAAATTCTGGAATCATTTCTCTAATGAAAGCCAGAAAGTGATTGACCAAGGGATGTACATCATATTTAGCATTCGTGATTGATGTTAAGATGGAGAAGAAGGTGATGCAGAGTATTCCTGTGGTGTGTGATTATCCGGAAGTATTTCCCGAAGATCTTCCTGGATTACCGCCCGATCGACAAGTAGAATTCCATATTGACTTGTTACCAGGAACAACGCCAATTGCAAAAGCACCTTATCGATTAGCACCGACAGAGATGAAGGAGCTGATGATGCAACTTCAGGAGTTATTGGACAAAGGTTTCATTAGACCTAGCTCATCACCCTGGGGAGCTCTAGTGTTATTCGTGAAGAAGAAGAAATATGGAAGCATGAGGATGTGCATTGATTACCGAGAGCTGAAAAAGGCAACAATAAAGAATAGATATCCGTTGCCGAGAATTGATGACCTATTTGATCAATTACAAGGTTCGAGCTATTTCTAGAAGATCGATCTAAGGTCAGGATATCATCAGCAGAAAGTAAGAGAGCAGGATATAGAGAAGACTGCGTTTAGAACTAGATATGGACACTATGAGTTCTTGGTTATGTCGTTTGGACTAACCAATGCTCCGGCAGCATTCATGGATTTAATGAATAGGGTTTGTAATCCGTTCCTTGATAAATCCGTGATAGTGTTCATAGACGACATTCTGATTTACTCGAAAAGCCAGGAGGAGCATGGCAGACACTTGCGAGAAGTGTTAGAAGTCCTGGAGAAGGAAAAGCTATATGCTAAGTTCTCCAAATGTGATTTTTGGATTCGTGAAGTCCAATTCTTGGGTCACGTGGTCAACCAAGAAGGGATAATGGTTGATCCAGCAAAGATTGAAGCTGTAATGAAGTGGGAACAACCGAAAAGTCCCACGGAGATCCGAAGCTTTTTGGGATTAGTCGGATATTACCGAAGGTTTATCCAAGGCTTTTCTTCGATCGCTACTCCGTTGAGAGCTTTGACCCACAAAGGAGCTACTTATGCTTGGAGTGATAAGCATAAAGAAGCATTCGAGAAGCTAAAGAAGAAGCTATGCGAGGCACCGATACTTTCTCTACCCGATGGAGTTGAAGACTTCGCTGCTTATGCGATGCGTCTGGTGTTGGATTGGGTTGTGTTTTAACCCAAAGAGAAAAGGTGATAGCATATGCGTCTCGATAGCTGAAGGAGCATGAAAAGAATTACCTGACTCATGATTTGGAATTGGCAGCGGTAGTTTTCGCTCTGAAGATATGGAGGCATTACCTCTATGGTACGAAGTGAAAACTTTTCACTGATCATAAGAGTCTCCAATATCTCTTTAATCAGAAGGAATTGAATATGAGGCAACGACGCTGGCTGGAATTACTCAAGGACTACGACTGTGAGATACTTTACCATCCCGGTAAAGCTAATGTTGTTGCTGATGCTCTCAATCGGAAAGTCAATCTTGAAAGGAAAAGGCCAAGAGCGTTGAGAATTGAAGTTGTCTCGACTATTTTAGAAAGTATAAAGAAAGCTCAAAGCAAAGCTTTTGAGAAGAATGACCGGAAGGAGGAACGTTTGGGCAAAACGTTGGTGTTTGGTACAAACGGTCATGGACTGAAGGTATTCCAAGATCGTATTTGGGTACCTAAGTCAGGGGGAATTAGGGATCTTCTGATGGAAGAAGCTCACAAAACCATGTACTCGATTCATCCCGATAGCACTAAAATGTATAGGGACCTAAAACCCTACTACCGGTGGCCGACGATGAAGCTTGATGTTGCAAAGTATGTGGCTGAGTGTGTGACTTGTGCAAGAGTCAAGACACAACATCAGAAACCGTACGGGAGTTTAGAACCATTGCCTGTGCCTATGGGTAAGTGGGAAGACATTGCTATGGATTTTGTCACTTAACTGCCCAGAACGAAGAATGGTCACGACATGATTTGGGTGGTCGTCGATCGATTCACTAAGAGTGCGCATTTCATAGCAGTCGGGGAGAAATGGTCTATGGAGAAGCTTGCAAATTCTTACGTGAAAGAAATTGTGAGGCTTCACGGTATTCCGTTAACGATTGTATTGGATCGTGATAGCCGTTTCACCTCAAGGTTTTGGAAAAGTCTACAAGAGGAAATGGGTACCAAGTTATGTTTAAGTATAGCTTACCATCCGCAGACTGATGGTCAGAGTGAAAGAACGATACAAACACTTGAAGATATGCTGAGAGCAAGTACCTTGGAATTCCTAGGTAATTGGGATGAACATTTACCATTAGTAGAATTTTCCTATAATAATAGTTTTCACTCGAGCATTAAGATGGCACCTTACCAAGCTTTGTATGGACAAAAGTGTCATACGCCGTCTTGTTGGCTTGAGGCTGGGGAAAAGCAGTTTATGGGACCGGAGATGGTTCATCAAACTGCTGAAAGTTGAAAATAATTAGGGAAAGAATGTTAGCGACTCGGGATCGTCAAAAGAGCTATGCTGACAAAAAGCGAAGATCAATGACTTTTGAAGTTGGGGATTCAGTTTTGCTTAAAGTCTCGCTGTGGAAGGGACTTATAAGATTTGGAAAAAGAGGAAAACTAAGTCCAAGGTTTATTGGACCGTTTAAAGTTCTTCAGAGGATTGGGAACCAAGCTTACAAGCTCGAACTACCAGAAGAACTGAATGGAATTCATAACACTTTTCATGTGTGTTATTTACAAAAGTTCACGGGGGAAGTTCCGGACATGATTCCACTTTCGGAGTTGAGAATCGATGAGAACAAAAGGTTGATTGAAGAACCAGAGGCAATTGTTGACCGAAAGACTAAGAAGTTACGACGCAAGATGGTCGAATTAGTGCTTGTCCGATGGAAACACACGAATGGGCCGAATCTCACCTGGGAGACAGAGAGTGACATGATGGGTCGCTATCCGCATTTGTTTGTTGATGTGTGATTTCGGGGACGGAATCATTCTAAGGTGGAGAGAATTGTAACGCCTGTGTTTCTGTGCTTGCCATTTTTAGCAATGTAATAGTCTAGGTTAACCTTTGTAACCCATTTTGAAATAATATAAGTGTATTATTTGAGTATTATGTGTTTTGTGCTTAATTGCTTAATTATGTGGTTTGATTAATTAAGAATAAAAACAAGCATCAAAATTTAAGTGCAAAATAAACTTAATATCTTTAGATAACGTTGTAGTAGTTGAAACAAGGTTTCCGAGGATATAAAGAATGCCGAAATCCGAGTTATAACGAAGAAGTTATGACCTGTCGAAGTTTCGCGACAAAACTAGCACCGCTGAATGACGTAAAAAGTGAAATTTACGTTAGAGCGATATTTAGCCTTAGTGATCTAAACGAGAATCGAAGATCTCGTTGTTAGTATCAAAGCGATAAAAAGTTAGGCAAGAACGGACGTCAAACGAAGAAGTTATGAATTTATAACGAAATTTTCTGTCCCGGCATATTAAAAATAAATAATAAAAATAAAGTCAAAATTAGCCGATGGAGTCTAAACGAAAGTTGTAGAGCGTAGTCTCACTTTCGCGTGGATATAAAGAACATCGAAAACGAATTTCGTATGAAGGAGATATGAATTTTCGAAGTTTATTAAATAATTAATAATTAAATTTAATTATTAAATCCGGCCTTATCCGAAGACGAGTCACCGGACTCATCCGGAGTACGCCCCGCGTACTCGAGTACGCCCCGCGTACAGCTAGAAATGTCGACACTTCGGATAACGCATGCAGTGACGACTTCGGAGGCATGTACGCCCCGCGTACAAGCGTACGCCCCGCGTACTGGGAGGTTCCAGCCTCCTATAAATAGGATGCGAGGGGTTCGGGCATAATTGCTCATTTCTCCTTCGTTTCGTGCCGAAGCTCTGCGTTTTTACCTCCGAAGCCCTGGTAATATTCCCGAGCTCCGAAGCAAGTCCCGAGATCCCGAAGATCCCGAGAAGTGCGGTTTCCGAGCCGAAGCTCTGCCCGCGAGAAGTTTGATTTTTGTGAAGATCTTTCAGATCTGCTGAGGATTACTACTTCTACAAGCCGTAGTGTTGTCCGATCATCTTCTGATTAAGTGAGTGTGTAGTTACTTTCTTCTAACGCATAATTATGAAGTATTTTATACGAAATACATGTTATGTGTATAGTTTTGTTGTTATGTACGTGAATGTATATTCACTCCTTTCAATCTCATAGATCTGAATTGTTTTCTATGAAATACGTGTTATGTGGGTATGCCTCATCTGTTATGTGAAATATGTATTCAATGAAAATGCTATACAGGTTTTAAACTATGTATAAAAATATACATTTTTATCTACTAATATGTTGGGTAGAACATGGGGAGATAGTTGGTGTGTAATAAACAGATGAGAGGCCTCGATGTTGTTGTTGTTGATCTAGTTATTCAGCGGAGTATGGATAACGACCACAGACTCCTTCTAGACAGTCTCGTGGAACGCTAGCAGGTTCATAACCTGTAGGTGTTGTGAACGATGTGTTCACCGGTGTACTCTATCCCCCTCATGGTTGCCTTTAGGATATCTATTGTTGAGGAAACCCCTTAGCAGTAATGTCCGTCCCGATGAAAATCCTAGATTTGGTCCCTTGAGATAGATGTTGTTTTAGGGACGTGAAGTGAGGATAACAGGAATGGGTAATCGAGATAATGATTGGTTGGTGAAAATTAAATATAATTTATTTATTGTGGGTTGAAAACCCTATATGCTCACCAGGCTCCCAAGCCTGACCCACTCAGTTTTATTTGTATTATAGGAAGTGGCGCAAGGGCGTAAGATGGATGAACCATCAAGATTGTTTTGTTTACAAGTCTGTATATGTATATATTTGTTGAATGACTTGTAATGTTATCGTTTATGCTTATTGGTCTGTATCGGAACATGACACCCCGAGTTTTGATTATATAATGAAAAATACATTTCTTTTATGAAATGCTTTGGTAAACATTGTTTTATCATGTTTTGTTTTTGGGAACAAATTCCGCAACTCTTTCAAATCAAAAGGATTTACTCTTAAATTATTTTAGAAGCATAAATGAAAATCGGTCTTTTCTAGCCGTGATTTTGGGGATGTCACAGCGTAACTATTTTGTATGTTCGTTTACTGTAAAAGTGTGTAATTTTCCCAAGTGTAACTATCATTCTCAAAATATAGTTTGTACATTAATGTTTAAGTGAAAAGATCACTAAATATGTAAAGGGTAAATTAATGTAGTACTGTAGTGTTGTATTATAGGAACTACTGCTGTACTAACTACCTTAAACCGGATTTATATTAAGGTATCATGTGACTAATTGTACCATACTATCGACTGAATAAACAACGACAAATGTAAGTCGTAAAATGAAATGACGTTTGGCACCCGCAGACGCATCGCTATAAATAGCAAAGTCTTCAACTCCATCGGGTAGAGATAGAATCGGTGCCTCACATAGCTTCTTCTTTAGCAACTCGAAAGCATCTCTATGCTTATCATTCCAAGCATAAACGACTCCTTTGTGGGTCAAAGCTGTTAATGGACTATCGATCGAAGAAAAGCCCTGGATAAACCTTTGGTAATATCCGGCTAATCCCAAAAAGCTTCGGATCTCCGTGGGATTCTTCAGTTGCTCCCACTTTGTCACAGCTTCAATCTTTGCCGAATCAACCATTATACCTTCTTGGTTGACCACGTGACCAAAGAATTGGACTTCTCTAATCCAAAATTTGCATTTGGAGAACTTAGCATATAGCTTCTCCTCTTTCAAGACCTCCAACACTTCTCACAAGTGTCTACCATGCTCTTCTTGGCTCTTTGAATAAACCAAAATGTCGTCTATGAACACTATCACAGATTTATCAAGGAATCGATTACAAACCCGATTCATTAAATCCATGAACGATGCTGGAGCATTGGTTAGTCCAAACGATATAACCAAGAACTCGTAGTGTCCATATCTAATTCTGAATGCAGTCTTCTCGGTATCTTGTTCTCTTACCTTCAGCTGATGATATCTTGACCTTAGATCGATCTTCAAGAAATAGCTTGAACCTTGCAATTGATCAAACAGGTCGTCAATCCTTGGCAACAAATATCTATTCTTTATCATTGCTTTATTCAGTTCTCTATAATCGATGCACATTCTCATGCTCCCATCTTTCTTCTTTACGAATAACACCGGAGCTCCCCAGGGCGATGAACTAGGTCTAATAAAACCTTTGTCCAATAACTCCTGAAGTTGCATCATCAGCTCCTTCATCTCCGTTGGTGCTAATTGGTACGGTGCTTTTGCTATTGGTGTGGTTCCTGGTAACAAGTCTATTCTGAACTCCACTTGTCTATCGGGTGGTAATCCAGGAAGATTTTCGGGAAATACTTCCGGATAATCACACACCACTTGAATATTCTGCATCACCTTCTTTTCCTTCTTAGCATCGATCACGAATGCTAAATATGATGTACATCCCTTGGTCAAACACTTTGTGGCTTTCAGCAGAGAAATGATTCCAGAATTTACTCGACGTTTGTCCCCATACACCATAAATGACTCTTTCCCTGGCGGGTTTACTTTTACTATCTTCTTCTTGCATAAAATCTCGGCATCATTGGCGTTAAGCCAATCTATTCCCAACACGATGTTGAAACCATTTAGTTCTATAGGAAATAATTCCTCATGAAACATATTCTCATTCAAGTCGATTAAGATGTTTTTCATGCGATGGCTAACAGGTACAAACTTGCCACTAGCGACTTCGACTACTAAAGCATTATCTAGTCTATCAACAGGCAAAGCTACTTTTCTACCAAACTCATGCGAAATAAAGGAGTAGTTGGCTCCAGAATCAAACAAAATTTGAGCAGGTAATTCGTTTACGAGAAAGGTACCTGAAGCGACATCAGCTTCATCTTTTGCAGCCTCAAGTGTCATCTAGAAGGCTCTTGCTTTCAGCTTTGGGGGAATTTTGGGTTTTTCTGCCTCTTTCTTTTTCGTACAGTCTTTCAAAATGTGTCCCTCCTCATTACAATCAAAGCACATCCTCTTGTTGGACGGACACTCGTTTGCATAATGCCCCATCTTTCCACACTTGTAACAGGTCACATCCTCGCTACATTTCCCAAAGTGCTTTTTCTTGCACTTCTCGCACCATTTTGCTTCACCTCCCTTTCCTCCAAACTTCTTCGAATTTGACTTCGAAAATTTACTTTTCTTATTGGAACCTGAAGTTCCTTCAAATTTTCTCTTTTCGCCAACTTCAACCTTGTCAGCAGTTCTTCCCTTTATCATGTCCTCAATAGAATTGGCAGCCCAAATAGCTGCCTCTAGAGTTGGTGCCTAACGCACTGGCACCGCATACTCCTATGGGAGTCCCTTTGCATACCTATCAACTTTTTTCAGCTCGTCCGGGACGATGCGCAAATCAAACTCCATTTTGTTTGTGAAGGCGTTTGTGTATTCGTCGACTGACATGCTGCCTTTTGTCAACGTCAAAAACTTGTTTTCCAATTCCAATAGATTTTGGGTTAAGTAGAACTTACGCTTAAACTGCACCAAGAATTCGGCCCAAGTCAATTTCAGTGGTTCATTAGGGCTAAGGGTCTTCCCCAGAGTGTTCCAACAATGAATAGCTCCACTCCTGAATTGATGTACCGTGAACGTGGTCTGCAACTTGCCTGAACAGCCACAAGTCATGAAGGCCAACTCCATTTCGGAGATCCAATCCATTACTCCGATCGGGTCCTCCTTTCCAGTAAAAGTCGGCGGCTTGCAAGTTAAAAAGTCCTTGTACTTACACCCCAATCCATCTTGATTATTGTGTCTATTAACAGGTGGGTTCTCTTGACCAATTATCCCACTGAGGTTTTCTCCTTCGGACTGCCCTCCATTTACTTCGAGCTCTTCAACTCGAATTGATGATTCTTCACGATTCTGCCTAATCAGACATCTGGTTTCATCCATCTGAAGATCCAACGTTGCCTGAACCATTAATTGAACTCATACCATTGTCATTGGCTCTGGTGTTGCTGCTACGACAGGTATTTGCTCAATCGTAGGCACTTGCTCGACTACAGGCAACTGATTCCTGTTTTGGTCAGCGTTTCCAACTCCACTTCTCGTTCTCACCATTTTTGATCTATACACCGAATAAGGTGAAATTAGATCCTCATTCGTGATAGATATTCAAATCATCCTTATTACTCCGAAATGATTACATGCTACTTCGAATATCATATACATACGCTTAAAATCCTAAACACATAAGTTTTTCCAGATCCGGTTGGCAACAAACTATAGATCCGAACAAATAATATCATATATGGCAAATATATAGCATTTAGCACATAAAATAATTTTAGGCAATTTTCCTAAAATTAACTAGTGTTTGTGTCTAAAATATAACAGACACACATCTCACAGTTTTACTTAGCATTCTAAGTTTAAGTCTTGAAATCCTACAAATTCCTAGTTCGCTTAAACTAATGCTCTGATACCAACTGTGACATCCCTAAAATCTCGGTTAGAAAAGACCGGTTTCATTTATGCTTTTTAAACATTTTCAGAGTAAATCCTTTTGATTTTAAAAGAGATGCGGAATTTGTTCCAAAAAACAAAACATGATAAATAGATTTTCATCAAAACATTTCATGAAGAAATATAATTTCATTTCATAATCAAAAACCGGGATGTCATGTTCCGATACATACCATAAAGCATAATCGATAACATTACAAGTCATTCAACAAATATATACATATACAGACTTGTAAACAAAACAACTTGATGATTCATCCATCTTATGCCCTCGCGCAACTTCCTGTAATACAAAGAAACTGAGTGGGTCAGGCTTGGGAGCCTGGTGAGCATATAGGGTTTTCAACCCACAATAAATAATTATATTAATTTCAACAACCAACAAAAACCCAATTATCCATTCCCGTTATCCTCACTTTACGTCCCTAAACAATTTTCTCAAGGGACCTAATCTAAGAATATTTCATCGGGCGACAACACATGCTTCGGGGGTTTCCCATCAATATATGTCAAATAAAGCAACCCTGGGGGGATGGAGTACAATGAATGAACACCCAAGTTCATTAACACCTACAGGTGGCGAGCCTGCTAGTGTTCCACAGGATTGTCTAGAAAAGTCTATGGTTGTCATCTAAACTCCGCTAGATGACTGAATAAAAAACAACGACATCGAGGCCTCTGTTTATTTCAACACACATCAACTATCTACCCATGCTTTACCCAAAACTTTTGTAGATAAAAATACATATACGGTTTAATATTTGTATAAAACATTTATTCAACACTTGTTTCAAATAAACAAATAATGTATAAACACATAACACGTATTTCAAAGCAACGACTTCATATTTGTGTGTTAGAAGAAAGTAACCACACACTCACATGTATAAACAAAAAAATATATACACATAGTATGTATTTTATAAAAGACTTCATATCTATGTGTAAGATGAAAGTGACTATACACTCACTTGATCAGAAGATGATCGGACAACACTACAACATGTAAAAGTAGTATTCTTCGGTAGATCTGGAAGATCTTCACAAAAACCAGGCTCCTCGCGGGCAGGGCTTCGGCTTGGGAATAACGCTCCTCGGGATCCTTGAGACTTCGGAACTTACTTCGAGGCTCAGGAATGATACCGAGGCTTCGGGATATAATTGGCACGCAAAACGATGTAAACCTTAGAGAGAAAGGAAGAAAAAAGGCAAGGAAAATGGCTGATCTCGGGTTCTATTTATAGGTTGTTGGGTCTGGGATTACGTTGGGCATTATTTCCAAGTACGTTGGGCGTACTCAGTACCCGGTCGTAATCTTGGTTATGCTGGGCGTACGCTTCGGATAAGCTTTGGTATGCGTGCCACGATCTTTAAAAATTTATAACTTTCGCATACGAGCTCCGTTTTTGACATTCTTTAAATCCACGTGTAGGTGAGATTATGCTATACAACTTTCATTTAGACTCCGTTGGCTAATTTTGACTTTATTTTTTATTATTTATTTTTAGTAGGCCGGGACAGCAAAACTACATTATAAATTCATAACTTCTTCATCTGACGTCCATTTTCGTCCCTCTTTCTGTCGTTGCACTACTATCGACGAGATCTTCGATTCTCGTTTAGAAAGCTTCGGCTAAAACTCGTTCGATCTCAATTCGAACTTTTGGATTGTCTACTAGTAAGCTGAAACTTCAGAAAATCATAACTTCCTCATACGAAGTCAGGTCTAGGCGTTCTTTTTATGCATACTCTTGGTTTCACATTATCTACGTCTTTCATGTTGATCACTAAGGCTAAATATCAATCCTTCATAAATTCACTATTTACGTCACGATGTGCCAGACCGGTTTTGTTGCGAAACTTCGACAGGTCATAACTTCTTTGTTATAACTCGAATTTCAGCATTCTTTATATTTTCGGAAACCTCGTCTCAACCACTACGTCTTCATGAAAAGATATCGGGCTTATGTCACACTTAAATTTTGACGCTTATTTTATTCTTAATTTATTAGATTATAATAATTAAGAGAATAAACACATAATTCACATAATACTCAAATATTCATCATTAATACTTCAAAAAGAGTTACAAGGGTTAACCTATACTATTACATCAACAATAATGCCTAGCCTGGAAACACGAGCGTTACAGTAAATGGTGATTTACCAATTTCCACCATGAAAAACGAAAAAGAAGTTTAAGTTTTAAATGAATTGAAATTCCTAGATCTTTTGAGATTCATTGAACCTTTCAATTGTATATTTAATCTCGATTATGCCCTTCAAGTTTGCGACTGGGATGACGAGGATCACAAACAAGGTGTGAATAACCATGCAAATCAACATGTTGCACTCAATGCTACTATCACCTAATCAATGTGCCGGTTAACCACACACGCTCTATTGATCTATGATAAACATCAAGCCACCCTTCGCCACCAATGCCAAACCCAAATTACGATGCCAGTTAACCACACACGTTCCACTAACATCTCGGCAAGGGTACAAAGTGTCATTCCATGGATTAGCATACAATTTCACATTTGTCCTAAAGTAACTATGATTTAGGAATTTGAAAAACATTTAGTTACTTTGTACTTCATTATACTTATAATGGAAGGTTTCGTCCTATCCTACTCGTTCGGCTAACGACCCTCCACCAGTCAACAGTGCGGTGGGTATGAGTGGATACCCATTCAATCATCATTTTATAGGCAATTTCCTTAAACACCACTTATAGACCAGCTTCGTGAATGAGGCCTACTAACGGTAAGACTGACTTTTTACTCATACATATATATAATATTAGAGTTTTAATGTTACATATAGTATAAGGGTGTATTTTATACTTTTCAAAATACTAGGTGGTCTAATTTAATAAATTATACATTTAATTTAGTTAAATGTAAACCAAAACTTTATGGAATTATTGACTATCTTTTAAATATACACTTTAATTAATTAATTAAAAACCATAAGGGTGTAAATTGAACTTTTCAAATTACCTGAGTTGTAGGATTTAAAATTTCAAATTAAGACTTTTAATGAAATTTTAAAATCCAAAACTTGATGGTAAGTTTTGAAACTTTTTCAAACTTAGGGTTTAGAATTTAAATATTTCAAAATTAACCTTTTAATCAAAATTTAAATTCCAAAACCTAAGGACAAGTTTTGAAACTTTTCAAAACATTAGGGTTTATCTATTTAAATTTCAAAACAAAATTTTTAAGTTCAAATTTAAACTATAAAAGCTAAATGGAAAATTGAAACTTTTTCACAAGATAATTCAAATCTAAATTACAAATAATCAATCTTTATCTAATAAAACAAAATATTATCTAAATTTTTGACAATTATCTTGTATTTTGGCAAGGATAATCTCTAAATATTGAAAAAAAATTCGGATTTTATTAATAAAAAACGTTTTAGGTAATTATCCATAGCCAAAACATGTCAAAATCCTACGAAATCATGCATGTGCGACTTTGACTCGTCGAGTCAGCACTGTACTCATCAAGTTCCCAGTGGACTCGGCGAGTTCAGCTATGGACTCGGCGAGTCCAGCCCGCAGAAACCAAAAAATTTCAACTTTAAGCATGAATAATCAACTATAGCATCAAATACATCAAACAAACAACCCTAGGCTCTAATACCATTGATGGGTTTCGAGCAATACATCATTCCTATGGTGTATATGCAAACCCTAATAGTTTTTGGATCTAGTTTGTCTAATAAACATGCAATTGAATATCCAAAGCTATAAACCCTAGACCTATCATATAAGAACTGACATAAGGGTTTAGTAATTACCTTTGATTGTTATATAGCAATAACAATCTAATCCTTCTTGTAATTGGCTTCAGAAAGCTTAGTGCCTCAAGTGTTGCACCTCTAATGGAGTCACAAACACCACTAAGAAACTAGATGAAGAAGAAAGAGAATGGGAACTCCAAAAACGTCCAGAAACCCTCTTGAAAATGTTGGCCACGTTTTTTGGGATTAGGGGTCTTTAAATAGGTAGGCTATTAGGGTTATCTAACAAGGAAATCCTAATTTGACTGCTTAAGCCCTAAGCAGCCCATGGACCCCTTCTGGAACATGCTTTGGACGAAAATCAGATGGGCTTCCCATAGATTTCGTCCAACCTATATTCCAAGGTGATTCATAGCTCAATTGCAATTATCTTATAATTACAATTTTAGCCCCCTAAGTTTAATTAATCTCTTTTAGCCACAAAATTAATTTTTAATTAATCCTTGACTAATATTAATTAAACAATATGATTTCTCCTTTAATATATTATTCTCATAATATATTAATAAATCATAAGTAAACCTTTATCTCCTTAATTCATCCTACATATTGCTATGGTGAAGGCAACCCAAAAGGACCATGCTCATAATCAGGGTCAAGTACATCCCAGAATACTTATGGACTTAGACACTAATCCAATAGGTTCGGCCCTATTAGGCTATTTTTCGCGTAAACTCTCTGTTTTGCATAATTTTTGGCTAAGTTAAGGGTCGGGATGCCCCCAAATCATTATAAAAAGTCGAGGGAGATTATGAGAGAGATTTGGGAAAGAGAGAGATCAATAAAGAGAGATTGAGAGAGACTTCGTTCGTGACCTTTTTAGGTGTTTAGCTTCGCAATGCAAGGTCGGTACACTCCGTTAAGCCTCATTATGATTGCTATATACCCCCGGGGGGTATGGAATAAGGTTTTATCAAATAGTTTCATCACTAACCCTTATTAGGGTTTAGAATTTCTAAGCATACAAACCTTCCAAGTGATAACTTCTTATTAAAATAGCGAGTTATACAATAGTATCATGTTATAAGCCCTAATGTACAAGGGTTAGATGAGTTGACTGTTTTGACTTGTTGACTTTGTTTGACTTTGACTTGACCGGAAGTTGACAGTTGTCACAATTAAGGTTTCATCAGATCTTTTCGGAGGCTGAGGGTGAGAAAACCCTAGCCTCTTCATTCCTTTAAATAAGGTGCAAAATCCAAAAAAGTAGGGTTTAGCTATCAATGGCTGCCACACCGTGGCCTATACCTGCCATGTTGTAGAGGGTCAAATAAGCTTGTGACTCAAAATGACTTGCCACAACGTGGTGATCCTTCACCATGCGGTGGCAACTCCTAAAAGTCAAACTTTGACAAATTAAAATATACCTCAAGTTTTGGGTGTTAAACTAGGGTTTCATCCCATTTGTGCTGACATCTACGTCGGCTAAGGTTTGGATCTCACGTGTAGCAGATCTGTTGAAAGTACGTGAAAGAACTATCAATCTCCATCGGATTTATTGGATTGCCAACATATAAGTTGGGTTATACATTTGTGAAGATGGGTTCGAGTGAAGAAATTGAAGCCACATCTGACAATCACCACTTAGAGTGTAGATCTGCAAACAGGTTGTGATAAGGGCTCCATCTCTGTCTCTCTTGCTCTCTATTTCTTTGTATCACATCAGTAAACACCAAAAACATGTGTTTGTGTTTCTCTACTCCACCTGGTGTTTCTACATGACCTAGTGGCCGACAGTTGTAGCTTAAGGACTAACTGGGAAGAAGAACGGGCCGTCGACGGTGTTTCTAAGAGAAAAAGAGGCGATGGTCCAACGATGTTGTGCGATGGTCTGGTTGTATAAAACGAATCGTAGAAGATAAACTGATGATGAATGATTGAAGGGTGTAGGTGTGGGTGAGGTTAGTGCATAGGATAAGTGTTTGTCGTGTTGAGCCCTTTTTTGTTTTTATTTATTTTTACTTTTCTTTTAATTTTTAATAACAAAAAAATAAAAAAAATACATCAAAAAAGAAAACGAAAGGGTAAATAGTCATTTTATGTTCTTCAGTTATGGCCAAAATGAGAAAAAAAAATATTTTGGGGACAATCTTAGTTAATTTTTAAAAATAAAAACTAAACGTGCAATTTAACAATTAAACAGTAAATGAATTATGTAGTTTACTGAAGCCTATGTCATGTTGTGAGGTTAGGTTACAAGATTACAATAGTACACATTTCTAACCTTCAATTATATGTAAAAGTATATTTTGTTTACAAAACCACTTTACTATATAAATTGAAAAAAAGATGATAGAAATATTATTGCATATTTTGTCTTTACATCCTCATGATATCCATGTTATCCGCTCCTTTTGTTTCCCTTGCATTTCTTTGAAATTAACAATTTGTGATTCAAGGTCATTCCTTTTTTTCCATCTTAAATGTTCTAGGAAATAACAAATTTGTATCTTAGGGATCTCTAATAAAGTTTTGCATTCATCGTGACATGAAAACTTTTAACAAATTTATATTAATATTGATGGGTCTATCTTTCTTGCTTCTAGGCTTAATCCGAATGTTTCGAATTGCTATGATTTTGTTATAAATAGTGAAGTTTCACTTTGCTAACATTATTGAATTTGAACATACATGCTTGCTGCTGTGGTAAGAAAGTAAAAATCTATTATTCACCTCAAATTCAATCTTGGACAATATGAGAAAACTGTGATCAAATGTCGGTTGTAAGAGTGGTTAGAGTCATTTATTGATTAACGAAATAGTTAAGAGACATACTTCATGCCTTTCTTAACTGTACATGGGATCAATATTATTATTTCTCAACCATATGCTCATACTTTTATAGTTATATCAATTACATATTCTTCAACCTTTTTTTTATCAAATCAACTAATACTATTAGGTATTTGACTAGAAGAAAAAGTTTCAGTTTCGGATTATATTATGTTGCTAACGACTTAAAAGGTGCAGAATAGATAAAGTTAAGAAAATGAGTCAAATTTGAGCGTATTCGGCAAAACTAACTGGTAGGTGTTAGTGTTTTGTTAAACACTAGGTGACATAACTTTTAGATTTAGAACGTTTTATTTAAATTAAACGCTAAAAGTTAGTGTTAGTTTTTTCAAAACAGAACGTTTTATCAAATGCTACAATCTAGAATCTCTCAAACACACCCAAAATATGTTAACTTGCGGAATGTCAATTAATATATATTAAAATATTTACAATATCCTACAATTGTTTTATTTAAAAATGCTTAGACAATTATTTTACTAAGAGAAAATTATAAATTTAATCAGTTTTTTAATGATTTTTATAAGTTTTGAAATATCAAAAATAACCATAAAATCACATGTAAGGCACACAATCTATGATATCAGCCTCCTTTCCGAGTTCGGTATGTCGACTGTGATTTCGGTTCATTTTTGCCCATATGCCTATAGTATTTAAACCCTAAAATCAGAAAGTGAACTTTATTTTTACATTTTCAAGTTGAAAATAATTCACTGTAATCTCTTTAATGACCAAAGACTTCTTCTGGTAATTTTGCAAGTTATCTAATTTTTTCTTGTTATGTTTGTGTTCTTAGATATCATACATTATTAAACCCTCATATGTCCTACTTGTAATTTATGCTTAAAAACTTGTATATTTAGAAAACCTTGAGGTGAAATCATAGATGACATGAACCATCTAATGAACCACCTTGAGGGGAAATCGCATTCCATGTTGTGAAATCAATCATCGATGAGGATGACAAAATTATGGTTGTGTGGTGAGTTATTTTCAACATTTGGTTAATTTTTAGTTAAACTTTGATATTAAGAAAATTGGCGTTATTTATAATTTTCTATTTCAATAATATAATTTTATAATCATATATAACATATTACCTATTTTGACTCATAACCCAATTAACACGTTACAAAACATTGATACTCAAAAACTGAACTACTCTTTAAACTTGTTCCTTTTGACCAATACTTTCGTGTTTTGTTGTATTTTTATAAAAAAGATACATCAATCTACTCCAAATTTTATTCATCTATAAACAATTGGTTTCTTCTATTTTATTCTACTCTAACTTCATTTTTTTCAAGTTAAATCGACCTGTTACCTTTTGTATATATAATATAGAGAAAACTAACTGTTTATTCCCTATTTTACCCTTTTACTTTTCCTATTCCTTTGATTCAGCAGCTCATGCATGCAATGTTGCATTATATATAACCAATTCTATGGCCTAAGTTTTATGCGTCTCTCTTTCTCTTAGCTTACAATATCTATATATCATATATCATAGACTATCATCCACACCATTTAGAACTTCCGGCCACCACCTTGCTCCGGTGGCGGCTGCACCTTACTCCTGTGGCGGCTGTGGGCTAAGCAGGTGAGAAATCGATGGGTCATGTGGCGGGGATCGGTGGTTTCATGGATGATTTGAGTCAAATTAGTAAGCAACGACAGGAGTTGATTGATAGAGTACTGGAGTTTGTTGATGAAGATCATGAAAAGTTTTTAAAAAGAATAAGAGAAAGGATAGATAGGTGAGACTTACAATTGTATCTTTTCCACTTCTTTAATTTTGATATTTTTAGTTTGTTGGGTTAAATACAAATAATAATAGCGTATAATTAATCACTTTTTCATTTCATACAATACTTTTGCCATTTTATATAAAACAACAACGTGTTTTATAATTTTCATATCATTAGTAATACTTTTGTATTTTAATATATATATTGTATCATAATTTGATAGTCACAAGAATTAAAATGTTTCCTCTTAGCAAAAATAAAGTGACAAAAGTAATTTTGTTATTTTGCATATATAGTATAGAATTATAGATACATTCCGTCTAAAAAATAAATTACCGGTTAAATAAAACAAATTGTAAATTTTTGTTTTTTTTTATTTTATTATATTATCATCTTTGTTTCATAAATGAGAATACCAATTAATTATATTTTGATTATATTATGACATAGTTTTTCATAAACAAATTGTAAACTATTTTTTATTATATTTTTAAAATATTCCTTAGTTTGCATGAATGAGAAATTGAGAATCACAATTTAGATTGTTATTGTTTATATTTACTGTTTTTCTTGAATGAATAATTAGGTATGTAACTTGCAATAAATACATTACGGGTTAAACAAAACAATTTTTACTGTATTTTATATATTTATTTATTTATTATATTATCACTTATTTGTTATTAATTAATTAAACACTCTAACAATATATAATAAGAAAAGAGAAAAAAAAATAGAATTATTAGAATATAGTAGATGTAATACATTTATCAACAACAAAAGTTTCAAGATAATATATTTGATGATAAATTATAAATTTGAATGTTGGGATTTGATGAGCTTGTTGCAGGGTTGGAATCGAGACACCAAAGATTGAAGTAAAGTACGAGAATTTATCAGTGGAAGGAGATGTTTATGTTGGTCGCAGAGCTCTTCCTTCTCTCTTTAACACCACCTTCAACTCAATCGAGGTACGAATTTCGTTTAATTTCTCCAAACTTTTCATCGATCATAAACCACTAGAGAAGAGTTGACACAAGTTTGGTGTATTAAAATCACATGTTCATGGTGTTCGCTTCATTAGAGCGCACTGGGTTTAATTGGGATCGTCCCTTCCAAGAAAAGAAAAGTCAAAATTCTTCATTCCATTAGCGGCATTGTCAAACCATCAAGGTTTTAATCAATCTTTCTTCTGTTAAGATTTTGATTGCTCCTTTTTTTCTTCTTCGTCGTATTCATGGTAATCGTAATTTAATGCAGGTTGACACTGCTTTTAGGTCCACCAGGTGGAGGAAAAACCACATTGTTGCTCGCACTAGCAGGGAAACTCGATCATGATCTTAAAGTAAGTCAATTTTTTTCGTGTTCTTCATTCAAATCTCGAAAAAACTTCAACTCAAATCGCTTAGACTTATTATTTAAGTCATTTTTTTCGTGTTCTTCATTCAAATCTCGAAAAACTTCAACTCAAATCACTTAGATTTCTTATTTGGTATCTGAAAACAGGTATCTGGGAACGTTTCTTATTGTGGACACCAACTGTTTGAGTTTATTCCTCAAAGAACTTGTGCTTATATAAGTCCTCATAATCTTCACACTGGGGAGATGACAGTGAGAGAGACATTGGATTTTTCAGGAAGATGTTTAGGAATTGGGGAAAGATCGCGTTTGCTTACAGAGATCTTGAAGAAAGAGAAAGAAGCAGGAATCGAACCAGATCCAGATATTGATGCGTTCATGAAAGCCATAGCTGTTTCAGGTCAAGAAACCAGTTTGATCACCGATTATATCCTCAAGGTTTGTTTATGAATCTTCGATGTGAAAAGTTTATAAATTTTATGAATCTTGAACATGAAAAAGTTTATAAATTTTATGATAATATGATGGTTTACTTTTTTTATATGATAGATTCTTGGATTGGAAAGTTGTTGTGATGTTATGGTTGGTGATCAAATGAGAAGAGGTATTTCTGGTGGTGAAAAGAAACGTGTTACTACTGGTATGTTTAATTTAATTTTTATGTTTCAAACATATTAAAAAAGTAATTCCCATTGATCGTTTTAAACATAATACATCTTTAGATGAAAACATAATCGACATATAAAATGATTTTTTTTAATAAAACAATAATTAATTATAGACGAATATTAATTTGTTTTGGTCATAATAGTCTAATAATATAATTCATAAAGTCATTGTAATAAGTTGTAAAAATAAAACTAAGAAGAACCTTCATAAATGGTCCATGTGTTTTCCGGAAATGTGACATATATAGTCTTAAGTTCACAAAACCAACCATATGTTCCTTGTGGTTTCAAAACTTTAACAACGGTCAGTTTTGCAAAAGCTTTTGGGCCGTTAATTACTATTTGATTAAAATAAGATAAAACCTCGTAAATGGTCATTGTGGTTATGAAATGACGAAAATACCCTCTGAATATTTTAGTTAATGGTCAGAAGTAATGGAGTTGACAAAAATAATTGTTTGTTAAAAGTTTTGAAAACACATAAACCATCTATAAGATTTTTTGAACTTAGTTCCTATATGCCTGATTTTTGGAAAACACTGGGACCATTTATTTTTCATTTTTTTTAAATCTATTATTTCTTTATTTATTTTAATAATTAAAAATAAGGTCTCTCTCTCTCTCTAAAACACATACAAACTTAAATATCTCTCTCTAGCCTGTTCAAATTCATCATCTGATCTTCGTTATCAAAAGGTGAGTTTACCCATTTCTGATCTTTATCCCCTTATCTGTGACCTCATAAAGTTAAAGGGAGTGGTAGCATGTTTAGCATGTGTCATATTAGATTTTTTTCATGCCACGTAAGCTAGAAAGAATGCTAGCATCCAATTTGTAAAAAGATAAAGAGTAGTGGTGTGTTAGTTTAATATATTTTATTTTAGTAAAAAGAAAAGAAACAAGAACCACCCAATCAAAACCCACAATTTCATTTTCTCTCTCCTCTCTCATCTCACTATATAGGTAACGAGTTTTGCTTAACACCCCCCTTAGCGTATTGTAGGAGGTGGTGTAGCAAGTGCTAAGATAGCTTTGGCGAGAGCTTTAAGCGAGAAACATAATGATCTTATTATCCCAGCCGTGTATACCTATTTTTTTATCTCTTTCTCCTCTTTCAACCGGATATGGTAAACTCTCTTCAGCTTCTGATTCTAGAATCACAGTTTAGGTCTGGGTTTTGAACCCAATGATCCCAATTGAAATCTCTGCAGGTCAATACTCGAATCCATAAGTTTCTAATGTGGATTTGAAGACGAAAAAGTCCTTGTGAGAAGTTCTGTAAAAAAAAAGAGCATCAATGGCGTTTAGGTTTGATACATAATCTGATGTTGATTTGAAGACGATATGAAATTAGTTACAATACCCGAAGCACCACCATTAGCAAACCACGTAAATCAAACGATTCAAGATATATGGGAAATTATTCAAATCCGTTCTATTGCGAGATGGGAATCGGGGGGGGGGGGGGGGGGGGGGGGGTTGGCTTAGCTTTTGAGAGGGCAAAAGCCCTTTTAGGAAAAGTTGCAAAAAGTCGAAAAGTCAGGTTTACCTGACTTTTCCAAAAAGTTCATTTTCCTTATATCCAAAAGTAGCTTTTACAAGATTTGTTGCTTTTACCAAACATCTTTTATCTTTTTATCTTTTCCTAAAACCTAAAAGATGTTTTAAAAGATAAAACAAACACCCTTTGGGTTTTCACTAGGTTTCTCTTAAACCACACCTCTAGGAAGCATTGATTCTGTGGTGAGTTATTTCACCTATCTTCTTCACCCTTAACCTTTTTTCCCGCTTAGTAAGCAAATCGGATGTCGATTGTCTCACAAAAGAAACACAGGAAGAGTTAGAGAGAAGATGGTTTAAAGTGGATCATAATGAATGTGTTCCAGATTTGTGGGTCAAAATCTGATTTTGTTCTGGACTCTTGAACATGTACATGCTCAAGAAATCCCTTTGGAAACTGTGAAGAATATCGATTTGGGTTCCAGATTGATAGGAAAGAATAGACTTTGGGGGTGTTTAGCTTGTCTTTTTTAGAGGAAAAAGTTTACAAAAAGTCAGATTTTCCTAACTTTATCAAAAAGTCAGTTTTCCTTCTATCTAAAATCCAAAAGTGGCATTTAAAATGTTTCTACCAAACATCTTTTAGCTTTTATCTTTTCCAAAAAGGACTTTTGCCTCTCAAAAACACAAGCCAAACACCCCCTTTGTGTCGTTATTCTTGAACATACACATATTTTATAGATTCTTGAACATACACACACACTTATATGAGAGAGAGATGGGGACACTTCTTATTTTTTAATTATTAAAATAAAATAAAAAAGTAATAGATTTAAAAAAATGAAAAGAAAAATAAAAAAAATAAATACCCCATCAATATTACATTATTTAAATATTTGTAAGGACACATAGAAACATGGTCAAAAGAACTATAAAGTCAAAAAAATCGAAAGTTTAGACTAAAACTCAGAAAAAATATATACTGCAGGGATCATTTTTGCAACTTTGTCAACTAATAAATATAAGGGTGGTTTTTGAACATCAATAAAAGTTCAAAAAAAAATTTACTCCCTCGGTTCCATATTTATTCCACTTTTGACTTTTAAAATTTTTATTTTTCAATTTTGATCTTAAATATTTTTATTTGTGTTATAGATTACTTAATAAAACTTATAACAACTAAAACACAATCCATTCATATATTTTGTATCAAATATCCTTTTTAATAAATGAAGATTTTTTTGCAATTTTGTCACTCTTATTTAGTTTGTCAAATATCATTTTATGATTATTTTGAATTAATTTTTTTTCCACGTGTCATTTTATGAGTTTTTATATTTTTATTAAATTCAATTTTAATGTAATAATTACAATAAATGTAGTAATAAATTGATATCAAATTCATTAATGAACTTACTTTTTAATTTTAAAATTTCCAAAATTAAAGCTCATTAGTTTCTTTTATTTATGTAAATTTAAAAGATAAAAAACATTTCCATTATAATAATTCAGTATTTTTTTTATTTTCTTTTAAATTCAAAGTTCTTAAATATTTTAACATTTATATTTAACTTTTTTTGAAAAATTAACTCATTTAGGCTATGTTTGGCGTACTAGCTGAAAAGCTAGCTGATAGCTGAAAAGATAACTGTTAAATAAAAAGCTAGCTGATAAAAAATAACGTTTAGTAAAACTAGCTGAAAAGCTAGCTGAAATATATAAAATTACATAAAAAGACATGTAGGAGTATTTGTTTCTATAATTAATTAAGGGGTGTATTTGGAAAATTTTTAAAAAAACTCCTAAAAAACTAGTCTAAGTAGATTTTCAAAAAGCTAGCTTATAAGTTACTTTTTGGCTTGCCAAACACGACAACATAAAAAAGCTTGAAAAATAAGCTAATTTATTAGCTAGTTGTGGCACGCCAAACACAACCTTAATATCTGGGTCTCACAACTAGTTATCTATAAAAAAAAGAAAAATAAATGAGGTCAAAATTATAGATTTCAAAAATCAAAAATGGATAATAAATATAAAATGACAATAATATTATCTATAGAATATTTTTTTCAATGTTAAAAACTGTTATTTAATATTTGAAACATTACACTACTTTTATCATTTCAATACAGAAAGTACACATTTACATGATCAAAAATCCATATCCATGATTTTTTTTATTATTAAATTGCTACATTTTAATTTGAACCTTTGAATATGAATCAGGAGAGATGTTGGTGGGTCCCGCACGAGTATTTTTCATGGACGAAATATCAACCGGATTAGATAGTTCCACAACTTACCACATCATAAAGTTATTAAAACAAATAGTAAATATAATGGACTTAACCATGGTTATCTCTCTTCTACAACCCGACCCAGAAACCTACAAACTATTCGATGACGTCATCCTGATGTCAGAAGGTCAAATAGTCTACCAAGGTCCAACTCAAAACGTTCTAGAATTTTTCGAATTAATGGGATTCAAATGTCCCGAAAGAAAAGGGGTAGCCGACTTTCTTCAAGAAGTAACTTCACGAAAAGACCAACAGCAATACTTTTTCAACCCTGACCAAATTTACCGATATACCCCTATCTCCGAATTCTCACAATCCTTCAAATCCTTCCACGTCGGAAACAAACTCGAGGCCGAAATCCATACTCCTTACGACAAATCGAAATCCCACCCTGATGGGTTAGCGAAGAAGGGTAAATTCGGAATATCAAATCTTGAGATTTTAAAGGCGTGTTTTCATAAAGAGTGGTTGTTGACAAAGAGAAACTCGTTGCTTTATATCTTCAAGACTTTCCAGTTGACTTTCATGTCGTTAGTGGGAATGAGTGTTTTTTTTAGAAGCGAAATGAAAGCGGGAAATTTTGAAAATGGAGGGAAGTTTTTTGGGTCGCTTTTTTTTGGGCTTTTAATAGTGATGTTTAATGGAATGGCTGAGCTTGTTTTAATAGTTATAAGGCTTCCGGTTTTTTATAAACATCGGGATTCTTTGTTGTATCCTGCATGGGCTTTTGCTATTCCAATTTGGGTACTTAAAATTCCGTTATCTTTTATGGAATCTGGAATTTGGGTAATTTTAACGTATTATACTATTGGATATGCACCCAATGCCACTAGGTAAATAAATCATTAATTTTTATTTCATATATTTTAATCTTGAGTTAAACTTTTGTTATTTTATTTTTATTTTATTTTATTTTTTTTTTGTTTCAGATTCTTTAAGCAGTTGTTGACGTTCTTTTCAATACATCAAATGGCTCTTTCCCTTTTTCGATTAATTGCGGCAATTGCAAGAACAGATGTTCTTGCAAACACTTTGGGTGCTTTTGTTTTATTGTTGATTTTAGTCCTTGGAGGATTTGTAGTTGCCAAGGGTAATTACTAATTAGCTTTCTTTTTTAATTTTTTTTTTTAATATTATCAACATAAAATTTGAAATGTTTTTTTTTTTTTTTTTTTTAAATTTTTATAATATCAGATGATACAGAGCCATGGATGTCGTGGGGATTTTATGCTTCTCCTATGATGTATGCACAGACTGCTTTGGTTATAAATGAGTTTCTTGATAAGAGATGGAGTGCTGTAAGTTTTTTTTTTTTTTCCTTAAATTTTTTTAAATAATCAAGTAAATTACAGATTAAAATGTATATTCATGATTATAGATATTTTTGTTTGAATCTAAGGAGGTGTTTGATTGGCAGAATAATTTGTGAAATAAATAAAAGCAATCAAAGGAATTGAATATATATATATATATATATATATATATATATATATATATATATATATATATATATATAGGATATAGATCCGGTAAGAAATTTTTTTTGGTAGGAAGGTAAGAAGTTTTTTTTCTACATATTTTTTGGACGAACAAAATAAATGAATCACTAGATGATTCATTTCTAAGATGATTCACAAAAAAAAATTCTCAAAAAAACATCTTTATGATTCATTTTTAAGTAAATTAAGAAAAAAATTCATTTTTATGATAATTTTAGTGAATAACAACAAAATCATTGTATAAATGAATCATAAAGATGTTTTTTTGAGAATTTTTTCTTGTGAATCATCTTAGAAATTAATCATCTAGTGATTCATTGATTTTGTTTGTCAAAAAAATATGTAGAAAAAAAACTTCTTACCTTCCTACCAAAAATTTCCTTCTTATTTGATCTTGACTCTATATATATATATATATATATATATATATATATATATATATATTAATTTGTTTATAGTTAAGGTTTTTATTTACCGTAAGGAACAAAGGATATATGATACAAATTTTAAGTTAATTACAATTTTGGTCCCTTACTTTAGCACTTTTCCCTATTTTGGTTCCAAAAGGTTTCTTTTTATCAACACTGGTCCTTCTTATAAGGTTTCATATCGGTTTTGATCCTTGGATCATTAAATCTAACTACTTGTCTATTAATTTTTTTTCTAAATGACTGGCCCTTGGACCAAAACTGAAAAAGTAAGCCAGAAACCAAATTTGTAATTTTCTTTTATTTTTAATTAAGGTTCATCATATTTTATCTCTGCATATGATTATAAAATTTTAAAGCATTTTTTTCTATATGGTAAATCTAATTATTTGTTAATATATCAATGTTTTAAATTATTTTTATATTGACATAACTTGCCAGTCTAGAATATATATATATATATATATATATATATATATATATATATATATATATATATATATATATATAATCTAATTATTTGTTAATATATCAATGTTTTAAATTATTTTTATATTGACATAACTTGCCAGTCTAGAATATATATATATATATATATATATATATATATATATATATATATATATATATATATATAGGTAAATCTAATTATTTGTTAATATATCAATGTTTTAAATTATTTTTATATTGACATAACTTGCCAATCTAGAATATATATATATATATATATATATATATATATATATATATATATAGAGAGAGAGAGAGAGAGAGAGAGAGAGGCTGAGTTATTGTGAGAACTAAAAAAACGTGTGCACTTATGAATTCATAGTCAGCTCATTATTTTTCAAAACCAAAAAAAACAATCTTCTCTAAATGGTGCTTCGAAGTAATATTTAGGCTAAAAAAAAGATTTGACAAATTTTTTTATTTATTTTGGAAATTTGCATGCATACACAATCAGTAGTTATATGGACTGTTGATGAGCATATGACTGTTGATGAGCACAATCAACAGTTATGACGGTTGATTGTGCTTGTCAACAGTCATATGCTTGTTGATTATGCTCATCAGTAATCCATATAACTGTTGATTGTGCATAAATACACATTTTTTCAAAAAAACCAAAAAAAAAATCGTTAAATCTTTTTTTTTTAGGCTAGATATGGCTTAGACGTTCTGAAAATTAGTATTTTGGTCTTTTAATCAATAATAGAAGGAATGGAGTTGAATTCATTCCAAACTCGCAAGGAACTGTGAACTATCACGGATTCTAATTCCTTATCATGGAATGGAATCTTGAATTCCAATTCCGTTTGCAATGTATTCAAAGTCCCACGTGTCATCTCATATTTTCTTAGTGCAGCCCAATATAGACCCAAGAATTAATGCATCAACCATTGGAGAAGCTCTTCTTAAATCAAGAAGTTTCTTCACCAAAGATTATTGGTTCTATATTTCTATTGGAGTACTCATTGGCTTCTCAATCCTCTTCAACATATTATTTATCATAGCACTAACTTTCTTAAATCGTACGTGTCACCTAACTCTCACATCTTTTTTCTAAATTTATAAATTGGAATTTAGTCTCTAAAATTGATGTCTCATTTTTCAAAAATCATTTCAGCTCGTGGTGATACTAAAACTGTTATCAGAGATGAAAGTGATTTCATGAATTCAAACAATGAACTCCATGAAGGTTTGGTTAAAATCTCTACAAGATTTGTGGGTTTTTAGAAATAAATTTGAATCTATAACTTTATTTTATTTTTTATATTCTTGTGACATGTGAATTGACTTAGAAGGTGAGATGACATTGAGAAGTAGTTCAAGGAAAAATGGTGATCGAATAGAAAGAAGAGAAATGGTTTTACCATTTCGACCCCTTTCACTTGCTTTCAACCACATCAACTACACCATTGATATGCCTAATGTGAGTCATTTCTTTTTTTGAAAAATAAATATATTCTAAAAAATGACCATTTTACCCTTGGATCACACCGACTAAACAACTATTTCTAGCATTTATCTCTTAAACATATCAAACATTATTAAATAATCATGTTAAAGAATATAAAGTTAAAAAAATTTTAATTAGGAAATGAAGGGAAGAGGGGGTGAAAGTGGACGACTTCAATTGTTGAGGGATGTAAGTGGTGCTTTTAGGCCGGGGATTTTGACGGCGCTTGTGGGGGTTAGTGGGGCCGGAAAAACAACATTAATGGATGTTTTGGCGGGAAGAAAGACAGGTGGAAGTATCGAAGGAAGTATTTTTATTTCTGGGTATCCAAAAAATCAAACAACATTTGCTCGTGTGAGTGGTTATTGTGAACAAAATGATATCCATTCACCAAATGTTACTGTTTATGAATCCCTTCTGTATTCGGCTTGGTTGAGGTTATCTTCGGATGTAAATTCAAACACACGAAAGGTATTTTTTTATTATTAGTATATTATTAATCAGTTAATCACAAAAAGTTACCAAAAAATGGGTCATTTATCACAAAATGAGCGTCTAATTTTCGGAAAAAAGGTCCTTCAATTTCTGAAATTGCTTTTTCTGACATCATGGTTTGCAAATTTTTATATCTTTTTCAAGAAAGTGATGTCATTTTTATGGAATAAAATAAACTCGTGAAATTGGTTAACGTACGTTTTTTTTTATTTAAATGTTAACAAAGTTTGAAGTCAACTTTTTAATACATTTTTACATATGAATGAGCATTAGAAAATAGTCCTCTATATTTTTAATGAGCATTAGAAAATTTTATAGCTAAATTTGGGAAATAAAATAGTCCTCTATGGGACCACACGAGAGCCAAACAATACCTTGAAAGAAATACTTATGATACCCAATATCGTTTTTTTTTTTTTTTTTTAATTTTCTGAAAATAATATTTTTTGTGAAAAAAGTACATATAAAGCAAATTAGCGAAAAAAAAAAACACCAGAATTTTGATAGAAGAGACCACAAAAAAAAAAAAAAAAAAACAAACAAACAAACAAACAAACAAAATACACATACAATTTTAGGTTGTTTCACTAACCTAATTTTGTTTACACGTGAAAGAAATACTTACGCTAGCCAATTTCTTTAAATTTCGCAAAAATAACATTTTTTATGAAAAATAAACGACTAAAAAGCCCCACTCAAGGCAATTTTGTGAAGAAAAAAAAATCGGTGTTTTGTAATAAATTTTCACGACATAAGTGGATAAATTTTGTGATATTACCCACCCTTTTTTTGTGATCAACTCGTTACTAATTCGGTACCTTTTCTACAATTTTAGTCCCTATTTCAGTCATCTTCACATTTTTAATCCCTTTATATCCTCTAAGTCAAACTGTTCATTTTAAACCCTAGATGTTTGTAGACGAATTGATAGAATTGATGGAGCTTAATTCAATACGCGATGCAATAATCGGGCTTTCTGGAGTAGATGGGCTCTCAATCGAACAAAGAAAGAGGCTCACAATAGCAGTAGAGCTAGTGGCAAATCCGTCAATAATATTTTTAGATGAACCAACATCTGGTCTCGATGCTAGAGCCGCTGCCATTGTTATGCGCACTGTAAGAAACACAGTCGACACAGGAAGAACAGTCGTATGCACAATTCATCAACCAAGTATCGACATATTCGAATCTTTCGATGAGGTTTTCTTATTTGTATCTAAAAACTTTTAATTAAACCTTTCTTTTCATGAATCATGACTTGATTTTAGGTATAATTGATTATTTATTGGTATAACTGATTAATTGTTGGTTCTTTTTGTGTTGCAGATGATTTTGATGAAGATGGGAGGACAGATTATTTATGCGGGACCTTTAGGGAAAAATTCGCATAAGTTGGTGGAGTATTTTGAAGTGAGTTTTGTTTTTGAATATTGTTTGAGCTGTGAAATGTTTTTTTTAGTAAATTACATGAATGGTCCCTATGGTTTAGTGTAATTTATGCATTTGATCTTAGTTTATTTTTTAACTTAAAAGGTTCTTACTGTTTGTTTTTGTTATGCATTTGGTCCCTATCTTACCTAAAAATATTATTTTGCCCTTTATTTTCTAATTTATTTAAATAAACACAACGTCAATCTCACCCCCTTACCTTATCGTATCTATCCCATCATTTTTCTCTATTTAAATAATAGTCTTTTTATGTAAGATATGGATAAAATGTATAACAAAAATAAACAGTAGGAACCAAATACATAACAAAAACAAACAGTAAAAACATTCCGAGTTAAAAAACATAAGTTAATGATCAAGAGTGCAAATTACTCCAAATTATTCCAAATTATAGAGACCATTTGTGTAATTTACACTTTTTTTTAATAATTTATATTCGTCTATTTTTTTTTTTGGTATAGTCAATTTCAGGAGTGCCTAAGATTAAGGATGGTTATAATCCTGCCACGTGGGTATTGGAGGTGACCTCTTTGGGAATTGAGAGTCAACTTGATGTTGACTACGCGGACATATATTTCAGTTCCTCTCTTTATCAGTAAGTTATTATTTTTTTATATTAAGAAATACGATTCAGTTTTATTTATAGTCAGTTATCACGTTGGTGGTATTTTGGTCTTTTAACATGTTACTAGAATATTTATATGTTTTTTTGTAGGCGAAATCAAGAACTCATCAAAGAGCTAAGTACACCTTTAAGTGGTTCAAAGGACCTTTTTTTTCACACCGAGTATGCTCAACCTTTTCTTGTTCAATGCAAAGCTTGTTTTTGGAAACAACATTTGTCTTATTGGAGAAACCCACAATATAATGTCACTCGATTTGTCACCACTATCCTCATTGCTGCTATATTTGGTGCTGTTTTCTTGAACAAAGGCAAAAAAATGTAAGTTTTTTTTTTTATCTATATCAAAATATTACTGTTTGTTGTTTGTTGTTTGTTGTCTGTTGTCTGTTATATGTTATATGTGACTGTTACAACGTTGCCTATGTTATGGCATTTGGGTTTTATTTGTAGCGTCTTACAATATATCACATATATTAAAGGAGTTGAATAAATGCATTTAATGTTAATGGTGATTTTAATGGATTTAGGGAAAAGCAACAAGATTTGTTAAACATGTTGGGAGCTTTGTATGCTGGTGTTGTTTTTATTGGAGCAATAAATCAAAATGCTGTGCAACCGATTGTTGCTGTTGAAAGAACGGTTTTTTATCGTGAAAGGGCTGCAGGGATGTATTCGTCTTTACCATATGCTTTTGCTCAGGTAAACACAAAGCTATTTATCAAATGTCTAAAATACCCTTTAATAATCATAACTAACGGGATCATGTGTAACTGATTTGATTCTTTCCAAATTTGTGAACATGCAAAAAAAAGTTCAAAATTTCTCTTTTTGCAAAACATGTATTTTTACTTTTCACAATTTTATCGATTTAGCCTAGTAACTAATTTTTGTAGTGATTAATTATTTATCTTTTTTTTTTTCTGAATGTTTAAAAAAAACATTTCCGAGTTACCCTGTTCTATTATCAGAATAAAAATATTATTTGTATTAATTTAGCCATTGAACTATCTATAATAATCATAAAAACATAATAGTTCTATCGCTAAATTGATAAAATAATTAAAGCACATGAATCCTTTTTGTATTTAAACCTTTTTTAAAACCTGGTAACTGGGAAAATATTTTTTTTATATAATTAAAATTAATCACTAGAGAAAACAGTTAATCGGCTAAATCAATAAAATGATGCCATGTATTGTTCTATATTTTTCCCTTTTGCAAACTATAACGTTTACAAAGTACTAAATAGGTCATTTTAACTTTAAAATGTTTCTCCAATTTTCAACTACAAATATACTAACTAGAATCGTGATATTTTTTTTTTCAGGTGGCTATAGAATCGATCTACATTACAATTCAAACCATAATTTACGTCTTCCTTTTATACCCTTTGATTGGATTCGAGTGGACAACTTCAAAATTTTTATGGTTCTTCTTTTATATGTTGATGAGTGACATATATTTCACCATGTTTGGTATGATGACAATGTCATTGACACCAAATCCACAAATTTCAGCTGTTTTGATCTACTTCTTCCTTTGCCTTTGGAACTTGTTTTCAGGTTTCATTATTCCTAAACCGGTATATATATATATACATTAAGCACATTTATGTTTCTTTTTGTTAATCAACCACTTTATATTAATAATATAAACTAAGTAACTAACAAACATGAACAATGACAATGCAGCAAATACCAATATGGAGTAGATGGTGTTATTGGTTAACACCTTTGAGTTGGACAATGTATGGCCTTCTAACAAGCCAAGTTGGAGAACAAAATCATAGTTTTGAGGTTCCTGGTGTTGCAAATGTAACCCTAAAAGGTTTCATTAAAGAGGCGTTTGGATACGAGTATGACTTTCTTCCTGTTGTGGCTGCAGCTCATGTTGTTTGGATCTTTTTGTTTTTCTTCATATTTGTTTGTGGTATCAAGTACCTTAATTTTCAACAACGGTGATCTTCGAGACTTGTTTAAATGAAAATCTCATCAACTTTTGTAAAAATGAAGGAAGGAAGCCTTGCTAGACTATTGTTTTGTTGTTTGATTCCTATATATGTGACAAACAAACATTTTCATTTTATTGTAATCATAAAATGAGAATTGAATGATTGGTTGTGTTTAGAGAAGACACGCATTTATGGAATAATATGAAAGTGTATTGATTTAAATAAGCCGTTTTTGATAGTTTGTTTACTTGTAACTTTATTTGAAACTATTTATTGTATTTGGAGAACTAATTTTTCTTTTTATTGTTTAAACCCTAAAAATCATATGGATCATTGCATTGGTTTTCAATTTTCATGACCAGCAACCTACATGCCAATTTACCCTTATACCCTTTGCCATAGTTGTCAAAGTCATACGAGTCACGAGTCGAACCATTTGTAACCTAAAATGAGGCGACTGGCAGTGTGACTTGGATTTGAGTCTGACTCGGTCAAAATTCTCGATTCACTGCTTGACTCGTACCGAGTCGAGACAACTCGTGACTCGGATGAGTAATGTATCCCTCAGCAGGTAATCAGATTACCCAGTGATTAATAACTTCATTTTTTGGAGCATGTTTAACGAAACAAATCAGATGCAAAATTTAAAAATATGGACATTATAGAGAAAAATAGAGGGAGGGAGACAGTTTTCTTCTTCATGCTTCTCTCTTGTTTAATTCTCTTGGTTTAATTTTTTTTTTATATGTTATGGAAAGCCAAGACAACAAATGATTAGCCAAAAGTGGGGAAAGGTTTTACAGACGGTGGCTCAGGTCGAACTTTAAAATTGGTGTTTTTATTGTTTTTATCTGAATTTTTTGTTGACTTTTTTTTTTTAATTTCTTTAAATATGGCACTTGGTACAAAGAAAAATTGGAAGGATATTTATATTTTGTTTAAACATGATGATGATATATATAATAGATGAACCTATTCAGAAGGTCTATTCCTTATAACCCTATTTTAGACACGCTTTATTGTGATCGTTTGAGTCGTGATTTTTACGAGTCGAGCCAGGATTCAAAATTTAAGATTTCAAGTCATTAAGTGCCCTTACCTTTTTAGGTTATATCCTCCCTAATAAATGAAGAGTTTTTTTTTTTTTTTTTTTTTTTTTATTTTATTATTTTTTTTTTGTCATATGTCATTTTATTATGAATTATAACACTTGATATTTTATGGTGTTTTTGAATTTAATAAAATCTTCATGTCATTTTCTTGTATATCAAGTTTATTTAAAAATGCTATCTAATTATGTATTTATATGGATTTAAGAATACAGGTTCCTTCCAAATTTCAATTCCTACATTTAAGGTCATTTAAAGCAGTTTTCAGTTTATTTTTCTTATTCGATATTATTAGCCTAAAATTATGCTACTCTTTGACATTCAAATTCACGAATATTCCATTTTTTTAGAAACTTTCCAATATATATATATATATATATATATATATATATATATATATATATATATATATATATATATATATATATATATATATATATATATATATATATATATATAACGCCCGCAGATCCGGGCTAGTCAATTTAGAGGCAATAAGTGTCGAAAACGACTTTTTGACAAATGATTATTTAGAATAAATAATCTTAACCAAGTTCTAGAATATTTCTCAAGGTTTCCGTACATATAAAGAACGCCGAAATCCAAGTTATAACGAAGAAGATATGACCCGTTGAACTTTCGCGACAGAACCGGTACGATACCGGGAAGCGTAAATAGTGAATTTACGATAGAGCGAGATTTAGCCTTATCGATCTAAACGAAAGTCTTAGAATATGTTAAACTAAGAACATCGATAAAAAAAAACGCTCAAATCTGACTTCGTATGAAAAAGTTATGATTTTTCGAAGTTTCAGATTAGCGGTGCACAACCCGAAATTCGAATATTAGATCGAACGATTTTAGCCGATACGACCTAAACAAGAATCGAAGATCTCGTTAAGAGTAGTGTAACGAGAAAAAGATGGGCGAAAACAGACGTCGGATGAAGAAGATATGAGAATTTAACGGACCAATCCTATCCCGGTCTATTAATAATATAAAATTTTAAATCGAGTCAAAATTAGCCGACGAAGTCTAAACGAAAGTTGTAGAGTACGTTCCCGCCTTCGCGTGGATATAAAGAACGTCGAAAACGGAGCTCGTATGTTTTAAAGTTGAGTGTGCAAATTGCGAAATCTGATGCGAGATGGATGACGTGGCCGCATCTGGGCCGTCGCTTGTTGACCAAGGCTTCGCTTCGGATTGTGACACGCCACCCTCGAATTACGCCCCGCGTAGCTGCAATCTGAACCAATCGGAATGCGAGACAGCTGGCTGCGAGCTGGCATGCATACCCGAGGAGTACGCCCAACGTAAATCTGAAGCCGGCAGCCTATAAATAGTTGCGAGGGCAGCCTTCATTTTTGCACACCATTCTCCTTCTCTCTCTAAAATACTTTCTCTCTCTAGTTTCCAAACCACCCCTAAGCCCTAGGAAAAATACCTAGCACCCGAGGGAAGCCCCGAGGCTCCCGGAGTCCCGAGAAAAAGAGTCTTTCGGTTTCGAAACGCTGCTCCAAATAAGTTCCGGTTTTCGATAAAATTCTCTGTAAGTGTGCTACGCTTACGCAATTTTTAATATAGCTTTCGAATAATTATAGGAATGTTATTAGGTCCTTAAAATAATTATTTGGGCTATTATTATGTGTTATATTGAGTGTTATTAATGCTTATATAATAATAATAATAATAGTCAGGCTAATTAATTTGTCGCGGTTATCGTTAGACTAAACCCTAGTGGTATTGGTACTAGGTTTTATCGAAGGAAATTGTTTTGAGAGTATCGAAGCGATGTTCGAGTAAGTCACCACCTTTCAAGTGAGTGCATAGTTACTTTCATCTTACACATAGATATGAAGTATTTTATATAAATTACGTGCTATGTGTGCATATTATCCGAATACTTGCTATCTATGCTGGGTGAATGATTTTATACATGTTTTAAATAATTTAAACTGTATATGTATTTTATATCTACAAATATGTTGGGATAAAACATGGGTAGATGAAATAGTTTCTGTGTGACAAAAATAAAATGAGGAAGAGGTAATATAGACCATGAGGTAAGGGTGAGAGGTGAACCATGAGAGAAGTCTTTTTCCCAATTGATGGCCTCGTCATCCAGCAGAGTATGGATGACAACCACGGACTATTCTAGACAGTCCAGTGGACACTAGCAGGCTTGCAACCTGTAGGTGTTTTGAACTGTGTATTCACTAAGTGTACTCTAAAAACCCATCGACATGTATTGCGAGTAGAGTCTCGGAAACGATATCGTCGATAAACGAGATAAAACCCATTGACCTGTATTGCGAGAGGAGTTTCGGAAACGATACTGTCAATAAACGAGATAAACCTTGGGAACTATGGATTTAGTACCCGTTAAGTAAACCTTGGCAACGATGGATTTCGTGCCTATTCCTTAGGATAACCCTTAGGAATAAATAAATGAGGAATAGTTGATTTCTTAGAGTAGAATAAAGAAGAGAATGGGGATGGGTAATTGGATTGATTGCTTAAATATTTAAACATAATAATTTATATTATTGTGGGTTGAAAACCCAATGTACTCACCAGGTTTCCCAACCTAACCCACTCAGTTTATTTACATCACAGGTATTGATATGAAGTCACATTACACTGAGAACTTAAAGAGATGTAGATCACTAGTGTAAATAAATGTAAGTTCCGTTTATGCTTATGTTTCTGTATTGACGATGACATCCAAAACGTTTTAACATAAATAAAAATATGTTTCTTGGAAAATGTTTTGTTTTGATAACGTGTTTATCGTATTTTTCTGGGCACAAATTCCGCAACTTTTTTTTATGAAAAGAAGTACTCTGATTTTTATAAAGCATAAACAAAATCGATCTTTTCTGACCGTAGAAATGGGGATGTCACTATATATATATATATATATATATATATATATATATATATATATATATA
This sequence comes from Lactuca saligna, assembly GCF_052625555.1. Lineage (NCBI taxonomy): Eukaryota > Viridiplantae > Streptophyta > Magnoliopsida > Asterales > Asteraceae > Lactuca > Lactuca saligna. The sequence continues at coordinate 41,466,397 of NC_136418.1, forward strand.
TATATATATATATATATATATATATATATATATATATATATATATATATATTATACGGATTTAAAATTATGTTATTAACATTTTTTTTCTTAGATTTTTTGTTCTTTGTTTTATTATTTTCCAAATAAAATTTGTTTAAGCATCTTTTTAAGAATAATAAAATAAGAGAAGTTATTAGCAAACTAAATTATTTCATTATAAATATTTTAAATAAAACACTAGTATTACTATATATGAGTATAGTTTTTTTTTTTATATTAAAATTTATATTTTATAGTATGATATGATAATTGTATCATTAATCTTGAGTTAAAACATATTCTTGATGTTTTAATATTCATATTTTGATATTTAACTTTTGGGTAAATTACACGAATGGTCCCTATGGTTTAGGGTAACTTGCGCGTTTGGTTTCTAACTTATTTTTCTAACTCGGAAGGTTCCTAATGTTTGTTTTTGTTACACGTTTGGTCCCTATCTTATATAAAAAGTCTATTTTTCTCTTGATTTTTTAATTTATTTAAATAAACACACCCTCAACCTCATCCCATCTTCTTACCTTACCTACCATACCGTTTTTCTCTATTTAAATAATTATCTTTTTACGTAAGATAGAGACCAAATACGTAACAAAAACAAACAATAAGGACCAAGTGTGTAGCAATAACAAATAGTAGGGACCTTCCGAGTTCAAAAAATAAGTTAGGAACCAAACATGCAAATTACCCCAAACCAAAGGAACCATTCGTGTAATTTACTCTTAACTTTTATTTTAATCAATCTGTAGCTATGACACCTAATTATATAATAAATAAAATTTATCACACTAAATAAATAATTTATCTTGTTATTGCATTCTAATACCGCATAAAAATGATCCAACACTTTTACTTAAACTTTGTTTGCAAAGTTTTGGAGTCGGATAAACTACTAAGCACATTTATAGAAAAACAAAACAAAAAATATTTAATTTTTAATAACTATATTTAATGCATTAAGTTAGCTATATTTAAAGACCATTTGTAAAAAAAAAAAAAAAAAAAAAAAAGTTCTAAGAAAACATGCATATATGAAGATTACATATATGCACCAAACGTAAAAAATGCATAGATTCGGAAAAGGTGCACTCCTTCGTAAATGCACGTTTGTTTTGTCGAGTTTTTTTTTTTTTTTTTCTTTTTTTTTTTTTAATTTTTTTTTAATGAATGGACTTAAATATATGAATATGTCGTTGAAAATTGGAAGATTTAAAACTTTTTTTTATTCATAAATATGTCAATTCTGTTTTGATTAAATCAATTATGATTATTCAAATATATTTATTTCTTTTTGATTATTTATACATTAATAAAAGAAAATCTCAAGATCTTTAATTTTTATAGAATCTAAAATGAACAATCCACACACACACACACACACACACACACACACATATATATATATATATATATATATATATATATATATATATATATATATATATATGATATAGATCCGGTAAAAAAAAAATTTGGTGGGAAGGTAAGAAGTTTTTTTTCTACATAGTTTTTTGACGAACAAAAAAAATGAATCACTAGATGATTCAATTGTAAGATGATTCACAAGATAAAATTCTCAAAAAAAAAACATCTTTATGATTCATTTTTAAGTAAATTAAGAAAAAATTCACTTTTATGATAATTTTAGTGAATAACAACAAAATCATTATATAAATGAATAATCTAGATGTTTTTTGAGAATTTTTTCTTGTGAATCATCTTACAAATGAATCATCTAATGATTCATTTTGTTTGTTCGCGAAAAAAATATGTAGAAAAAAAAACTTCTTACCTTCCTACCAAAAATTTCCTTCTTATTTGATCTTGACTATATATATATATATATATATATATATATATATATATATATATATATATATATATATATATATATATATATATAATTGTGTTCTAACTATCTATTGTGTAGATGTATGGTTCATTATAGACCAATCAATTCAAAACCCTGAATAAGGGTATCTTAGTAATTTTCTTTTATACACCTAAATTAAGTTCCAATATATCTAGAAAATCGTTTATATCACGGATCAAAATCCCTTATAATCATGTCTGCTCCGTAACCCTATTTCTTTCATTTTATTTCGCTCGATCTATATGAACAATCCCCAATAATTGTGAAAACCTAGATAACGAGTTGGATAGAGTGTTTATTATTATCTTGAAAAAACGTCCAGTAATTTTTTTTTGAAACGACAAATATATTAATAAGGGGAGCCCCACCTGGCAAGTAACTAGATGAGGGACCCAAAGCAACATACATAGGAGTACAATGGATTACAATCCAATAAACGGGGACACTAACCATTCGTCCCAGTTACAAATTACCTTTTTACCCCTGTGCTTACACCAATGAAAGACCATAGTTTCGATAGACTCAGTCCCCTAAATCAATGAAACTCCATCGTTTTGAAACAATTGTTTGTTCCTGAACCGCCATAGATTCCATAACATGCCATAGCACATGATTGTTAGTTGTTTCCTTTTTTTTTTTGGACAGCTACCCCATGCAGAAATAGCATGAAGAAGATCCCAGTAGTCCGTAATGAGCTTTGATCAAGCATTACTCCACACCAGCTCATAATATTCTCTCTGATTCTGGACGCAAATGGGCAGTCAATGAGAACATGGTCGACACTCTCCTGTTGTCCAATACACGAGCTGCACGACAGTGAATTGACCTTAATACCCCTCATCTCCAATTCAACAGCAACAGGTATTCTACCTTGTGCAGCTTTCCAGATGAAACATAATACCTTAATTGGAACCACTTTGCACTAGTTAATTGTCATAGGGCCCGAAATGGAGATGGGATGTTTATCTAAGATTTTTCGGACTGAGCTAACAATATACATACCACCACCTCTTAATTTGCATTTGCAGTGATCAACACCGTGGAATAGGCGAATACATGAAAGGTCATTAGTGAGTTCTTGGACAACTGACCCTTGACCAAGATTAGGAGGATGAGACTTCCAATTCCATGAGATGGTTGATCCTGAAAGTTTGCCAGCGACTAAACATTTTTTCCTAGCTTCCAACTCAAATAGGAAGGGGTATTTTTCTTTTAATTTCACCGGCCCTAACCAAGGATCGTACCAGAATAGAGTTTCATTCCCAGCTTAAACACATCATGAACTCCCAATCCTTGCTTCACCAGTTGATTTTTAATTCCTCCAATGGTACTCCAAACCCCACTAACATTTTATCTAGATAAGTAATCAAAAGGCTTATTTGACAATTTGTGGACCCCGCATATTACTCGAGCCCAAAGAGAGTGCCCCTCATTTTTTAAACGCCACCACCATTTCACAAGTAGCCCAATGTTTAATGCTTCTATCAAGCCCACAGCTAGTCCTCCATCACTTTTAGCTGCAAGGACTTTATCCCATGCTACCCAATGTATTTTCCTCTTATCATCACATCCACCCCATAGAAAAGTTCTTCTAATTTTTTCCATCTCGTTTAGCATACCAGTCAGGGCCTTGAATAACGATAAATAGTAGGTGGGAAGATTACCAAGGACAGACTTTATTAACGTTAGCCTACCCCCAAAAGAGAGGGTTTTGGCCTTCCAAAGTGATAGTTTGGAATGAAATTTCTTAAGTATGGGCTTCCAATTTTTTTTATGATTCATGTTGGCTCCCACCGGAACCCCAAGATAATCGAATGGCAGAACTCCAGCTTCACATCCCAATAAGCTTGCTTAATTCGTTGTTTCTTGCAAGGTGGACCCTACACCAAAAACTCTTGATTTGTGGAAGTTTACCTTGAGGCCCGATGATATATGGAAACACCTAAGTATACGCGCAAGGTTTTTAAGACTAGCTCTAGACCATTCACCAATAAACAACGCATCATCCGCGTAGAATAAGTGAGATAAAGTTGGTTCGTTTCCAGGTATTTGAATTCCTTTAAAAATCCCCTTGTCCCGGGTAGATTTAAGAGCTACATTTAAGCCCTCCATGGCAATAATAAATAAGTATGGTGAGAGAGGATCTCCTTGCCTAACCCCTTTAGTTATAGAAAATTCTTTCATTGGAGAGCCATTGATGATGACTGATGCCCTAGAAGACTTCAAGCAACCCCGAACCCACATCCTCCATTTGTTTCCAAATCCCATTTGAGCAAGTATCGAATCTAAGTATTCCCAATTCATCGAGTCAAATGCTTTGTCAAAATCTACTTTGAAAATAAGGACTCTTTTTTGCTACGCTTTGCCCATGAGCAAATCTCATTGATCATGAGGGGGCCATCGAGTATACAACGCCCATCCACATATGCCGATTAAACATCGTCAATTATCCCACCAATGACAGTCTTCATACGGGTTGAGAGTATCTTACTTATGATCTTACTCAAGCAACCAATTAGGCTTATTAGACGGAAGTCATTCAAAGAAATAGGGTCCTTGACTTTTGGAACAAGTGTAATGAAGGAAGAGTTACATCCATGAGACAAAGCACCATACTCTTCAAAATACCTCAAAAAATTCATCACTTCGTATTTAACGATGTCCTAGAATTTTTTAAAAAATTTAAATGTGAAACCATCAGGTCGTGGGGCTTTTTCACTACCACATTGCTAAATCGCAGCTTTAACCTCCTCCAAACTGAAGGGAGATTCGATTCTGATGGCATCCATCATTGAGATCGTCTTAAACAACGAGTTTATGAACTTAGGTCTAGAAACATAGTCTTCTGAGAATTTTTTCTCATAGAATCTAAGTACTTCCTCTTTGATCAAGTTGACCTTGGTTGTCCAGCGACCGTTAATCATGAGGCCATGCAGGTAATTCCTCCTGTTTTTACCATTGATGAAGTCATGGAAGAACTTAGTATTTTCTTCCCCATCAACAGTCCACTTTAATTCGAGATTTATGTTTTAGGTCCATGGCTTTCCATCGTTCCAACTCCAATATCTTTTTAATTCCCTTATTCCAGTTACTCACCTCCAAAGCTATGAGAGGTCTGACTTCCGCAAGCTTCTCAAGATCTTTGACCAGGAATTTTGTGTCACTAAGATTCTTCATTTCTTTTTGGCTTTCTTCCTTCCTCCACTTCTTAATCGAGCTCTTTAAAAACCTGAGTTTGGCAGCCAAGTAAGCATCTGGAGTGCCAAAACCCATGAATCGGTTCCATGCATCATTTACTATCTGATCAAAACCCTCTCTCAATAACCAAGAGTTGAATAGCTTGAACGGAATCAGCCCAAAGTCTATGATAGCAGACTGTAGTGTGATGGGACTATGATCGGATAATTCTCGAGGGTGAGCAGTCACTGCACTAAGGGGAAAAGAATTGAGATAGCTCGAGCAAACCATGAATCTATAGAGCTTTCTTAGTTTGGCATCCGCCCGACTCATAAAAGTAAACCTTTCACCACCCATGTTGAACTCCTTTAGGTCCGCTTCCTGTATGAACTTATTGAAGGCAAAAGCACTAGAGGGGCAAAATTTTGAATTACATCTCTTGCTAGGGTATCTGGCAGCATTAAAGTCCCCAAAAACAACCCACATGCCTGACTTTTCATTTTTATCCTTATTAGCTTATCCCACAGCTTCTTTTTGTCTGCCAATGATTGCGGACCATAAACATTAACCATATTCAGGTTCCCCTCAATGGTCTTGCATTTGCCAATTATTATAAGAAAGTGTTGATTCTTGATCGCCTCATTTTTCTGAAAACACCTGGTATCCCATATAGAAATGAGACCATTAGATCGCTCGTTAGAGCCAACACCATCAAAATCAAATTCATTGGAATTCCAGCAACCATTTACGTTAATGCTTGAGTAATCAGATATTTGAGTTTCTTGGAGCCCAACAAAAGTTACTCTATGATGAACCTTCAACCTTCTAACCCAATTTACTTTCTCATCTTCACCTACACCTCTTATGTTTAGTGATAGGAAATTCATGGCTTAGGTATACAGCCTCCCCTACAACCCATGGCCTCAACCAGTATTTGATTGTCAGCATCCATTTGAAACCCGATTTCTACCCCAATTTCCATAATTTTCCTGATTCCATCTGACCCGGTCACGTCTAATCTCTTTCTACTAATCCTATCCGGCGAGGAGTTTATAGGGTTCTTATTAAGATCAAGCGATGCACTTATATGGGGAGATTGATGGATATCACCACATTTAGACGATAGATTGTTGCTGGTTGATGGTGTGAAAGTTCTTGGGGACAAGCGATTACTGATTCTTGCGTGTTTTCTTTTTTTAATCTTGGCTTCATTACTGTTGTGCTCAGTACCTGATATCGAATCACCTTTTTGGGCTGTAAATATATTTTGGGCTGGAGTGGTAACAATATAGGGTAGTCCAGCATAATCTTGAGGTAGCAGATTGTTATTGGGCGCATTCCCATTTTGAGTGGGTCCAACCTCCTGACTATTGATACCAACAATAGTTGTATTCATTAGGTCTCCATTTGCCTCCTCGTTCACCATTCTAAATGGAATTCCAAACACCATATTAACATCTGTTGACCTATCATTAATGCCTTCCATGCCAAGTTCCCTATGTTGGGAACCACTCTTCAAGGATTCAATTCACACCACATTTACATTCACAATGTTCCTTGGAGGCTTTACACTTCTATCATGACTTTTCGACTTCTCCGGTTGTACCTCCGGTGTGGCGTCCAGCTGGAATTCTCCTTCCTCCATCTCATTATCGTCTTCCTATAGCCATGTCTCTGATACACCCTCATCCTCGTCCTCGCCATCAGTGGCTTCCGAGTCACCATCCTTAGCCACTATGTCAAATGGGCAGGGGTTAAATGGCGACCAGTCGTCTGTGTACTCAACTACTCCGACGGAGTGTAATACACCATTCACCGTAACTTCAACTTCTTCATTGATCCACTTCTTTCTTGCTGTGATTATTTCGACTTTGCCCATGGAGAGATCTCTCCTGTTATGTATGTTATCAAATGGGCATATGACCTTCCCAAATCTACTGGCAATACGGGAGAAGTTATCTTCATCCCAGTATTTGAGGGGCACACCATTAATTTTCAACCATGCCAATCTTTCATAACTGGAATCCATTTGTTCACCTAGTATCATCCACTTAAACCATTCTTGCCATCTGCCTTTGTCTTCTAAAAATTCACGGGCATCCTTCGATGAATCAAATAGAATGGCAACTCTCAAGCCACCGAAATATTTTGTGCCTTCGTTCATGAGGGTGGGTGCAGGTAGGTTGGAAATGTGGTCAAGGCTATGTGTCTCTCCAATCAACATAATTTTCCGTATCCATTTGCTCATAGTAGTTTCAGGATTAAGAATGATGGGGGGAGAATTACTCAGGCAATTACCTTTCTTCCCTGATGTGACTTGAGCAAAAGTTCTGAAGTCCCTAGTGCCATTCCTTGAGATGGATGTTACATGAGGTTTACCGTGACGACTTGTTGAGGGTCTTTTAGTAATCATACTTTCCTTCTGGTATTTGGACAAATTTGACGAGAGTAGCATGCCCTTTATTCTAACTCCCTGTATGGCTGCCTCCAGGGCCTTCACATCCTTTATCCCAACGTATCTGATGAACGCAAAGTTCTGCTTCTATTGATTCTTCTTCCCACCAATATATATGTCTACTACAAGGCTGAATCTGTCAAATGATCTATGTAACTCCATTTTACTTGTTCCATCCTGAAATCATGATACGTAGAAGGTGGTCACAACGTCTTTGTCATCTCGTTTTTGTTTACAGCATCGAACCTCCGTCCAACCCTCTTCCTTGTTGTAAAAAAAATTATTGGTTCATTGATAATAAAGAAGAATATACTCATCAAATGCTTTTTAACGTTTGTAGTTTTGTCAAAGAAAGTGATTGGGGTACATTAAGAAAAATAAAAAATTTATAGAAGAAGTTAAGAACAACTACCAAAAACAACGAATAATGTGCTAATTAATCAATTTTTTGTTTGTTATTTTTATAGCTCAAACAATCCAGATTTGACATTTTATTTACTTTAATAATAATATTTCAGAAGTTATTCCAATTTGACTAATGTTGTCGATTCTCTTGATGCAAAGATAAAATGAATGTTTATCTGCTCATTTAGATATGTTTCTTGGCTGTCTATTTTTTATGTGATAACTTTTGCAGTCGATTAATGTGTACTATTTATATAGAACATGAGAAAGACGTCATGATGTTTTCATAAGTTATTACAGTTTGATTAATGTTGATGATTCCCTAGATGCAAAGAGAAAAGAAATGTTTATCCACTCATTTAGACAAGTTTCTTGGCTATCCATTTTTTTGTGATAACTTTTGCAATCAATTAGTGGGGATTGTTCATATAGTTCCTAAAGTTTTGTGAGAAAGATGCCCTGGCATTTAATGTTCAAGAAACCTTTGGCATTCAATGTCCATTTGTAAGAGGCGCCCACATTGTCACATATGCCAAAACATAACGCTCAAAGGGATACAGTTTTGTTAAATTTGCAGATCAAATGGAAACAAATCGTTCCATGAGTGAAATGAATATAATTTATTGCTTAACTACACCCATGAGAATCAGTATCGAATAGAATTATAAGTGTGGGTATTTTGAAATTTGAATAATACTCTTGTGTCCACTTTCTTTTATAAATTTATTCTTTCTTATTTGTTAATGTAGGCTTATATTGAAAATATTGATCCTGGTGTTGCAGATGAGGTATTTTTCCTAGTTGTAATGGGACAGTTATTATTTGAAGTGGGATTTTCCCTAGTTATAATGGAATTTTCACGGCTATTGTTTACAGTAAGATTTTCCCTAGTAGGTATCTTCCCTGATTATCTGCCAATCAGATTAAAAAACAAAGTAAGGACCCTCAAAAGTCTCTTGATAGGAATCCTTCTCTAAGGAGGCTCTAAAGATCATATGGGATCATGACTTAAGACTTCCCCTGAATAAGAAGGTTACAAAAGCCAAAGATCACTAAGTTTTATCTATCTTTAAAGCTATTTTCCTATGTAATGATGAAGGTTGATTATCCTAAAAAATCTTAACTATTTTAAGATCCCAAATTGGTTACTAATTATTTCAGGTTATTCAAATCTTGAGAGTTCTTATAAAGACTGAACTCTCTAGTATGGTGATCACATAAGGATCCTAAGAAGACTTACGATCATGTCAAGCATATCAACCATGCAAACAAGAAAATATAAAACAACCATGACGTGAAATTGAAAGGGGTTGCCCACCAACCCTATAGAAAAGTGAATATTGGCTTACATACCTAAAATATTAGAGTTGATTTGAACTAAATAAAATTTAAGTTGTAGATTGATCACCACCACCCAAAGTGTAACGTCCCAAAATTCAAGACTAAAAATTTCTTTTATAAAGCATTACTTAAAACATAATTATCAATCCATAACATAATTAGAGTATTAATTTCCAAAACACATGTTCATTATCAGAGTAAAACATCGCAGGCTGACTAATCTATGGTGTGTGCCATGCGATCACCCCGAGCTCTTCCCTCCGCTGCCGGAGGTACCTGAAACCAAAACTAAAAACCGTAAGCACGAAGCTTAGTGAGTTCCCCAACCTACCAATACCATGCATAACCACATACTGCACATACTGGGCCACGCCCGCTATTCTGGGCCTCGCCCCCTACCCCGAGCCTCGCCTGCTACAACGGCCCTGCCGCTCGGGTACAGATCTATTTCACTTAGGCCTCGCCTGTTACTGGGCCCTGCCCGCTAACATATAATAACACATAAGCATATAACAACACATAAGCTAACACATACTAATAAATCCTATCGTGAGGCCTCGCCTACCTTGGGCCTCGCCCTTGTCCTGCTACTGATGAGTCATGAAACCCCGTCCATGCTCCTATTGGTAGCGAGTTACAGGCCCAGCCTACACTCACTCTCTCCCTAACTTGGGCCTCGCCCCTACCCTGCTGCTAATGAGATATGGAACACCGTCCACACTCTGCTATTGGTGAGATACAGGACCTCGCCCACACTCACCTCCCTACCAGGCATATACATGTATCACACAGACAACAAGTATAAACTATCACATAAACCATTCCTTGGGCACCCGCCCGCTACCATTGGACCTCGTCCTAAATATCATATTAGCATATAGTGCCTAGGGCTAACCCCCGGGTCTTCTACTCATAACTACATGGGCCAGCATTGTGGCCTTAGACCCATTCACACAAAGGGAAACTCACCTGGTACTACTAAACTTGCTGATAACCCCACTGGATGCTGACCGAGAATTCCCTGAACCGCTGTTCCACTAGCTCCCCGAGCTACCAATATCAAAACATATATCACTTAGCTTAACTGATCTCCAAAAGTCAACTATGGTCAAAGTCAAAGTCCTAGTCAAAGTCAACCTTCCAGGTCAACCCTACTCGCCGAGTCTGCCTACAGACTCGCCGAGTTCATTAGCTCAGAATCCTTTCATTCGCGACTCGACTTGCCGAGTCAACCCCTGACTCGCCGAGTCTACCGATTTCCGAGTCCTGACATGTCCAACTCACTGAGTCCCCACTCAACTCACTGATCCGAGTCTTAACTCGAAGGGTTTGGGGTTTCGCGACTTGACTCACCGAGTCCAAGAATAGAGTCGTCGAGTCCAAGGCAATCTTTAACAGACTCGCGAGTTGTTCATCCAACTCGTCGAGTTCCTCCCAATCTTCATACTACTCGCTGAGTCCACTCGAAGGACTCGCCGAGTCTACTCAGTCCTTCATGCATTCAGAGGCTTTTTGAGTCATGTAGTGACTCCAAACTGTAGATCCACCCTTCTAAGGCCTATTCCTCACGTAATGTTGCAAACTTTACGTGTAGCTAAGGAGATCTAGGCCCAAAACACTCCATACTCGGGTTTAAGACAAACATGTCACCTACACCCCCAAGGCTGATATTTTATGACTCTCTAGGCCAGAATACTCTTAGATCCGAGGTAGCAACTTCAGATCTGGACTTCTAACTCCAATTGGATCTAGGACATGGCATAAAAGCCCCACATCTCATGACAAATAGGAAACTATGAGCAAAGGAGTGAAGGTAATGACTTCTTACCTTCAAATGCTCTGAAAAGTCACACCAATTTTGGATCTAAGGATTCCTCTTGCACCCTATGAACTTCGTCCTCTTCCAAGCTTCAAATCACAACACCAAGGCTAGATATTTTCTCAAAAACGGATATGGTGGCTAGGGTTTGATGTTTTGGATGAGAGGAGCTGTAAAGGAACCCTAAGGAAGAGAATGAGGTGCTTAAATAGTGCACAAAGTCCCGTATTTAGGGTTTTCCTCGTTCATACTAGACTCGCCGAGTCCCCTTTGCCGACTCGCCTAGTCGGTCACTCACTCCTCGACCCAGATCCCGCTCGGACTCGCCGAGTTCCTCCTTGGACTCGATGAGTTGACCCTTTGACTTAGGTTTTCTTTCCTTTCTTGACCTTTCTGATTTTGGGTGTTACACAAAGCCACATTCGTCTCATTCTTCTCTCCTTCCTCCTTTGGCTGCAATGTAGGATCCTAAAAAGTATCAACAAGCTTGCTAGTTAACTTGTCCAGGGCCTCACACCATCTGGTCACATTCTAGGATCCCATATTCTCAAGATCCTCCGCAAGCTTAATTTTCACTTCCCAAACAACAATAGCAGCACTTATCTTCGCTTTCGCAATCACCTCATCCATCTCAGCCACATGTTCCTCCTCCTTGTCAACTTTTTTTAACACTCAAGTTTGGTAAGTTTTTCATTTAACACCTTTTATCGAAAAAACTTGCATTTTGGTCCTTTCGCTAGAATGTGGGGCATACTAGGTGGTATGCTTGGCGTACTAGCCCAATGTCTTGATCATGGGACTTAACCATGTACGTGGAGTATGCATGGCGTATGTGAGTATTAAGAAAACCCTAATTTTAGGGTTTTCATCTAATTTAAACCTTATGACAGCCTCATTTAGTCATGTTTAGCCAACCTCCATCCTCCTTGTCCCAGAAAATGAAACCCTAAGTATGTTAGTTAGTTTGTGGGCTTGAGAAAGAGATTTTTTTGGTGTCTTAAGATGAAAAAGAAAAAGAGAAACCCTTAGAGAAGTTGATTGAGTTTGTAGATCCATGATCAATTCCACATTTGCAAGCTTTTTGAGGTAAAAATCTTACACTTTTGTGCTCTTCTATGCTAGATATAGTTCTTGGAACATTTGTGCATCTTTTGAGTCCTTTGTGTTAATGGAGAGCTTTTGGTCTACTCCAGAGGCAACGGATGCTAGATATTAGCTCCATATACTCCCCAAGTTTATAAAAGTGTCAACTTTTATGAAGTATTTGAACCCATTCATGTATTAAGACATTTGTTAAACACTTTTTGAGCTATTGAGCCTCATTAAGCCATGCATGTATGTAAAGTTGCCAACTTTACGTGATTAGTGGCCTCTAGGGAAAAGGTCTGTGAGTTTGGAGGAAAGACTAAACCAATTAAGTACTTAATGGAGAAGGATGGAACACCGGGAGTATGTTGGGTGTTCCTAGCTAGTATGTTGCGCATACTAGCCCCAGAAGGAGTACGCTAAGCGTACAAGCTGAGTAGGCCTCGTGTACTTAGTAGATGAGTGTTGGACTTGACATTTTCAGTATTGGGCCAATGTTTGTGTTTCCATTGTTTTAGACTTATTAGAACATCAAACTTCTATGATAAACCTTGGACTAGCATATTGGGATTCCTTAGATTTTAGGCCCATGATGGGTTTGGGCCCAATTTGGAAGATTAGGCCATAAGTGGGCCTTGGGTTGCCAAGTAGAGTTTGGGCCTTCATAGTAGTTGAGTTGGGCCTTGTATAAGACTCGGTTCCTAGTATGTATTTTAAATAATATTTATTCATTTTGTTCAAGAAATTGACGAGTTGGAGGCCCCAAACTCGTCGAGTAGGAATGGAAATTTGGGATGTGGGATTTAAAGTCTACTCAACGAGTTGAGAGCCTCAATTCGACGAGTAGGACTGTCAAATTGAAACCCTAATTTTCAAGGTTTAGCACCCTATTTAAACACTTTAACCTCCAAAGGCTGGCCTCATTTACAACCTCCATCAACCCAAACCCTAGCCACAAAACCCTAATACATTTTTTTAGAGTTTTTGAGTCATTCTTGTGCTTTCTTGAGGTTTTGAAAAAGAAAAGAAGTGAGGAAGGAGCAAGGAAGTGAAGGAGAATAATAGATCTAGAAGTAGAGCTTCATTTCTGGTTCATCTGAGGTATAAAGCTCTTACCTTGCTTATTAAGTGTTTAGATCTAGCTTTAGGGTTTTTCTCCATGTTTTGGTTCATTAATGGTAGCCTTTGGGATTTGGACGTCCCCTGTGGAAAGAACCTTCAGATCTAGAGTCTTTGAGGGACAAGGGTGTCAACTTTATGGCCATAGGAATCTCATGCAACTTGTGAACCACCTTTTTGGGTCTTTGAGCTAAATAATCCATGAATGGACGTAAAGTTAGAAACTTTACATGATATATCGACCCTAGGTGACTAGATCTATGGCTTGGAAGCATTGAGCCCAACAGAAAGCGACTTAATGGATATAGACCAAGAAGAACTCAATGAGTTGTTCATGAACTCGACGAGTTGGATCGTGGCCCCAATATTTTCTGGTTAATGAGCAAACTCAGCGAGTCTAGGAGATGACTCAGTGAGTATGCTAAGTTTTCAGGGTTCTGAAGATTGGAGAACTCGATGAGTTGAAGCGAAAAGTCTCGATTCTGTCATCAGGAAGAACTCGGCAAGTTAAAGGGTAACTCGAAAAGTTGGATCGCGAGTTTAGGGTTCTCTGATTTATGGAACTCGGCTAGTTGATGGATTAACTCGGCAAGTTGAGTCAACCAGAATGTTGACTTTTACCAGAATGTTGACTTTGACTTGGACTTTGACCAAAGTTGACCCTTAAGTGGTTATGAGTATGGAAAGGGCAGTTAAAGGAAATGCGTATGTATAGGTGTAGGAGAGGGGTCGATTTTAGAGTAGGAGCCTTTACAACTATTTCCAAGTTATCGAGGTGAGTTACCTTCCAGTAGAAGTGGGTCGAATGCACCAATGCCGGCCTACTAGTAGTTGATTATAGTTAAGATAATTGTTTGTGTGATAATTGTCTGGTATGCCACTATCTGTTATGAGTTATGTACTAGAGTGCTATGTTGTTATGTGATAGCGGTATGAGGGGTGGGATAGACCCCAGTATCGATTGTAAAGACCAATAGGGTAGGTCGCACACCCAGATATGGCTGACAGTATGTTATGCTATATTATTATGTGGTAGTGGTAGGGTGAAATAGTCCCCGTAACCGTTTGAAATAAATCAGAGGGTAGGTCGGGCACCCATATATGCCTGGTAGGGTAGGTCGAGTACCCAGATATGCTTGATAGGGGTAGGTCGGGCACCCCGGTATGCCTGACAAGGGTAGGTTGAGCACCTAGATATGCTCGGCAGGGTAGGCCTGACACCTAGATATGTCTGGTAGTATGTTTATTGTATGGTATGTGGTATGATGGGGGAACTCACTAAGATTTGTGCTTATAGTTTTTAGTTTTGGTTTTAAGTACCTCTTCTTCGACGGGAAAGCAGCTGGCGCGACTGCAACGCATCACACCACTATTTTCCGCACCATGATATTGTGACATTATTATGACTTGTTTTGAGACATATGACTTGTGGTTTTTATGATATGGGATTTTGATAATCTGTTTTATGAATTATTAAATTAAAAATGAAATTTTTGGTCTTGAATTTTGGGATGTTACACCTTGGCCTTGGGCCAAGTAAGGTAAAGGGTAATATGGTCTTTTTCCCTAGTTATGGTCCTAATAGATTAGACTTGTGGTTATAGATTGGAATTCAATTATTAATTGGATGTTATTAGTAATGATAGCATGGGGATTATCGGACCAGCAAGCACAGATTTATCTGAGCGATTCACCAGTTTGAGGTGAGTTTTCTCATTATGTTTAGCAGGTCGAAGGCACTAATGCCGGCCTATTATTTATTATGTTAGGGTGCTAGATGTTTGTGTGAATCTTGCATGTGTTATGTGATGGTGTGCTTACCTAACAAGGCCTGATGTTGGGTGGGGCTCGACAACTATATTGTATGTTATTGTCTTTGTTATTATCACATGTATTCGTATGATTATATGTTTATATGTGTATCGGGCGGAGCCCGATGCCAGGCAGGGCCTGATGACTGGCAGATTTGTATACCGAGCGAAGCTTGATGTCGAGCAAGACCCGATGCCGGGCGAGACCCAATGTCGGGAGAGACCCGATGTTGGGCGAGTCCCGATGAATGACGGGGGCCCAGTATGTGATTATTATGTATGGTATGTAATATTTTTGGGAACTCACTAAGTTTTGTGCTTACGATTTTCAATTTATGTTTCAGGTACTTCTAGTTCGAAAGGGAAGAGCCTGGGATGATTGCAGAGCATACACCACCTTATTCCGCATTTTATGATTTACTCTAATATTTTATGATGTAGTGATACACTGTGATCCATCTTGATTTTATGATGATGTTTTGGATTACCATTTTATTAATTTAAAAATGAAAAGTCTTGGGTCTTATTTTTGGGACGTTACATTTCTCCTAGGACAAATTCTCCACCCTCTGTAAGAGCTCCTTGTTGATCTCCTCAAGCTCTCTCAAAGTGTGCTCCATTTGAGCAAGCTTGGCCTTGAGATCCTCATTAGAGTGAGAGACGTGATCAACCAAATAAGAAGAGAAACGATAAGTAAAAAATAAAAATAAATAAATGGATAGAACACAATAGTACTTGCGTATCGGGAGAACGTGATCAGCTTCTTTAGCGCCTCATATGTTCCAAGATTCTCAAGATCCCAAGCATCAGATGATTTCCTCTTACAAGGTGTTGGGGTCTTCACAGTAAGATTAAGTTGAGTCCTCTTAGGAGGGAGAGAGGGAGGTATCTTTTCCTTCTTCACCACAAGCAGGCCACTAGACATGTCATCTTCAAGATCAGATAAATCAAATCGAGCACTATAACGAGTAGCTTAGATTCAACATATTGAGAAGGGTCCTCATAAGTTCAGGATCCTATTTTTAAAACAAATAAATACACTAGGAAGGAAGGATGCTTATCGGTGGCCATTGAAGCTGTGAGAGATGAACCTTCTTGAAGGCTAGGGTACTAAAACTTGAATGATCTGACGTTTACAATTAAAGAAAGGAAACACACGATCTTATCCTTAGTATCCTCAGTAATGGAAAAAGCTTCTCCAAAATTGAAACCTACATCAAAATGAACAAAATATGAAAAGTAAATACTTGGATCCTCAAGATTAAAAAATAAATCCTACCCTTTTTAACTCAAGCTTTGGGTAAGAGATCTCTACCGGCAATGAAGTCAAGCCTCACAAAAAAAAGTATTTTTCTTTCCAGGATTCATCATTATCTTTTGATGTTAGGATAAGAGGGGATTTATTGGTTTTAACTTTGAGAAAAAAAAATCCAAAAAGTAGAAAGATCATAAACATAAGACAACTCGGCAAGATCTATGTCTAGGTTATGATAGCGATTCACTAAATCAATCCAAGATAAAATCCTCCAGATAACTGACATAGCTTGAATGTACGAAAGGTTTATGGCTTGGAAGAAATCAGAAACAATGCTTTAGAAAGGGTATTTGACACCCAAAGAAAAAGGATACTCAGGGAAGCATACCCAAGAAGAAGAAACAAAACCGGGCTGATAGAAGCCTTAAAAGATCTAAAGATTACATCAGAAGGAAAAGTTTTGTCAACTTTGAGAAACTGTGTGTCTTCATCGTCAAAGGAACAAGCCTCATCATAGGTCAGGTCCCCTGATCAATGAAGTCATTCTTAGAAGGGACTGTAACGCTGGTACGAGAGTGAATTTTCTTCTTGCCCATAATCAGATAAAGAGAAAAACGAAGAAAAAAAGGAAAAAGAAATTACCTATGAAGGTGATCGGAGACGATCAAGAGAAAAATTAGGGAAAATAAAGAAAACCGTGAGCCGATTACCCCTATTTAACCTAGAGAGAGAGAGAGAGAGAGAGAGAGAGAGACAGAGAGATTTGACTGTGTAATGATGCTTATGGAGTGGATAAATCATATCCGATTAGGGTTCGAAATTCAAATTCCTTATCTTTTTATTTTTAAATTATACCTTTGAATATTCAAAAATTAACCTTAATATTACGTACATATAATTTGAGGGAAATTGTTAGGGGTAGGATTCCAGAATCATATTTAGGATCCTTAATATTTTTCAAGCTTCCGGATCCTTAATCATATCTCAGCATCTTGATTATTAACATTAATATTTCTTAACACCTTTAATGGTTATGTTCTTCTTTCTTTTTCCCACATGTGTAGAATTAGTCAACATAAGATCCATTCTCCATGAAGAATCGTTTCAACCAGGCTAAAGATGTGGGAGTACCAAGTCACACAACGTGCATATATTCATTCCAGAGGATCCAGGAAATATCAGACTTATTGTTACTTAGTCTAAACCATGGTTGTAGAACTCGCTACTCGATACTTGTTCGCTGTTCAGCTGCCTACCAAGTAGCGAGTACTTGAGGAGTACTCGGATTCGGTAATTCATGTAGAAATATTTTTAGGGAAATAATATATGTCAAAATCATAAGTTAAAGCCATAAGTTGATTGAAATATATAACAAAATTAGATACATGTGAATACATAAAAACTAGACAACACACAATGGTTTCACTTCGTGAATAATTAATGAAAATTTAAGATATATATGTAGTAATAATCGCATGTGTATGTGTTAAATAATAAATCATTAAGTATATTATACATATTAATCGCTGAGTTGACCGGGTTTTACAACATTACTCGCTTCAATAAGGCACGGATCGGGAAGTACTCAAATTCTATAACTCGCCTCGGTAACGGGCCGACTAGGGAGTACTCAGCCGAGTAATCAACCAATTTGGTAAGTTTTACAACACTGGTCTAAACTATAAATACATCCGTATTACACACATTTAGCTTTACTACTACATTTGTACTCATATTATCTTCATCATCTTTGTAATCTTATATTGAAATCAATAAAAACAACAAGGCAGATGATCATCATAACCTCCTAAGATTTTATGCCGGAGATCTTATAATTGATCAAGGGTTTTCCTTATAATGCATTTTGTCTCACTTTGATTATAATTCGACATTTATTGTCTCAAACACCACAGTCTCTCATACATATTGGTCGAATATTAGTTTATTAATTTTTTACCAAAACAATACTCATATCGAGTTTTTATATAAACATTCGGTTACGAGCATGTATGAACATATGTGGACATTTAGGATTTTTGTTTTGTTCATTATGAACATAGACATATCTAGATTTTTGCGAAAATAATTAGAGATCCATCTTGTTTTAAATGCGTGGAATGTTATATATCACAAGACATGGCATTAAAAAGTCAAAACTTGCTCTATTTGTTGGTTTTGAATTCCATTATTAAAAATTGCACATATTGTGCTATTATAGTAAACATATAATACAGTGTCTATATTAATAAAAATTGACAAAATACATAACTATTTTGCAAATTTTACCCATAATAAAAAAAAATTAATAAAAAAAATTGAAGCAAAAAGAGTCAAACTAAGCAAGAATTCGAGAACCAGCATCTTTATAAAACAAAGAGATAAGGATATTTAACTTACTCCCACACCTACAAACAAACTTCAATATTCCCTCGTTTAAATTTTTCCATCCATAACAAAATTACCAAAATACCCAACTTACTATTTATACCTTTTACCACACTTATATGAATGGATCATAAGAAATGAAGCTAACAAAATACATAGGTGCACCACGAAGATTATTCAGAAGAGCAAAAGCGGTATATGTCGAAAATATGGTCATTCTTGATGAAAAAGTTGGCCCGATTAGAAACATGAGCGGCTTTCCACCACAAGCTCCACCACCACCCACGTTTGGTTCAAATTATTGGACCATTAATCATAGTAATTGTCCAAGTAATCCATCGGTCCTTCTTAGATCAACATCTGAAAAGATCACGAGTACTTCAAGTCAAGAATTTGACGTTTCTGCTCTTGATGAAGTTCGTTATAGTTATAGCTCATTAGGGTTGGTGGGTACAATTTATGAAGATGAGATGTATGAGTTTCATGAAGAAATTAATATAAGAATTGATTCGTATATTTCGAGGAGTAGAAGTAAAGCGGTTGGAAGGAGAAGCGTTGGTGGATATTACTAGTTTGTATATTTGTATGTATAAAAGACCAAATGAAATATATCACAATGTATTTTTGTTTATCTATGTATTATACTATTATAGACACTTTTGTTGTAAGAAGATGAAAATCCATAAATAAGATTTCATGTTTTCAACATATACCCATATCATTGTATTCTTTTTGCTATTCCTATATTCTTTTTCTTATTAGTGAAAATTGGTTTGTATTTAGATGACATTGCAATAACAATAGATTTTTCGATGTATAACAAAAAAAAATGTAGGATTTCATAATAACAAATTAATAAAAATGCATTGTTATTCCTTGTACTAATATATGTATATAGCCAACAATAGAGTTAAAAACATGTAGTTACTTTTACCTTATAAGTTGGACAAAACATTGCAATTTTTGTCATATCAACAAAAGTTCTAGTTCTATCTGTTGTTTTCAGTCTCAGTCCAATACATACCAGATAGAGTACAACTGTTGTTTTGTCTTTGTAATTTATTGTCCATACATAAACTAATTTCCAACCACATTAGCATACATGACAACCATTTTTATACCAAAAGGTTAACCACCTTCTTAACATCATCACAAGTGATAAAGTTTAAATAAATTCAAGCATAATACAAAATGTGAGCAACTAAGCATCGGTTTGTACTTAATGAAAGATAAGTTGTTAATCTCCACTTGCACAACCTTTGCAGCCACAATGCACACATTCTATAACCTTTTCCTCTCTCAGATGCTTTGGGACTCTACAAACGCATGTTGTTTGGAAGTTATGATCACGTGGCTGAATGCATCTTAAACAACAAAGTCGTTCATATCCTGGCTGAAAATGAAAATCACAACCAAAATATATCACAATCATTTATAAAATGTTTTAATATGAAGGAAAATGAAATGGAATTCAAGGCAAAATTGCACACCTTTTTCCACTTGGCAATGATATTACGATCAGCATACCCTTGATCCAAGCAAAATTCAAACAATTCCTTTGAGATTTCTCTCCTTCGATGATAAAGGTCAAATATGTAACGACTCTTTTGGTGTGCAATTTTGAAAATAGGCCATAGTGTCTCACATTTTCTCTTCCCATCATGTGGATCATTCTCAGCTAAAAAAAATACATGACAAATTTTTCCATTAGTAAAATGGTGAGGATAAGAACCAATAATTAAAGAAAAGATAGGGTTGTTCTCGATAATGAGGATGAGAAGGGCATTTACATCTTTTGCACATAGGTCTCTGTACCTCCTTTTTTTGGGTAGGACAAAAAAGTGAAGTTTTGGTCTGTTGACAAAGTCTCAATCTTAGTTAAGATAAAGCTATTTTCAATGATAAGGATTGAGAAGGGCATTTACGTCTTTTGCACATAAGTCTCTATCCCTCCTTTTTAAGTGGGGCAAAAAAGTGAAGTTTTGTTCTATTGACATCAGTCTCAATCCTAGTTAAGATAAAGTTATTTTCAATAATGAGGATGAGAAGGGCATTTACGTCTTTTGCACATAAGTCTTTGTCCCTCCTTTTTGGGTAGGATAAAAAAGTGAAGTAGTGTTCTATCGACATCAGTCTCAATCCTAATTAAGATAAAACTATTTTCACTAATGAGGATGAGAAGGGCATTTACGTCTTTTGCACATAAGTCTCTATCCCTCCTTTTTAAGTGGGGCAAAAAAAGTGAAGTTTTGTTCTATTGACATCGGTCTCAATCCTAGTTAAGATAAAGTTATTTTCAATAATGAGGATGAAAAGGGCATTTACGTCTTTTACACATAAGTCTCTGCACTAGGACATCAGTCTTAGTTATGCAGTACAACTTGTTATGTCATTTTCATGTGTCATGTCATGTGTAAGTGTAACAAATGGGAGATTAATATAAAGAAACAAAATACCTTCTCTCATTTTTCCTTGTAATTCACGAAGGGTAGGTTCTATGAGCTCCCATCCCTCTGGGTATTTAACACGATTTGTCTTCACTTTAGGCATTCTTCTGACTACAATGATTAATCCAAATTAAATAAATGAATAACATTATATTATATGACATGAATAAAGAAACAAAGGTCATTCATTGTAACATGTAAGCTATATGAAAGATACTGTCATACTGATACACATATGAACAGAAAAGGGAAAGAATAATAACACATTAACACTGTATGTTTAGATTTAGAAAGCCATGATATTGCAAAAACTGATATAATTGATTTGCCTCAAGCAAATTGATAGGAAGCTACATATAACAAAACTAAGAAACCCTGGGCTAATTGGGATTCAAAAAGGAATTTCCATGGTGTCGAGAACATCAGTTTGAAAAAATGTAAGAAATTTCCATCATGATTCAAAAAGGAAATTACATGATGTTCCTAAATCCTGTATTGTTAAACCCTAATTCACGAATATACTTTACACTAACCACAAGACATAATTTACAATGTTAAAATTGAAACCTAGGGTTACGAATCTAGTAAGCTAGGGCACCAAATAATGAAAGTTCAAATCCAGGGTTTCATTGTTAATCTTTCGATTAACCCTACAAAGTGAAAAATAATGAAAATCAAAAATGAAATTAATTTCGCATTTTATATGTTCGACACAATAGAAATTAACAAGTTGCAGATGAAATCGGACATCTAGAGTTTGAGAGGGAAAGAGGAAGAGATCAAGAATCACTTGTTAGTAGAAAATAGGAAGTTGGTTACCACCGGAACAAGAACCGTCTCCTTTGAAGGTGGCGCCGAAGCTAGAGTCGTGATTGTTCGTTCAAGCTGAACAAGGATTCTGTGAAGAGGTGGGAGGGTTTATTTGTTGGTAATCGTATATGGATTTGTTTCGTCTAAGTTACAATACGAGTCCCTTTACTATCTCCTAATGTTCATGTTTTGTCTTCAAACAAATAAAGTACATTTTTAGTGCTTCCGCATTATATATCTTTATTTATTCATTTTTGATTTATTACAAGGACTATTATAGAAAACTCTTAAGTTTTTCAAAAATAAATAAATAACAACTTTATCCTAGCAACATTTTTTATGTATGTATATGTGAACTTTGTGAAATTTTTATGGGGTAAGTATGAGTCGGGTTTGATCGGTTTTTGACTAAAAGCAAATATTACTTATACAACTATACATACATGGGCATGCATTTGACAATATAAAAGTATAAAAGTAATTTTGTAAAACCTTTGAAAAGTTTAATAATGAAGAACTAATGACTTGATGTCGATTTATAAAACGAATTAAAAGTAGTTTGTATTGAAACACAGTTTGAAGTATATGAAATCCTTGATTGAAACACAGTTATAACTCACATGTGATTGATCTTATAACTAACATGCTTTCTACTTGTATTCCCCCCCCCCCATGAAAGCATTTAAAATCATTTAAAATATAAGTTTAAGGGGGTATGAACTCACCTGTCTGTGAATAAGTCGAATGTAAGATCGATATAGGAAGTTGAGTGTCAATTGAAGACTTGAGCACAAATGAATCCTATTAACCATATAATGACATATATATGTATACAATTAGTGTATGTAACAACTATTTATTGATTTGGAACCACCTTAGGGACTAGTAAACACATATTATGAAGTGTTACAACCATATAAGATTGTATATGAGTGGTATATGACTATACAAGGGAGTGTATGGTCAAAATGCACAACAAATGTGTGTGTGCAGCCAGGGTGTGCGGTCAGGAAGTGTGTGCGGCTGCACACTCCTTATGGAATGTGTCAAAACATGATTTTAAGCTATAAGGGACATCTAGGAAGGTTTCATTCTTCATTCCTTAGCCTTAAATGAAGTTTGTTGCCATTTGGGGACCTAAAAAGGGTGTGTACGGCCACCATGGAGGTGTGTGCGGCCGCACACACTTGAAGATCATACGAAATGATGTTTTTCATGCATAATTTCAAGTGTTCTTAGTATATAACTAGTTGTGATAAGTGTGCATACGTTATAGAGGCTTGAAAGGGGTGATTATGGTCCAAAACTTAGTGTGTGTTCTTGGAGATCTAACACCAAAATGTGTTTTTCATGGATCATAATAGGGAAGAAGGCTAGATAATTTGAAGTATCAACTATTCAAAGGAAGAATTACTTACTTTAATGAAGATCAAGATGAAGATGTGGATGGTACTTGAGAGAATCTCGAGTTCTAGCCATGAAGGAGTGGAAAAGTGATCAAAATTGGCTAAGTGTTCTATTTATATGAAGGAGTGTGGCTGAAATGGGTGTATGGCCGCACACTCCATATGTTGGAGTGTTTGGCCTGTTTTTGATTGATATGCATCAAGTTAACCAATTTCTAAGCTCCTACCTTGATTGTATTACGTTTAGAACACTCCAATAGACCCTAAATAGTGCTACAAGATAGCAAAATTAGTCTAACTTTGATAGAATTGATATATTGAACATGAAAATTTCGGGTTGTCACACCAACGTACTCCAAAAGTACGCCCATTATACTGCCTTCTTCACTAGTACGCCCAACATACTCCTTGTGTACGCCCAACGTACTCGGGTAAGCCTGAAACTACTAAACTTCCGAATGTCATAACTTCTTCGTTATAAATCTGTTTTCGATGATCCTTATATCAACAGAAAGGTAATGAGAAGCACTAAACTTATATCAACTCATATCTTCCTAAATACCTTCTGAACAAAAGTCCATTTTCCACAAAAACCCGAACTATCATTTTACCGAAATACCCCTAGGCTTCAAAACACGAACCGAACACCCGAATCACTTCTAATACATCACCCCCACCCAAAAGGGCTAGATATTACCTTACCAAGAGCCATAATCCTTATAATGACCTACCTTCGAGCCATCGCCTCATACTAGAGGTCAATTCGGAACAGAGCGTTACATGGTACCTTCAGACTGGGGTGAGTTTCCTTCACTGTATCTATGGGTCAAAGGCATCATCGTCGGCCCACTAGTTTATGTTGTAGTATGATGGTTGTATTCATGAAAATTTTCAGTTATGCCTATGTTTTCTTGATGACTTTGTGATTCTTTGTTATGATAGTATGTGGTAGTAGTAAGGGTGAAATAGACCCGATATCCGGTTGAAATACACCGAAGGGGATTGTAAGCACCCATATATGCTTGATGTTAGTTATTAAGATGACCTATGGCATAAATTTGGCAACTTTATGCCTTTTCATGTCCCATATGCACACAACACCCCTATTGAGACCTTTTCATGGTTCTTAGCCCATGCATGAGGTCAAAACTCCCACCAAGACTCCATTTTTATGTTACTAAAGGACCAAGGTACCTCGAATCTGTCATTTCCATCTTTTGAAGTTGCTTAACTCACAAGTGGAGGTCCAAAATCAACCAAAGGGACAAAACTAGAAAACCCTAGCTAGATCTAGTGATTTAAGTGGAAAGATCCAAGCTTTTTACCTCCAGGAACTGCTCAAGGTCATCTATGTGCAGATTCTTGAAGCCAAAAGACGCTCCAAGCTTCCTTAACCACTTCTTCTTGGATGAACACTAAAAGGAACACACATGCTCTCTCACGGCTCAAAATACACTCACAAAGGATATTAGGGTTTCCAGGAATGTTTGAAGGTGAAAGGAGCTGATGAGGGTGAGGCTCAAGTGAGTTAAGGGCATTTAAATAGGTCACAAGTCTGCAAATTAGGGTTTGGACCCTTGGCACGTATGTCACAACTAGCATTTTTGCTAGGAGATTCTACTCTCATGCAATCATTCACCTAGTGTGATAACTTGTACTCTAAGTGAATACTATACTCCATTCCTATTCAAATACATCTCATATGCTCAAATAAGGGTTGGAAACCCTAGATATCCCATTTCAAGTTTACTATGGCCTAGGATTCTCTTATTGGGCCTAATGGACCAATAAACCTTCAAGTTGACTATCTTGGGCCTAGAAACCCTAATTGGGCTCTAAATAGACCACATTCATAAAACCTTAGCATTTTGGGCCATGTGGGCCTAAAATAATTCATCTTATCTCTAATGAGCCTTATTGGGCCATAAAAGATTTCATTTGCCCCAATGGGCCGATTTTTTTTTTGTGCTTCATAATTTTGAGTAAGGACCAAGATAAGGCCCAAACTCCTCCATGATTACTCCATTTTGGCCCAATGAAGAAAGAAGGGAATTAATGAGCAATGGACACATCACATTTGCATGGTGGACTTCAATGCAAATTAACCATTAAGTAATATCCAAACCTCATACATCTAAGTAACCATCACATCCTCTCTCCCCCTCTCTTCTTATTTTCGGCCAACACATCTTCTCACCACCTTATTCTCTCAAAAATCTTTCAAGAAAACTCTCTCAACCATCAAGAACACCCTCCTTTCCTTCCATCCAAAATTTCGAAGATCTAGGGTGTTTTCAAGAGGATTCTTCACCAAAATCATCATCCTTGGTAAGTTTATGCTTAGATCCATGGTCTAGCCTCTTGATTTCTTCAAAAATATTCTCTTAACTCATGCATTTTCGTGGATCATGACTCCTAGATCCTTCTTGAATTCGAAAACTCCTCTCAAAAAGCAAGCTATGCCGAATTCTCCTTCCATCTTCTCACCAAAACCAAACCAAACCCCAAGGTGAGTTTCATACCCCCTTATTTTCGGTTTTTATAAGTTTTTGTGGGGGAGAATACAAGCAAAGGTGTAGATCCATCATTATGTGTATGTTGTGGTTGATTTCTATGCTTATATGTATGTTTTGTATGATTTTGATGCTAGATCTAGTGATGAAATGCTAAAAACCGAGATATATATTTTATTCTAGCATAAAATATACTACTACATGCAAAGTATACTAAGAAAAATAGCCAAATGGCTTGACAACACTTATTTTGGGCTAAAAACTCATTTTTTTGACATAAAATGTTAAAAATACAAAGTTGAAGGGTCTAAAATGAAATATTTCGAAATCTGATGGGTGAGATGAGTCAAAACAGTTTACATAATGTGTTTTCTGAAAATATACCATTTGGAGGGTTAAAAACATAAATTCCAAGCTTAATGGGCTAAAAATGACATTTTCGGCCCAATGAGGCCCATTATGCGAAATTTTCTGTTTTGGAGGGCCAAAACTGTATTTTTCTGTAAAACAGTGGACTATAAGTGTTCCTAGTCCTTTTCAAAGGTTTAAAATGCTTTTTAAATTTAAAGGGGACTAAAGTTGCAAAAATTTTACAATTTGGGCCAAAATTGTCAAACTTGCGAAAAGGATGGGTTATAACCGAGAAAACTGAAATTTCAGGGGCTTAAGCTGTTTTCTATGAAAAATATGATGGAAAATATTTATTTCAAAAATTTTTGGTATTAAAATGTCAAGAAAATTGATTTAAGTACCAAACCGTAAAGGGGTTGAAAAAGTAAATTTTACAATCAAAGAGGGACTGAAAACAGAAAATTCTCAAGGCTAGTTCAATACATGCAATTTGACCAAATGATGGTACCACCACTATCGACGAAATACAATACATTACAATACCAAAAGTCGTTGTCAAACGAATTGGTTCGGTCTCGAATCAATAAAAATCCGAAACTACTAACACGACGACACTATGACATTACGACATTACGATTCATAACTAATAACGATTGGGAAGTCACTATACATGCGAGTGTGCACAGACGTCTACGCACCATCTTTGGGCCCCAAAGTGTAAAATCTTGTTTGTTGGGCCTAGCTAGCCCAATGACCTGATCTTAAGGCCCGAAGACCTCTCTCTTACGAAGTGTTGGGTTTTACCGATCCGACATAACGTAAAAGGACTTTCAATGGCAAACATGCTGCTGGTCCCCAAGGGTCCTTCAGTGCTGCTAGTAAAGTCGGTAACTCACGATTGCGGGTTGGGCTTCGGGCCCTTCGCAATTGCAATGGTCTTGAACGACGCAGGGAAATACCGAGGGTTTCGCACCTTCTCTCCTTCCCTCCGGTCGTGGGACTACACAAGTCCGGGAGGATTGAGTTGTGTGAATAACTGCGAGTGACGCCTAAGGGATCACTTGTAAGGTTGTCGACTGGACGTTTTCATCAACGGACGTCACAACAATTCACCACCCACTGTATACTCAATGCCTCCGGAGCTCAACGAATACCTCTAACGCAACGAAATAACAGTACACAAACTAAGTAAAGCAAAGTGATAGGAAAACGTCGGGTTTTCCTAGGGTTTTCAACTAATACACTTACGAATTTCATGCCGAATTTTACAACCCGTACGCTTACATCTATAGAAAACAAACAAGCATACTTACGGATCTTCACATTTTTTTTACCATACTATTTTCAGAAGATATCGGATTTTCTGGTGGTTTTCGAAACGATACAAACATTGGATTTCAAACATTACTTATGAACTCACCAACATTTCATATGTTGACGTTTTTCAAAATACTTGTATTCTCAGGTAGCAGATAAGTCGAAGGGATAAGTGTAGTCAGTGACGTTTTGCTGCTTGTTAAATTAGTACCGAACAATCTACTTTTTGGGCATGTAATGTTAGGGAACAATGTACTAAATGTAAACGCTACCAGTTGTATTATTCCAATGCTTGGTGATGTATGATGTTATGTTTCATGTATATTCATTGTGATGGTATTCAATTGAGTCACAACAGCCCCCGGACGTTTCCGCCGTCTGGTTCGGGGGTGTGACAGGTTGGTATCAGAGCTCTGTTTATAGTGAACTAGCATATCTAACCATACATTGATATGCAACTATAAACCAAAAGAGGGACTAACATAACTCGGAACAAAACAAGTAAAACATAACAATAAAACACCCTTGCTTGTATTAGGAACGAGAACCTAACACCGAACCAAACAAGATAATGCTAGTATCTCGGTTGATCCAGGACTTTTCTTAGTTGTATCAAGGAGCGGATGTAGCCTGATCAACTACATTCCCTCCAAGGTACAACCATCACATGTCTTGAAGAAATCGTGATAGCTAGGGAGTCTAAAATCATACCCCTTAATCTCCAAGAAGGGAACCCCAACTAAATCTATGCAATAGTTGTAGGATTATAGGAGTAATTGGCATGCTATTTGATTCTAGTATTCATAGTCCTTCGTGCAATACGCTATAGACAAGTATCATTAGTCAGGAAACCCTATCTCCCTAGTCAAGATATAGTAGGGTGGCTTGATCCAGAGGAAGAACCGCAGGAGGAACACGAAGTAGAACTCGCCGGTGAACCCGCCAAGTCAATAAGTGGACCTCGAGGAGGAGGAGCCCAAGGGCAGAGATGATGATGACTCGAATGCAGAATCTGATGTCATTAACCATCCATGAAAAGCCAGAGTACCGACTTATCGTGGGGGCCCCAGTGGCTCCATGCCCCCCTTGGGCATACAAAATTTGGAAATAGAGTCACCAGCAGGGGATACGACCACACTAGGGCAGGAACCGAGGTCTCTCCGACCATCGGCCATAAAGGACCCGTTGACCAGGCCCTCCCAGTCTTGGTCCGACGCACCCGAGGTATTGATAACCAAGCTCAGACACCCCCAAATCGAACGGAACAACTGCGATTTGCTATTGAGAGATGAGAGGCAAACATTGGAAGTGAGCGGAGATTCCCGAGTGAGACGGTTAGTGTGAGAAGTACGCCTACGAGGTATCGGGCAACAAGCAGCTCGTCTCCGAGGTGCACCCACTTCATCAGCATCACTACCAGACACTTCCCGCCACGATTAGGATCAGCCTTTTCTAGTTCCCCCCTACTATCTGACATGACTCTCTTTCGTGTACTGAGATGGTACTTACCCCTGAAACAATTATGTGCTATATTGATTTCATATTACTACAAAGACTCAATTATATGCACAAGCAAACCCTCGAGACCACTAGAGACATAAGGATCTCGAAACCAAAACACCCTATATACTCTAAGGATAGATGTGACGATCGTGCCAATCTGTGATTACCTACTACCGTAAATACATCATGGGGATGTTGATGGAAGCAGTAAGAACTATACAACAAGATGCAAAGTATTATAGAGTACAACCAAGAATGACGATCATTACTTACAATCTAGATTATCAACGAGCAGCAGGAAAATGCCATCTCGCAAGAATAACAATCACACTCGTGAGACACCACTCCTGCAGATGGACCCTGCTACATTTCAAGCTGCTGTAACGGCGGCAGTAACCGCTGCTATGGCACAAATCAATGCAAACAACCCCAATGGAGGCAGGAATAGCATTGACAACTCCAGCCAAAGGAACGAACATGGAAACCGACAAGTGACAACCTATCAAGGAACTCCAAACCCCAAGCTTAAGAGCAGGAAGCTGAGGTCTGGAAGTAAGAGGAAGGGACATCCCACTCAAGGGTTCTCAAGGAAGCAACATGTTGTTGTTGTTCATGAGACCATGACCCCTATTACACCAACAACCGGGAGACCATATGTTGGAATCCTTCCAAAATGCAACCAGTGCAAATTCCATCATAATGAAGCCTACCGGGAGATGCATTGTGACAATGCAACCGAAAGAATCACACCGCTAAATTCTGTAGAACGTATCCATGCCAGAATCGTCAGCCAAATGGAAATGACAACACTCGCAGCAACCCTAACAACAACACCAATGATGAGACCATCCACACCTGCTATGGGTATGGAGGAACTGGTCACCTCAGGCGTGGTCTCCCCAAGGATAACAATCAAGGTGCAGAAGGATCAGAAATGGTCCTGACCTGGGTTCAAGGCGAAGCAGTCCAAGACCCAACGGTTGTTATTGGTATGTTCCCACTTGACAACTCTTTCGCTTACCTCTTATTTAATGGTAAACCCGAGCGAAGTTTCGATTAGTAACATATTCAAACACTTACTAACACAACATCCCGAAAGCTAAGCTAAGCCCTTTCAATGGACATGGCCAACGGGGAAAAACCGACTTAACCTAGGGTACTTATGTGGAGTACACCTTAACACTAAACAACCATTCATGACAAATAGATTTCATGCCAGTAAAGATTAGGAGTTTTAATGTGATAATCGTCGTGGTTGGGTTAAGCCCCCACCGTGCCAATACTATGTGTCGCGAGAAGGCCGTTTGCCTTCACCTTCCTAATCATGAAAACTCTAATAATCCATGGATATAAACCTGGCGCCAATCCTCTTCCTATCTCGTGCATCAAGGCGCAGAAGTGCCTGCACAAGAAGAACTACGTTCTCCTCACTCATGTTGTGGACTAGACCGAAGAAGAGGTAGACATACAAGGTATTCCAGTAGCATGTGATTTTTTCAAATGTGTTTCCCGAGGAACTTTCAGGAATATCCCAGAGAGACAGGTCGAATTTCGAATCAACCTCATATCGGGAACCACATCAATTGCCAATTCACCCTATAGGTTGACTCCCACCAAAAATTCACAAGTTATCTTGTCAACTGAGTAGAATTGTTGCGCAAACGATTCATTAGGCCAAGCTTCTCATCCTAGAGAGCTCCGGTCTTGTTTCTCAAGAAGACAGATCCTTCCGAAGGTACATCGATTTTAAAAAATCGAATAATCTCCTTATGAAAAATTGATACCTACTTCCACGGACTGACGATCTATTTGGCCAGCTCCAAGGAGCTCGTTACTTCTTTAAAAATAGATCTAAGCATCGGTTATCATCAACTTCGAGTCCGAGAAGGCGACATTTCAAAAACTGCCTTCCGAACTCGTCGTGGCCATTTCAAATTCATTGTGATACCCTTCGGTATAACGAATGCTCCCACACTATTCATGGACCCTACAAACCAAGTTTTCCCAACCATTCCTAGTTAGCCTTTTCATTATTCTCATCAATAACATACTCGTCGGCCCACGAAGCAAGAACGAAACACTGTTAACATCTACGACCAGCCTTGAAAACATCAAAGTCGGAGAATATCGCGAAGAAGGCACTGCATGGATGGATAAAACTCTCGAAGTTGAAAGACGAAGCTTATAGGTACGCAAGTTAAATTGGGAGTTAACTGGGTGATTGTCGATAGGTTAACCCAAGCTGCCTATTTCCTGCTAATACTAAAATCAAACAAGACAGAAAGGTTTACATGCATCTATATCAAGGAGATCGTGAGACTCCATGAGATATCGGTATCTACTATCTCGAATCGAGATAACGGGATTACTTCAAGACTTTCACAGTCACTTCGAGGGCTATGGGAACCTAGCTAGACATGATCGTTTCTTACCACCTTCAAACCAATAGCCAAGGCAAACGAACCATTCAACCACTTAAAGTCATGCTATCAGTCTGGGTGTTTGAATTCAACAAGTCAGGGAATACCCAGTTTCCCTTGGCTGAATCCTCATACATTAACAATTATCGCACGAGCATCAAGATTGTTCGTTTCGAAACTCTCTATAGTCATAAATGCGGATCACTCGTCAGTATTCTTATGAGACCAGAAACCATTTGCGAAACTACCGAGAAGATAATCCAAATCGAAGCTTGACTTCAAGCATCGCGAGACCGACCGAAGAGCTATTCTGACAAGCAGCGTAAGCCATTAGGATGTCAAGTCGGGGATCGCGTGTTATTAAAGGAATCTCCTTGGAAAGGAATGATTCGCTTTAGGAAACAATAAAACTAGACCCGCGATGCATCGGACAGTTTGAGAACCTTGCTCGGATTGGTCCAAAGACTTATAGGCTGCAGCTACCAGTAGAGCTCAGCAACGTACACCCTGTGTTCAGCGTCTCGAATCTGAAAAAGTGCCTATCAGGAAAAATTCTTATCATTCCTTTATAAAGGATCAAAATAAACAAGAATCTCATGTTCATCAAAGAACCAGTCGAGTTGTTTTAGATAGGGAAGTAGAGCATACAAAACAAAGCCACATTTCGATTGTGAAGGTTCGATGGAACACAAAGCGTGGACCGGAATTCACATGGGAAGCGCAAAGACCAGATGAAGTACCTATTCTCTCATTCATGAACCTATCTTTCAAAAGAATTTCGGGACGAAATTCCCTCTAACGGGGGGATGATGTCACAACTAGCATTTTTGCTAGGAGATTCTACTCTCATGCAATCATTCACCTAGTGTGATAACTTGTACTCTAAGTGAATACTATACTCCATTCCTATTCAAATACATCTCATATGCTCAAATAAGGGTTGGAAACCCTAGATATCCCATTTCAAGTTTACTATGGCCTAGGATTCTCTTATTGGGCCTAATGGACCAATAAACCTTCAAGTTGACTATCTTGGGCCTAGAAACCCTAATTGGGCTCTAAATAGACCACATTCATAAAACCTTAGCATTTTGGGCCATGTGGGCCTAAAATAATTCATCTTATCTTTAATGAGCCTTGTTGGGCCATAAAAGATTTCATTTGCCCCAATGGGCCGATTTTTTTTTTTTTGTGCTTCATAATTTCGAGTAAGGACCAAGATAAGGCCCAAACTCCTCCATGATTACTCCATTTTGGCCCAATGAAGAAAGAAGGGAATTAATGAGCAATGGACACATCACATTTGCATGGTGGACTTCAATGCAAATTAACCATTAAGTAATATCCAAACCTCATACATCTAAGTAACCATCACATCCTCTCTCCCCCTCTCTTCTTATTTTCGGCCAACACATCTTCTCACCACCTCATTCTCTCAAAAATCTTTCAAGAAAACTCTCTCAACCATCAAGAACACCCTCCTTTCCTTCCATCCAAAATTTCGAAGATCTAGGGTGTTTTCAAGAGGATTCTTCACCAAAATCATCATCCTTGGTAAGTTTATGCTTAGATCCATGGTCTAGCCTCTTGATTTCTTCAAAAATATTCTCTTAACTCATGCATTTTCGTGGATCATGACTCCTAGATCCTTCTTGAATTCGAAAACTCCTCTCAAAAAGCAAGCTATGCCGAATTCTCCTTCCATCTTCTCACCAAAACCAAACCAAACCCCAAGGTGAGTTTCATACCCCCTTATTTTCGGTTTTTATAAGTTTTTGTGGGGGAGAATACAAGCAAAGGTGTAGATCCATCATTATGTGTATGTTGTGGTTGATTTCTATGCTTATATGTATGTTTTGTATGATTTTGATGCTAGATCTAGTGATGAAATGCTAAAAACCGAGATATATATTTTATTCTAGCATAAAATATACTACTACATGCAAAGTATACTAAGAAAAATAGCCAAATGGCTTGACAACACTTATTTTGGGCTAAAAACTCATTTTTTTGACATAAAATGTTAAAAATACAAAGTTGAAGGGTCTAAAATGAAATATTTCGAAATCTGATGGGTGAGATGAGTCAAAACAGTTTACATAATGTGTTTTCTGAAAATATACCATTTGGAGGGTTAAAAACATAAATTCCAAGCTTAATGGGCTAAAAATGACATTTTCGGCCCAATGAGGCCCATTATGCGAAATTTTCTGTTTTGGAGGGCCAAAACTGTATTTTTCTGTAAAACAGTGGACTATAAGTGTTCCAAGTCCTTTTCAAAGGTTTAAAATGCTTTTTAAATTTAAAGGGGACTAAAGTTGCAAAAATTTTACAATTTGGGCCAAAATTGTCAAACTTGCGAAAAGGATGGGTTATAACCGAGAAAACTGAAATTTCAGGGGCTTAAGCTGTTTTCTATGAAAAATATGATGGAAAATATTTATTTCAAAAATTTTTGGTATTAAAATGTTAAGAAAATTGATTTAAGTACCAAACCGTAAAGTATTTAAATAAAGGGGTTGAAAAAGTAAATTTTACAATCAAAGAGGGACTGAAAATAGAAAATTCTCAAGGCTAGTTCAATACATGAAATTTGACCAAATGATGGTACCACGACTATCGACGAAATACAATACATTACAATACCAAAAGTCGTTGTCAAACAAATTGGTTCGGTCTCGAATCAATAAAAATCCGAAACTACTAACACGACGACACTATGACATTACGACATTACGATTCATAACTAATAACGATTGGGAAGTCACTATACATGCGAGTGTGCACAGACGTCTACGCACCATCTTTGGGCCCCAAAGTGTAAAATCTTGTTTGTTGGGCCTAGCTAGCCCAATGACCTGATCTTAAGGCCCGAAGACCTCTCTCTTACGAAGTGTTGGGTTTTACCGATCCGACATAACGTAAAAAGACTTTCAATGGCAAACATGTTGCTGGTCCCCAAGGGTCCTTCAGTGCTGCTAGTAAAGTCGGTAACTCACGATTGCGGGTTGGGCTTCGGGCCCTTCGCAATTGCAATGGTCTTGAACGACGCAGGGAAATACCGAGGGTTTCGCACCTTCTCTCCTTCCCTCCGGTCGTGGGACTACACAAGTCCGGGAGGATTGAGTTGTGTGAATAACTGCGAGTGACGCCTAAGGGATCACTTGTAAGGTTGTCGACTGGACGTTTTCATCAACGTACGTCACAACAATTCACCACCCACTGTATACTCAATGCCTCCGGAGCTCAACGAATACCTCTAACGCAACGAAATAACAGTACACAAACTAAGTAAAGCAAAGTGATAGGAAAACGTCGGGTTTTCCTAGGGTTTTCAACTAATACACTTACGAATTTCATGCCGAATTTTACAACCCGTACGCTTACATCTATAGAAAACAAACAAGCATACTTACGGATCTTCACATTTTTTTACCATACTATTTTCAGAAAATATCGGATTTTCTGGTGGTTTTCGAAACGATACAAACATTGGATTTCAAACATTACTTATGAACTCACCAACATTTCATATGTTGACAGTTTTCAAAATACTTGTATTCTCAGGTAGCAGATAAGTCGAAGGGATAAGTGTACTCAGTGACGTTTTGCTGCTTGTTAAATTAGTACCTAACAATCTACTTTTTGGGCATGTAATGTTAGGGAACAATGTACTAAATGTAAACGCTACCAGTTGTATTATTCCAATGCTTGGTGATGTATGATGTTATGTTTCATGTATATTCATTGTGATGGTATTCAATTGAGTCACAACAGCCCCCGGACATTTCTGCCATCTGGTTCGGGGGTGTGACAACGTACTCCCAGTGTACATACAACTCCTCCGCGATCATTCATGTGTAGTACGCTAAGTGTACTCATAAGTACGCCCAACGTACTAAAGGTACCAATCATGTCAAAATGAAATTTCTTTAAGGGTTTCAAGTTATACTTGCTTTAGGGTGTTACAATTCGCACCTCTATTTATAGGTTGAGTCTGATTCGAACGCGGGGGTTTCAGTGATGAACGCTTGGCGTTCGTGGTCAGGTGTCATCATCCGGTGCGAAGCCGTGGTGTGGAAGCAGTGGCTCAGATCGCACCACGTGTCGCTCGCTGGTTGCTCCAAAAACTAATTATCTTCTAAAATCCGTAACATTTGCATACGAGGTCCATTCTTGATGTTATTTATATCCACGCATAGGTACCGACGTGATTTACAACTTTCCTTTAGACTCCGTCTACTAATTTTGATTTATTTTTAAAGTTATGTTTTAATAGACTTAGATTGTTAAAATCCGTTAAAAATTCATAATGTTTTCATCCGATGTCCGTTTTCAACTATCTTTATTTCGTTGAGCTCCTATTAATGAGATATTCAATTATCATCAAGGTGGGATTGGGTCGTGGCTTGATTGGTATTGGTTGAGGTAACGAGATGGGAAAGTTTGTCAACCATGGCGGCCATGGATGATTCAACAGATGGTGGGGAGGACAACGATTCAAGTTTGGGAGGCATGATGAAAGACAATGAAAGCACCAATTGATGTGACCTTGTTCGAGAGGGTCAATCTCCTCAAAATTTTCACGCAGGAAGGGAAGGGAGTTGGAGCAATTTTTCTGATAATCCATTCAAAATCAAATTACAACTAAATAATTGTGACATCCCCAAAATCACGGCCAGAAAAGACCGGTTTGTTTATGCTTTGTTTAAAAATCAGAGTTACATTTTAAATGAAAGTGTTGCGGAATTTGTCCCAAAACAAAATATGATAAAGATTTATCAAAAGCATTTCCATAGAAATGTATTTCATTAAAAGACTTGGGATGTCATGTTCGTACAGATCAAAAGCATAAACAGTACAATATAAGCCTTACTACATTATTTCATATCTACAGGCCTATATCCGTAATCCCTCATCCAAAACATCACACCTATGCTCATGCGCCACTACCTGTAATACAAGAAACTGAGTGGGCCAGGCTTGGGAGCCTGGTGAGCGCATAGGGTTTTCAACCCACAATAAATAAGTTTATTAATTTCATCGATCAACAATAACCCGATTACCCGTTCCCGTTATCCTCACTTTACGTCCCTAAACACCTATCATAAGGGACCTAGCCTAAGGATCATCATCGGGATGGACACTACTGCTAAGGGGATTCCTCAGCAATAAATGTCCTAATTAAAGGCAACCATGTGGGGGGATGGAGTACACCGGTGAACACATCGTTCACAACACCTACAGGTTGCGAGCCTGCCAGCGTTCCACTGGACTGTCTAGAAGAGTCCGTGGTCGTCATCTATACTCCGCTAGATGACTGGATCAACAACAACAACATTGAGTCCTCTCATCATTTTATCACACATCGTCTTATTACATCTACCCTTGTTTTACCCCAACATTTTTGTAGATATAAAATACATATACAGTTTAAATCATTTAAAACTTGTATAAAAACATTCATCTAGCATAGATAACAAGTATACAGATAATATGCACACATAGCACATAATATATAAAATACTTCATATCTATGTGTAAGATGAAAGTAACTATGCACTCACACATATAAACAACAATATACTTAGTACACTCAAATCATACTTGTATTATTATCGTGTTTATGAAAGGTAGTATACACTCACTTGATCAGAAGACGATCGGACAGCACTACGACTTGCAAAAGTATTAATCCTCAGCAGATCTGGAAGATCTCTACAAAAATCGAACTTCTCGCGGGCAGAGCTTCGGCTCGGAAACCGCACTTCTCGGGATCTTCGGGATCTCGGGACTTGCTTCGGGACTCAGGAATATTACCGGGGCTTCGGGGTATTTCTGGCACGCAAAACGATGCAAAATGGGAGAGAGAAGGGAGAAAAATAGCAAAGGAGCCGGCTGCCCTCGCATCCTATTTATAGGGGGCTGATGCCTCGCAATACACGGGGCGTACAGCAGTACGCGGGGCGTACTGCCTCCGAAACGTCACTGCGTTCGTCATCCGAAGTCCTCAAGTGCGAGTGTCGACACTCTTCGCTGTACGCGGGGCGTACTCCGGATGAGCCCGGTGACTCGCCTTCGGATAAGGCCGGATTTAATAATTAAATTAAATTATTAATTATTTAATAAACTTCAGAAATTCATATATTCTTCATACGAACTCCGTTTTCGACGTTCTTTATATCCACGCGAAGGTGAAACTACGCTCTACAACTTTCATTTAGACTCCGTCGGCAAATTTTGAATTTATTTTTATTATTTATTTTTAATAGGCCGGGACAGAAAATTTCGTTATAAATCCATAACTTCTTCGTTTGACGTCCGTTCTCGCCTAACTTTTTATCGCTTTGATACTAACAACGAGATCTTTGATTCTCATTTAGATCACTAAGGCTAAATATCGCTCTAACGTAAATTTCACTTTTTACGTCATTCAGCGGTGCCGGTTCTGTCACGAAACTTCGACAGGTCATAACTTCTTCGTTATAACTCGGATTTCGGCATTCTTTATATCTTCGGAAACCTTGTTTCAACTACTACAACATTATCTAAAGATATCAAGTTTATTATACACTTAAATTTTGACGCTTATTTTTATTCTTAATTAATCAAACCACATAATTAAGCAATTAAGCATAAAACACATAATACTCAAATAATACACTTCTAGTATTTCAAAACGGGTTACAAAGGTTAACCTAGACTATTACATTGCTAAAAGTGGCAAGCCCAGAAACACAGACGTTACAATAATGAAATGAAGCTAACGTGCTTCCACCAAACTAGTAACCGACTAAAAGATGGTGGAGACTTATTCATCTAAACTAGTGGGTCCTAAACTACTGCAACCATTACTGAATTTGTAGCTTTACTTCCAAGTCTTTGTTAGTCATGGTAACGGATGGGTCGACGTGTGTCTCTCTTGGGTCGTACGTGGGTCGTGCTCGTATCACTCTGGTTCTTACTAGGTATCAATTGGTGGTCGGGGAAATAAATTCATAACCATAATTACCGTACATCGGAGCCCTTCTAAGATCAGGTATCATCGTTGTTGTATTTTTTAGGGTTTTTAAAGATGGATTTTGAGCAAATTGATCACCAAGTAATGGGTTTGACAGATTGTGGTGATAACAAGGAGCTCCACAAGTGTTGTTAGTATTTCTAGATAGATTGCCAGTGTTGCTAAGGAAGTCCATATTGCATATTGGTCAATCTCTAATGACGGAAGTGATGCAGGTGTTGATGGTGGAGACGTTAAACAATGAGGGGTGTAGGTTGGGTTAAAGTAGAGGTTAAAGGTATGGGTGGGGTTAGTTTAAATGTGAAGGGTGTTTAGTATCTGATCTGTTTATTTTTTATTTTTTAATATAAACAAATTAAAAAGAAACCAAAAAAGAAATAGAAAGGGCAATTTTGTCTTTTTAGGTATGGTTAACGAAACCAAGGATGAAACCTATATCTTTTAAACATATCAGCGACAATATGAATTAATTTTTGAAAATAAGAATTGAACGTATATTTTGATACCTGCACGAGGGACGGTTTGTGTAATTTACTCAAAAAAAAAAAAAACTTAAATGCCCAAATTAAAATATACTCTATATTTTTTGATAATATCAAAAAAAGTTATCAAATTGTTGAAAATTAAAACAAAAAAAATAAAAATAAAAATAAATAAATTACGAAAAAAATAACACCTAGTTTAGTTTTGACAAAAAAAAATTGAAATTTTGAAAAGAAAAAAAAAACTAAGAACACTTAGTTTTAATTAAAAAAAATCAAAGTTTGGGCTCTAATTTAGCTTGATAAAAACGTAACACGTAATTTAGTTTTCCCTTTCATGCGAACATACTAGTACCATAAACATCTTCACTAACATACACCTTTTGTTTCAATTTTGTAGACAAAAAAGAATCATTCACATTGATCATTGTCCAACCATAAAATATGGTATCAACAAATTTTCATATGAATTCGACAATGAAAATAAGAGAATCATAACTGGATCTTCATCTTCGATCTTTACATCAATTCCTTGTAAATCCAATATGATACTATTGAAGTTATCAAAATGATTAACTACTTAGGCACTTTCGGATACATGTCAGTGAGTCTCTCCCAAAGCTCAACAACATAAGTTTGATCTACAACCTCTGCAATACTTCGTCCATTGTATAACATCCTAAATTTTCAATCAAAATTTTCTTTTAAAATAAAGAGTTAAACAATACTAAAAACATTTCCACTAAAGATTTAGAGTAATCAATTGTTTAAAAAGTCCATAAGACATAGAAATAAACATAGTCATAAAAAACGTAAGTCTCAACATAATATCAGACATCCATGCGGGTGCAATACAGTGTGACAACCCGAAACTTCACTTTGGTCAAACCCTAAAAGTCAACCCCCTTCTTATCATAAGTTAATGTAATTATTTCTTATTTTTAAGAAATTTAATGTTCGTTTGATTATTTTAATATTATTTTTAAACGAAAGGGTGAAAGAAAGTGTCGTCTCGGGTTTTGATTTTTAGAAACCGCAAACACCCCGTGTCTTAGAATTTCCCGGCCAAACTATTACGTTTGGGTTGAAAAATCCCCCAAAAACCGTGAAATCATATGTATGAGTTTACTCCCCAAGACTAGCTATTATGTGTTTACTCCCCAAGATCCCAAAAGAGTAAACTCCAAAATATCCTTTCAACTATCATCCTAGATTTTGTTCTAGATCTTCAAATTAGTAAGTGTTCTAACCATTTCAAGTTGGTTTAATGCTTAATCTAGGGTTTGTGCATCTATTCATCCAATCATTCATGTATTTTGGTTAGATTTCCAAAAACACCAAGAACACACACTAAGTGTTCTTGGACTTTTAGCTCAAATCAAGAATCCTAACAGTAAGTACTTCCATCATTGAGTCTTCTTTAACTAGTATTACATGTAAACATCAAGGAAATATGCCAAGAACACAAGGCTTGGGGTGTTCACGGTCCAAGAAGGTTCTTGGGCCGTAAACACCAAAGACGACACCAAACTGTGCCTAAGTCTTTATCTAAGCCCTAGTTTGATGTTTAATCTTTCATTGACATGTTTAAACCTTTCATGGATGTGTATAAGCCTTGAAAATCACCAAAGATCACCATTTTTAGGTGTTTACGGTTTGGGGAGCTCCCAAAACCGTAAACACCCTAAAGTAACTTTAAATGGGTCAAAATCCTTCCTTAGGCCTAAAGACTAACCTAGACAATTTCCTAGTTGTGTTAAGGACTAGAAAACATGGCAATACCCTTTTCCATAAGGGTTTACAGTAGTAAACCCAAAGGGAAATGGCCATGAGGCCATAAACTCCTCCAAGGAGTGTTTTTGTTGCCCTAGTCCTTTCCAAAGGCCAAACCACCAAGTACAAGTGCATCAAAAGACATGTAGAACCTCAAAACAACCCATGGTTACTAGGAGTAGAGTTTACGAGTGTAAACCCTTGAGTTTACTGCCGTAAACTCCATGGGTTAAGGTCATCAAAACCATAAACTCCAAAGGAGTTTACCCTTAAACTCCAAACACCCTAGTTTTGCCCTACCAACACTTGGATGCAATCCTTGGGACCTTTAACACTTGAAAACAAGTGTTTTCATGTTCTAGAGTGTCCCAACTAAATTTATTAGTTACATTTTGGTTAATTAGTTATATATATGTTCATTATATGATAACTAGGCTCGTGCGTGTGCGCAAGTCTTCATTTGTCACCTAGCACCATATCCGACACTTCAATCCAATCCGCTCACCTCATGTGAGTTCATACCCCTTAAACAACGGTTTAAATGTTTTTAAATGATTTTATGGGGGGGGGGGGATACAAGTCAAATGCTTATAGTTATTACATCAATCACATGTGATTAATAACTACAAAATTAGTGATTTCTTTATTGTTCAAATTGTTTATCAAATTGTTTTGCTTCAAACTGTTTTACAAGTTCTTATTCTTATTAAATACATTTGCTTAAACTACTGTTTTACTTATTATCAATTGCATGTCTATGTATGTATAGTTATATAGGAAATATTTAAAGGACTTAGGAAGGCTATCCACCCTATTTCCTTTTCGTGCTTGAGATGTGGTCTTGTGGGATATCGGGTACCCGTCCGAAAGTCATTTAAACATTTGTTACATATCATGTGTACATATATAGTCATAAAGAATCTTCCAGTTCATTTGGTACCCTTGCGTATCAAGGGTATACTTCCATGTCATACGTACCAGTTACATCACTAGTAAGTTACCATAGGGGTAGCACAGGAGGATACAAATACTACTACTAGCACAATGAAACATACAATGAGTCAGTTCATTCATGAGTCAGTTCAAGTAGTACTCACAGTACATTACTATGCATGCTAGATAGAGAGAACACACATTACAGCTAGTACACACAGTACATTACTATACATTCTAGATAGAGAGAACACACATTATAGCTAGTACACACAGTACATTACTATACATGCTAGATAGAGAGAACATAGATTACAGATAGTACACACAGTACATCACTATACATGCTAGATAGAGAGAACATACATTACAACTAGCACATGCATAACATTTTAGTACACACAGGCTTGACATAGAAAGATTTCACTTTCAGTTAGCACATTCATTACATGTACATTTATGCAGTTATGTGAACCATTGAGCGGGTCTTGGCACTTCCTGCAACGACCGTTCTTGTATCCCTAATCTCCTTAATTGGGGAGCGTATGAGTTTACGTATAGATCTATGCTGGATTGACTATCGTACACCTTGTTGCTCGCTACAGTGGGACTTGCAAGTCTATGGGTGCCAAATGTCATTTCTTACGGCGTCTTACATCGTTGTTTTACTAGAGTCGGTAGCAGGATTGAAACATCCCAAAATACGACCCAAAAATTTTTGTTTAACAATTACTAAAATACTAAGATAATATCATAAAATAAAACTCATACGTCAATATCTCAAAATAGCAGCAAAGTGTTATGTAGAACTATATCAAAACTGTATCAAATCACATTATGAAAAACTAAAAACATCTCCCAGGACAACTGAAACTGTGGTGTATGCGATGCCATCAACCCGAGCTCTTCCCTTTGCTTGCGGAAGTACCTGAAACCAAAACTGAAACTGTAAGCACGAAGCTTAGTGAGCTCCCCCAAACTACCACATACCACACAATACATATAAACACATACTAGGCCTTGCCCACCGCATCGAACCGAAGTCCAGAAACTGCATCGGACCGAAGTCCGGAACTAACCAGGGCCTTGCCCTCTGCATCGGACCGAAGTCCGGAACTACTGAGGCCTTGCCTTCTGCATCAGACCGAAATCCGGAACTAACTGCATCGGACCGAAGTCCGGAACTAACTGCAGTGGACAGAAGTCCGGAATTACTGAACATAGCATAGCATAAACATATCAACTAGGATGAATACATGAACTGCATACTGCATCGGGCTGTAACCCGGAACACATAACACATAAATCCTGTCTGAGCCACAAAGGCATCAAACATACTAACATCTGCATCGGACCGAAGTCCGGAAACTACTACTAGCTAAACAGGCCGGCAATGTAGCCTTAGACCCGTTCCTACTGGAAGGAAACTCACCTCGTGATTTTGCTGCTGAGTGTATGGCTCTGGAAGCCATCTGTTGCTGCTCCGGTATCTCCTCAGCTACAATTCCACAAATACACTCAATCAAAATACTAATAACTGCATTGGGGTAAAACGACTCTTTTACCCCTGGCTAAAGTCAACTCTCTTGGTCAAGGTCAACTCTTCTGGTCAAAGTCAACTTAAAGTTGACTTGACTCGCCGAGTTGGGCCGCCAACACGCCGAGTCCCTACTCTCATTTCTCAACCCTGCTCGCTGCTACTCGTCGAGTATGGCATAAATTCGACGAGTTCCCATTCGATTCCAAAACTCAGGCTATCTGCATCGGACTCGCCGAGTTGTACGAACAGCTCGACGAGTTGTTCTTGAATCTAAGAAGATTGTCTTAGACTCGCCGAGTTGTATGAACAACTCGTCGAGTCCCTCCATTACTGAGTCTAACCTTCGACTCATTGAGTCCATGCTACTACTTACTGGTCCCCACTCAGAATCACTCAAAGGGGAAAGATCGGGGACTCGTGACTCGACTCGCCGAGTCCGAAGAACGACTCGCCGAGTCACATGCATGCAGTTACTAAAAACTCGATTCCGCTCAAAACCATTGCATACAATTTATAGATATGAGTTCCTAAGGCTGGCTTACCACGTAAAGTTTCCAACTTTACGTGTACAAATGCATGAAGAAGGATATAAAGGCTAAAAAGGCACTTGGAAGAGTAGATCTAGGGCTATCATGCAAAATGGCTCCATAAAGGTGATAGATCTATGTTTTTGGAATTGAAACATGGCTAGATCTGAAGGCTAAGCAATCTAATATGATTTCTCTACTATGAATAAGCTAAGGAATGGATAAAATGGGCTAAATATGCTTATAAAGGAGAATCAATCATAGAAACAGAAGGAATCCGATTATTACCTCAATAAACTCTGAAATGGGTGCAAGACCTTGGATCTTCTTCTTCTCCTTTGGATCTAGCCTCCTTCTTCTCTTCAAAACTTCAAGATTCACACAAGAAATGCTCAATACTCAAGGAAATGGTTAGGGTTTGCTAAATGATTCTTTGAGTGTGAAGGAGACGAGTTTGGGGGCTCATATGATGGTTTAAATAGGGTGGAAACCCGGGGATTTAAGGTTTTTACCTGGCTGGTGGACTCACCGAGTCCCGAATATGGACTCGCCGAGTCGTCGATCTATACGCTGCTCAAGATCCCGTCTCTACTCGACGAGTCAGGACATAGACTCGCCGAGTCCCTCTGTAAACTTTGAAAATAAATAATATAAATACAACATACCATAGACGGGTCGTTACAATTCTCCCCCACTAGACTCAGACTTCGTCCTCGAAGTCTGCTTCGACTGAATTTGTAAATAA
The DNA here is from genome assembly GCF_052625555.1 of Lactuca saligna. NCBI lineage: Eukaryota > Viridiplantae > Streptophyta > Magnoliopsida > Asterales > Asteraceae > Lactuca > Lactuca saligna. The sequence goes on from NC_136418.1 coordinate 41,510,949, forward strand.
CTCTAGGTAGTGCTCTTTCATCTCATCCTCAGCCTCCCACGTCCACTCAGACCCCTTCCGGTGCTCCCACTGCACCTTCACTAGCTGAATTACCTTGTTCCTCAAGGTCTTTGTCTTCCGGTCCAGAATCGCGACCGGCCTCTCAATATAATTCAAGCTGTTATCAACCTGAATATCTTCTAAGGGAACAACTGCTGACTCATCCGCCAAACACTTCCTCAACTGAGACACATGGAAAGTGTTGTGGATCTGGCTATGCTCTGCCGGAAGATCCAACCGATAAGCAACCCGACCCACCCGGGCCAAAACCCTGAAAGGACTAATGAACCTGGGGCCCAGCTTGCCCCTCTTCCGAAACCTGATGACACCCTTCCAAGGTGAGACCTTCAGAAGGACCAAATCGCCTACCTAGAACTCCAAGTTTGAACGCCTCTTGTCGGCGTAGCTCTTCTGCCGACTCTGCGCAGTCTGCAGTCTACTACGAACCTGCTGAATCAACTCGGTCGTCTTGAGCACCACCTCCGTGCTCCCAATGACTCACTGACCGACCTCGCCCCAACAAATCGGGGTCTTGCACTTCCTCCCATAAAGCATCTCAAAGGGAGGTCGATCAATGCTCGCATGATAACTGTTGTTATACGAAAATTCCGCTAACGGAAGATACGTATCCCAACTGCCACCGAAGTCTAGGACACATGCCCGGAGCATGTCCTCGAGAGTCTAATGTTGGATAAGGTGTCTAAGTCCATAACTATTTCTGGTATGTACTTGACCCGACCCGGCATGGTCCATTTGGGTTGCATGGCACCATGCAATTGGATAGACTAAATGAGAGAAATAACACTTGGAGATTATTAATATATTATAAGTTCTAATATATTAATAATATTATTTGATTAGTTTGATCAAGAATTAATTTAGAATTAATTATGTGATCAAAAGATAACTAATTAAATATATGGGTTGATTATGTAAATCATCCATGTCTTGTATAGTGGGCTAAGAGGCTCCATGGATTATCATGTTGGGTTCCACCCATAGGATGCTCCATGGATGCTCCATGGGAGTTACAAACCCATGGGTCATGGAAATGAAGAGTCATGACACATTAGGGTTTAACCCTAGATGTGTCAACACTATATAAGAAACATATTCTCCACCAAAATCGGCTACACTAAGAAACAAGAGGGCTTGGCCGATTTTTGAGAAGTGTGTGTTCTCTCATAAGTTCTTCCAAGAGCATTTGGTGTTGTGTGAAGCATTTGAGGCATCACACTTGGGGTGCTAGGCTCACAAGGTTTCAAGGAACACAAACAACAACAAGGTAAGTTATTCTATCTATACTTTAAGTTAAAATTGTTCCCCATGTATGCTAGATAGGAATATAACCTTGGAATTCAACTTTGCATGATAATTAGACAAACATAGATCCAAGGTTATTAGGGTTGCATGTACACTTAGGAAGTGTTAGAATGCTCAAAACCCATCAGTGGTATCAGAGCCTAGGCTTGTTTGTTTTTTATTTGTGCTTAAAAGTTGAAAAAAAAAGTCGAAAATCTTGCTGTCTGCGAGTGGACTCGTCGAGTCTATAGGGGGACTCGTCGAGTTCATGTGTATCTTCAACCAACTCGGCGAGTGAGTTCATGCACTCGGCGAGTAGGGTCGACTGATTGCAGAATTTCGATTTAGTTGCTGGAAATGAATTAGAAACATTACCCTAAATTGTTTTGGTAATTGAAAACTTGTTTTTGGTGGTGTAATGTCTTTGCTAATTCATTTACAACAACTAGTTATCAAAATTACAAAGTTTTAAGTGTAATTTATGAATGTGTTCATATTCATGTTCTTGTTCTTATGATGTTTTAGATGATCATAGGAATTATTTGTAACCTATGTGGTAGATTAATTCTTGATCATAATGTGTTTTAATGGAGTCCATAACTTGTCCTCAAGTTATGAAAAACCAAGAGTCACACTTGAATTAAAACCATTAAAAGAACACAAGAGTTAGAAAAATGAAGAGTCTTCATTTTATTACTCTATTAAACTCATAAGTTACAAGAAATGAAAAGTTTTGAAAGTTACAAAACTTGCCCTCAAGTTTTGGAACAAGAAAAGTTAAGTTAAAACTTTAAGTTCCAACCCCTAGAATTTTAAAAGTTAAAATTCAACCCTTATACTTATATTATGATGATTTAATAATTATATATATATATGTATAAGAATAAAGTCGTCTTACCGCTAGTACGCCTCATTCACGAAGCCAGTCTATAAGGTGGGTATAAGGTTGTTGCCTATAAAATGGTGACATAATGGGTGTCTACTCTCACCCACCGCTTGCTTGACTGGTGGAGGGTCGTTAGCCGAACGGGTAAGACAAGGACTTATAAACTCTCATTCAAAGTATGATGAATATTATAAAGTAACTAAATGTTTTATTAAATTCCCAATCTTAGTTACTTTAGGAAAATGTGAATAAGGTGCTAATCCATGAAATTACACTTTACACTTTGTCTAAGTCGTTGGTGGAGCGTGTGTGGTTAACCGGCACACTAACTTGGACTTAACAAGGTAGGTAAAGGGTGACTTAAGGTTTATTATAGTATCGGTGGAGCGTGTGTGGTTTACCGGCACATCGATTGAGTGATAAACTTTAAGTGTACCAAGTGATTTGCATGGTTACTTCACACCTCGTTTTGTGATCCTCGGTATCCCAGTCACAAAACTTGGAGGGCACTCTCGAGATTGAAACATGCCTTTGAAAAGTTCATTGAATCTCAAAGAATCTATGAATTTCTAAAAACCAATAAAACCTAATATCTAATATTTCGGTTTTCGTGGTGGAAATTGGTGAATCGTCATTCACCTACCTTTCAAATATGGTATAGCTTAGATTACGGCATACCTCTTCTAAGTTATATTATATTGTGATTGGATCCTAGCCTTAATATTACATTTGGGTGTTTTATTAAGGACTCTCTTATATCTACACTAAACTTGTTCTTCTCTTTCAGATGTCTTCAAATAATGCTTCTGGCTCGAATCCTAATGGCTCCTTTACTCTTATGAGTTTGTGTGGGAAAGTCACCTTCGATGGATCCAACTTCAATGAATGGATCAGAAACATCAGGATGATTACTCGCTACGAGGACAAAGAATATGTCCTTGACAAGGAGCTTAAGGAAATTGATGAGTCCACTGTAACTCCCCAGGAGATCGCTGACTTCCATACTCATGAAAGAGACGCTACCAAAGTGGCATGCATCATGATGGCGAAAATGACAGCAGAACTCCAAAAGTCTTATGAGGGTTTCTACCCTTATGAAATGCACCAAGATTTGATGGAAAGATACCATCAAAGTGCACGACAAGAGAGGTACGAAATCATCTGCTCCATGATAACAACCATGATGAAGGACGGGGATTCCGTCACGAGCCACATGCAGAAAATGCAAAGATATGTGGATCGATTGCTGAAGCTTAATGTGAACTTCCCTGAGGAGCTTGCAATAGATATAATTTTACGCTCCTTACCATCGTACTATGATCAATTCCGCATGACATATCACATAAATAAGGAAGAGGTCACACTCAGCAAACTTCAGGGACTTCTCAAGACTGCAGAATCAGGTCTTAAGGGGAAGTCGGTTGCTATCACTCCTACTCCAAACTCAACTCCAGTTTTGGCAATCGGGAAAAGTCGAGGGAGGAAGAGAAAGAGATCTTCGAAGGGTACCAAGGCTTGGACCCTTGATGGCTCTTCTTCAAGTGGAACCAAGAAATGTTTCATTACTCCTTCTTCTGACCCAAAAGAGGCTGAATGCTTCTATTGCCATGAAAAAGCTCATTGGAAGCAGAACTGCCCAAAGTACCAGCAGGATGTGAAGGATGGGAAAGTCAAACCCAACCATGCAGGTATTTACACTATCATTTCTAATAACTCACCCCATTCGAAATCTTGGGTCCTTGATACCGGTTGTGGTATTCATATTTGTTGTGACTTGCAGGGACTAAGAAGAAGTGAGGATGTGGAGCAAGGAAGAATAAACTTGATCATGGGGAACAGGAAAGCTTCACCTGTCACCAAGATTGGAGTTTATACTTTATCGCTAAGTAGTGGGTTTAGTTTAGATTTGAATAAGTGTTGTTACTCGCCAAGAATGGCAAGAAATATTATTTCCTTTCATGCTTTGTACAAACAAGGGTTTACCTTTTCGTTTAATAATGAAGTTGGTTCTATTGATGCTTTCTTTAATAATGTTCTTTATTTTAAAGCATTACCTTTTGATGGTGTGTATGAAGCTGTATCTGTTGTAGATAACTCAGGAAATAATGTTTTGTGTATTGATTCTACTAATAATAATAACTTGGATAAAGCATCATTATGGCATTGTCGTCTTGGACATATAAGCAAGAAACGCATAGGCCAACTCCAAAAGGATGGAGTCTTGGAGTCGTTTGACCTAAAGTTAGATGATAGTTGCGAATCATGCTTACTTGGAAAAATGACAAAGTCACCCTTCACAGGATCGTGTGAAAGAGGTGAAGGTTTGTTGGACCTTATACACACGGATGTGTGTGGACCATTTAAACATGCCACAAGGGATGCTAATCGTTACTATTTGACTTTTACTGATGATTACAGTAGATATGGATATGTCTACTTAATCAAGCATAAGTCAGAGACTTTCAAGAAGTTTAAGGAATTTAAACAGGAAGTCGAGAATCAATTGGGCAGGAACATTAAGATGCTTCGATCCAATCGGGGTGGTGAGTATCTTAGTTCAAAGTTCCTCGACTATCTAAGGGAATGTGGGATTTTCTCACAATTGACACCTCCCAGGACACCACAGTTGAATGGTGTGGCTGAGAGGCGTAATCGAACCTTGTTGGACATGGTTCGTTCCATGATGAGTCGAGCATCGCTACCAATCTCATTATGGGGGTATGCCTTAGAGACTGCCGCCCATATCCTTAATCTAGTCCCTACAAAGAAAGTTGCCAAAACTCGTCACGAGATGTGGACTGGTAAAGTACCTAAACTAGACCACATCAAGATTTGGGGTTGCGAGGCTTTCGTGAGACGCGAGACTCATGATAAGCTCGAACCCCGAAGCGAGAGGTGTATTTTCATCGGCTACCCACAGCAATCCTTTGGTTACCTCTTCTACAGACCTAGTGACAATGTGGTCTTTGTAGCAAGAAGAGGAGTCTTTCGAGAAAGAGAGTTTATAAGCCAAGGAGACAGTGGGAGGCAAATTGATCTTGAAGAAATTCAAGAGTCAAGTGGTGAAGGAACTTCAAACTCTAGCCCTCAACTTGAGGAGGAAACTCCTGTTGAGCCAATTGACGAATCTGTACCTCTGAGGCGTTCCACGATAGTTAGGAGTGCACCTGAGCATTACTATGGATTCCATATTACTGCAGAAGGTGAGACACTTATTAGTGATGGAACACTAGTAAGTCAAGATGACCCTAACAGCTACGAGGAAGCCATGGCAGGCCCCGAGTCTGCTAAATGGAAAGAGGCTATGGATAGCGAGATACAATCCATTTATGACAATCAAGTTTGGAACTTGGTTGAGAATGTACCAGGTCGAAAGACTGTAGGGTGCAAATGGGTCTTCAAGAAGAAGACCGACATGGATGGTAAAGTACACACTTATAAGGCTAGACTGGTTGCAAAGGGCTTCTCTCAAATTCCTGGAGTGGATTATGATGAGACCTTTTCTCCGGTAGCCAAGATTAAGTCTATTCGGGTTCTGTTAGCCATAGCCGCATTTCATGACTATGAAATTTGGCAAATGGATGTCAAAACCGCTTTCCTTAATGGAAAGTTGGCTGAAGATGTTTACATGAGTCAGCCAGAGGGTTTTGTCAGCAACGAGTACCCCAATAGAGTGTGTAAGCTTGAGAAATCCATTTATGGGTTAAAGCAAGCACCTCGCAGATGGAATCTTTGCTTTGATGAAAAGGTCAAGGAATTTGGCTTTTCTAGGAGTGAAGATGAATCTTGTGTGTATGTCAAGGCTAGTGGGAGTATAGTTAGCTTTTTGGTATTGTATGTGGATGACATACTACTCATAGGAAACGACATTCCAACCCTGCAGGACGTAAAGTCCTGGCTTGGGAAGTGTTTCGCTATGAAGGACCTTGGTGAAGCTGCCTATATTTTAGGGATAAGGATCTTGAGAGATCGGAATAAAAGACTAATTGGACTTAGTCAAAGTACCTACTTGGATAAGGTGCTGAAGAGATTCAGCATGCAGGACTCCAAGAAAGGAGAATTGCCCATCCAGAGTAACGCCAAACTGAGTAAGACACAAAGCCCTAGTACTGACGCTGAGATAGCACAAATGAGTCGAATACCTTATGCTTCGGCTGTAGGATCGATCATGTATGCTATGACGTGTACTCGACCTGATGTAGCTTTTGCCCTGAGCATGGTTAGCAGGTTTCAGGGGAACCTTGGAAAGGCACACTGGACTGCGGTAAAGAATATTCTCAAGTACCTACGAAGGACTAAGGACTGGGTCCTTACCCTCGGTGGGAGTGATGGCTTGAGAGTTGTAGGGTATAGTGATGCTAGCTTCCAGACTGATAGGGATAATTTCCGCTCTCAGTCGGGCTGGGTCTTTACCCTAAATGGAGGAGCAATTTCTTGGAAGAGTTCCAAGCAAGAGACAGTGGCATATTCTACTTGTGAATCAGAGTATATTGCAGCTAGCGAGGCGGCAAAGGAGGCGTTGTGGCTGAGGAACTTCATTAGAGACCTTGGAGTTGTACCAGCTATTAAAGAGCCAATGGAAAATTTTCTATGATAGTGAAAGTGCTGTTACCTTAGCAAAGGAACCAAGGGATCACGGGAGATCCAGACACAATGACAGAAAAATACCATTTCATCAGACATCGGATCGAAGAAGGACTCCTCGTGGCAAAGAGGGTATCATCAGATGAGAATCCGGCAGATCCCCTCACGAAGGGACTGACTCGGGTTAAGCATCTCCAACATGCTCGAAGCATCGGGTTAAAGGATGATATTAGATTTAGTAGTTAGATAACCTCAAAATTTGTAAAGTGTAATTGACATCTGATGATGAATAAAAATGTTTTTATTTATGAGTAAAATGTTGCTATCTCATGTCGATCGTTTACTATATTTCTTTTGCATGTTTTGACTTCCAGGATAATTTTGTTTGGTATAACATATTATTCAAACCTCCACCGTCGGTCATATGTCGGAAGTAGGTATGAATCAAGACTGTCATGGTTGGTTGTAGAGGTCTTGGACAAGGCTACAGCAATCATGAGTGCTCATAAGTTCTGAGCATTGGACTCAACCCACGCTCACTGGAATCACTTCATGGAATTCTATCTCGAGTGATCGTGAGACGGTAATATCATATAAGTCTTCAAACCTAGAGATATGATTTGTTACTTACAAGTTGGTTATGCATTGATTGTACGAAAACGCATTGGTAACTCGATGTTATAAAACGTGCTCTTGTGTGTAATTCAATGAGTGGTAGAACAAACATATGAGTCGAAGTTTATATGTTCCTTCTTGGATTAGAAGCTGATATCTGGGCCCCTCGATGATTTTGTTTTGACCCATGTACCGAGCCCGGTCAGAACTAAATTGATGTGTTCAATGAAGTTCTTTGTCAAACAAATCGGAAATCGGGAAACAAACTGTTGGACAATAAGTAAGACATTGTTCCATGTATTTGTCCGACTGATATCTAGAACAGAGGATTATATGATCACTTATCTTAAATGGCGTACCATCATCTTCTCAGTTCCGAGAAACCTTGTAAAGAGCTACGATTGCCGATCGGTTCCTGAAGTCATACTTGCAGTAATAGTTATTAGACTTATCCAAGTGAGAGACTGTTGGATAAGGTGTCTAAGTCCATAACTATTTCTGGTATGTACTTGACCCGACCCGGCATGGTCCATTTGGGTTGCATGGCACCATGCAATTGGATAGACTAAATGAGAGAAATAACACTTGGAGATTATTAATATATTATAAGTTCTAATATATTAATAATATTATTTGATTAGTTTGATCAAGAATTAATTTAGAATTAATTATGTGATCAAAAGATAACTAATTAAATATATGGGTTGATTATGTAAATCATCCATATCTTGTATAGTGGGCTAAGAGGCTCCATGGATTATCAAGTTGGGTTCCACCCATAGGATGCTCCATGGGAGTTACAAACCCATGGGTCATGGAAATGAAGAGTCATGACACATTAGGGTTTAACCCTAGATGTGTCAACACTATATAAGAAACATATTCTCCACCAAAATCGTCTACACTAAGAAACAAGAGGGCTTGGCCGATTTTTGAGAAGTGTGTGTTCTCTCATAAGTTCTTCCAAGAGCATTTGGTGTTGTGTGAAGCATTTGAGGCATCACACTTGGGGTGCTAGGCTCACAAGGTTTCAAGGAACACAAACAACAACAAGGTAAGTTATTCTATCTATACTTTAAGTTAAAATTGTTCCCCATGTATGCTAGATAGGAATATAACCTTGGAATTCAACTTTGCATGATAATTAGACAAACATAGATCCAAGGTTATTAGGGTTGCATGTACACTTAGGAAGTGTTAGAATGCTCAAAACCCATCATCTAAATCGTCCTCTCACTCTGCCCGTCCATCTGAGGGTGGAAAGCAGTGTTGAAATTGAGATGAGTACCCATCTCATCATGAAACCGCTTCCAGAATCTGGATGTAAAACGGACATCTCGATCTGACACCACCGATACCAGCACTCCATGACGTGCAACTATCTCCCGCACATAGATATCGACTAACTTTTCCGCCGATATGCTCTCCATTGATCAGTATGAAATGAACACTCTTCGTCAACCGATCCACTACCACCCAAATCGAATCTACCCCACGTGCGGTCCTGGGAAGCTTGGTGATAAAGTCCATGGTGATGTCCTCCCATGAACACTCTAACGGCTGCATCTTGCCGTGAGGCCTCTGGTGTTCTTCCTTGACCTTCCTGCAGGTCAGACACCTTTCAACATACCAGGCAACATCCCGCTTCATGCAGGGCCACCAATAATCGGGTCGAAGATCTCTATACATCTTCGTCGCCCCTGGGTGGATAGAAAATCGAGACTTATGAGCCTCATCCATCAACACCTACCGTACTCCGCCCTCGTACGGTACCCACACTCTCCCATGAAGGGTCAACAACCCCTGACTATCATAATCAAACGAAGCTACTCGACCCACTATCCTCTCACACTTCTGCCTCTCCTCCTTGAGGCCCTCAATCTGAGCCTCCTTGATCCGTTCCAACAACGGAGTAATCACTTTCATCCTCAGACATAAATCTCTGATAGGGCTGCTGTCACCTTTCGGCTCAAGGCGTCGGCCACTACGTTGGCCTTCCCTGGATGGTAAAGGATTTCACAATCATAATCCTTCAGCACATCCAACCACCTCCTCTGTCTCATGTTTAGACTCGGCTGATCCATAAGGTACCTCAAACTCTTGTGATCCGTGTAGATAGTACAATGGACCCCATAAAGGTAATGTCTCCAAATCTTGAGGGCAAACACCACTACCCCCAGCTCTAAATCGTGGGTAGGATAATTAGCCTCGTGAGTCTTCAACTGTCTAGAGGCATAAGCTATCACATGCCCCGCTGCATCAATACTGCTCCCATACCTGTGATTGAGGCATCACAGTAGACTACAAAATCCTTTATTCCCTCTGGTAGGGTAAGGATTGGAGCCACGCACAAACTCTGCCTGAGGGTCTCAAATGCCGCCTGCTGCTCAGGCCCCCAACGAAACACCACCCACTTCTTAGTCATTCGGGTGAGCGGTACTGCTATCTTGGAGAAATCATGAATGAATCCTCTGTAGTACCCTGCCAAACCTAGGAAGCTCCGAATCTCGGATGGAGACTTCAGGACCTCCCACTGCATCACGACCTCTATCTTGGCCGGATCTACCAAGATACCCTTCTGGTTGATGAGGTGACCAAGGAACTGCACCTCACGCAACCAGAACTTGCACTTGGAGAACTTTGCAAAAAGTCTCTCCCTTCTCAAAACTTCTAGCACCTCCCTCAGGTGCTCCTCATGCTTCTCCTGAGTTTTGGAATACACCAAGATATCATTTATGAATACTATCACAGACCAATCCAGCATCGGTCTGCATACGCGATTCATGAGATCCATGAATGCGGCTGGAGCATTAGTGAGCCCAAAAGGCATTACCACAAACTCATAATGACCATAACGGGTCCTGAAAGCAGTCTTTTGCACATCTTCGCCTCTAACTCGCATCTGGTGATATCCGGAGCGTAAATTGATCTTGGAGAACCAAGACGCCCCCTGAAGCTGATCAAACAAATCATCTATCCTCGGGAGGGGGTAATGGTTCTTCACCGTTACCTTATTCAACTCCCGGTAGTCAATGCACATACGGTGCGACCCATCCTTCTTCTACACAAACAGGATCGGCGCTCCCCAAGGTGAACTACTCGGCCGAATAAAACTCTTGTCTAGCAACTCTTGCAGCTGCGTAGACAACTCCTGCATCTCAGCGGGAGCTAACCGGTACGGTGCCTTGGCTATTGGAGCTGCACCAGGAATTAGGTCGATCCCAAACTCAACCTGCCTCTCAGGAGGTATTCCCGGTAAATCCTCCGGGAATACATCCGGAAATTCTCGCACTACCGGAACATCGTCAACTGTCATCTTGCCCTTCTCCCGGGCATCCAAGACATAAGCTACATAACCGGCACAACCCTACTGAAAATAGCGCCTCACCCTCGCGGCTGAACAAAAAGCTGATCCACGATGTGGCCTCTCGCCCTGAATCACTAACTCTCCCCCACTGGGAGTGCGAACCCTCACTAGCTGTAACTCGCAATCAATCACTACCCCGTTGGGACTCAACCAATCCATGCCTACTATAACCTTATTCCCTCGCAGGGGAATAGGGTCCAAATCCACCGAAAACTACTCGTCGAACAACTGAAGAGAACATCCTCTATGCACCCTGGCGACCCTCACGGTCCTATCAGCTGCTATCTCGACCTCTAGTGGACAATCCAGCTCCCCTGGAGCTCTACTAAATCTCTTGCTAAGCGCTAGCGATACAAACGATCGGGTAGCCCCCGAATCAAATAATACTGTAGAAGAAATGCCGTTCACAGAGAATAACCCTATACAAAACATATAACCATAAGCAATAATCAATAATAATATAGAGATGAAGGGAAGATACATACCCGTCACCACATCAGGAGTCGCTCGCGCCTCCTCTGTTGTCATCTGAGAAGCTCTACTCTTTGCCACTAGTGCCTCTGCTCGGCCCTGCCGGCCATCTGTAATCCTCAAAGTAGCAGGGGCAAGTGTAACCACCTTCCCTGCTGCAGCTAAACTCGGACACTAGGACTTTTTATGTCCCCTTTGATTGCACTGAAAGCAAATCAAATCTGATGCTGCAATAGCGGTAGCAGGAGCCGTACAATCCCTGCTCAAATGCCCAGTCCGACCGCACTTGTAGCAGCCGGAACTCCCTGCCTTGCACACCCCATCGTGCAATCTCGCACACTTGCCACATCGACTGTGGCTCTGCTGACTCCTGGATCTGTGATCTGAAACCTTGGGCTTTTTGCCCGAACTGCCTGTACCCGAAACCGCCTCCGACTTCCTCTTCTTCTCCATCTCAAGGTCAATATCCCTCTCCTGAGCCCTAGCAATCATGTCATCCAACGTTTTACAGCTGGATTGGCTCACAAACTGGCGGATATCGCTCCGCAGCATCTCATGATAATGGGCCTTCTTCATTTCCTCATCGGCTGCATACTGAGGAACGAGAAGAGCCCTCTCCCTGAATTTGGCGGTGATCTCCGCCACGGTCTCTGTAGTCTGGGTGAGGTCCTGAAACTCCCTGGCTAACTGCTGCACCTCGATGATCAGTGCAAACTCCGCCCTGAACCTGGTGGAGAAATCAGCCCAGGTCATGGCATCTAACGCTGCATCATCTCCAATGGTATGTCCGACCTCCTCCCACTAATCTCGTGCCCTGTCCTTCAGAAGACAGGACGCTAATCTAAACTTGTCCCCCTCGGGACACCTGCTCGTGCGGAAAGCGTTGGCCACATCCGCCAACCATCTAGTACTCGCTATGGGGTCCCGCGCCCCATGGTAATTTGGAGCTCCACATGCCCTGAACTCCCTGAACGTAAGTGTGCGCGACCCCATCATGGCCGCCACCTCGGCACGGAAGGTGCCCAATCTCTCATCCATCAGCTCTAGAATACCCTCCTTGATCGAACCGAAGAAAGAAATTCTCTGGTCTGCTCATCCAACTGCCCGGCCTCCGGGCCTGATCTTGATCCCCCTCCGGCACCTGAACTACCGACTGCTGGCCTCGAACGCAAAACTACGATTCTGAAACAAATCATAGCAACATCAAAAAACTGAAATATCTCAAGGGATCACTGATACCAATACTAGTTTCCTGGTCTTGTCTCAGCCTTCCTTGATTCGAGTACGAATCCTCTGCTTTCAGTAGTACGGGCCCATACTACATTCCAAATCTATCTGTACTTTCCTCAAGAACTACCTTGACTCCACCAAGTCACTTCTACTACTATTGATCTCTGCTACTCTCATCCTAGGCTTGCCCTAGGGGAAATATCTAACTCCATTCAAAACAGTCCTCAGCTGCTGAAGGCCTCCTTGTAATGCTAATTAGTCATTACCTGAATACCATCACATGTAATGAGGCTCAGATAATCCTTCGAGTAAAAGACTCGTCCCTACAACGGTTAGACTCAAACAAGAGCTGCGCAATAGGGCCAAATCCAGCACTCTGAGATTATTCAACCCTGATCACATGTGATGTGACGTATTCACCTAATGGCTAACTCCCATCACTCAGAGTCCCACAAGGCACAAAGCAAGCATCATTCGGATACAGGAAACTATTCAAGCAAATCTATTCTCATAACGAGATACTGTACTAGCATACAATGCTAAGCTCATACTATCAGGCATAACCTAAACAGGCTATCCTACTATTGTCTACTCAATACTAGCATGCAAATTTCGTAAAGCTGAAACACATATAGCAGGCACATAAGGCATCCTCCTAGATCCTTAGTCCTATTCTAGCATGTTGTTCTACTGAAATTAAAACTGGCAATCATAACATAACTTGTATGGGTAATTTGGGAGTACTTACTTAAGCTCGGTTGATCGCATACGCCACACCATTTTCCTTTTATAAAACCCTTCTTCTTTCTAAGTTCTTTTTCAAAAATCATTTTCAAAAACAATTTTCTTTTGAAAATTTTTACCGTTTCCTTAGTTTGAGTTCAGACACACCCAAAAGTATATCCGAATCCCTCAAACCAAGGCTCTGATACCAACTTGAAACATCCCAAAATACAACCCAAAAATTTTTGTTTAACAATTACTAAAATACTAAGATAATATCATAAAATAAAACTCATACGTCAATATCTCAAAACAGCAGCAAAGTGTTATGTAGAACTGTATCAAATCACATTATGAAAAACTAAAAACATCTCCCAGGACAACTGAAACTGTGGTGTATCCGATGCCATCAACCCGAGCTCTTCCCTTTGCTTGCGGAAGTACCTGAAACCAAAACTGAAACTGTAAGCACGAAGCTTAGTGAGCTCCCCCAAACTACCACATACCATACAATACATATAAACACATACTGGGCCTTGCCCACTGCATCGGACCGAAGTCCGGAAACTACATCGGACCGAAGTCCGGAACTAACCAGGGCCTTGCCCTCTGCATCGGACTGAAGTCCGGAACTACTGAGGCCTTGCCTCCTGCATCGGACCGAAATCCGGAACTAACTGCATCGGACCGAAGTTCGAAACTAACTGCATCGGACCGAAGTCCGGAACTGACTGCATCGGACAGAAGTCCGGAACTACTGAACATAGCATAGCATAAACATATCAACTAGCATGAATACATGAACTGCATACTGCATCGGGCTGTAACCCAGAACACATAACACATAAATCCTGTTTGAGCCACAAAGGCATCAAACATACTAACATCTGCATTGGATCGAAGTCCGGAAACTACTACTAGCTAAATGGGCCGGCATTGTGGCCTTAGACCCGTTCCTACTGGAAGGAAACTCACCTCGTGATCTGGCTGCTGAGTGTATCGCTCTGGAAGCTATCTGCTGCTGCTCCGGTATCTCCCTAGCTACAATTCCACAAATACACTCAATCAAAATACTAATAACTGCATTGGGGTAAAATAACTCTTTTACCCCTGGCTAAAGTCAACTCTCCTGGTCAAGGTCAACTCTCCTGGTCAAAGTCAACTTAAAGTTGACTTGACTCGCCGAGTTGGGCCGCCAACTTGCCGAGTCCCTACTCTCATTTCTCAACCCTGCTCATTGCTACTCGTCGAGTATGGCATAAATTCGACGAGTTCCCATTCGATTCCAAAACTCAGGCTATCTGCATCGGACTCGCCGAGTTGTATGAACAGCTCGACGATTTGTTCTTGAATCTAAGAAGATTGTCTTAGACTCGCCGAGTTGTATGAACAACTCGTTGAGTCCCTCCATTACTGAGTCTAACCTTCGACTCACTGAGTCCATGCTACTACTCACTGGTCCCCACTCGGAATCACTCAAAGGGGAAAGATCGGGGACTTGCGACTCGACTCGCCGAGTCCGAAGAACGACTAGCCGAGTCACATGCATGCAGTTACTAAAAACTCGATTCCGCTCAAAACCACTGCATACAATTTATAGATCTGAGTTCCTAAGGCTGGCTTACCACGTAAAGTTTCCAACTTTACGTGTACAAATGCATGAAGAAGGATATAAAGGCTAAAAAGGCACTTGGAAGAGTAGATCTAGGGCTATCATGCAAAATGGCTCCATAAAGGTGATAGATCTATGTTTTTGGAATTGAAACATGGCTAGATCTGAAGGCTAAGCAATCTAATATGATTTCTCTACTATGAATAAGCTAAGGAATGGATAAAATGGGCTAAATATGCTTATAAAGGAGAATCAATCATAGAAACAGAAGGAATCCGATTATTACCTCAATAAACTCTGAAATGGGTGCAAGACCTTGGATCTTCTTCTTCTCCTTTGGATCTAGCCTCCTTCTTCTCTTCAAAACTTCAAGATTCACACAAGAAATGCTCAATACTCAAGGAAATGGTTAGGGTTTGCTAAATGATGCTTTGAGTGTGAAGGAGATGAGTTTGTGGGCTCATATGATGGTTTAAATAGGGTGCAAACTCGGGAATTTTGGGTTTCTACCTGGCAGGCGGACTCGTTGAGTCCCGAATATGGACTCGTCGAGTCGCCGATCTATACGCTGCTCAAGATCCCGTCTCTACTCGACGAGTTGGGCCATAGACTCGCCGAGTCCCTCTGTAAACTTCTAAAATAAATAATATAAAAACAACATACCATAGACGGGTCGTTACAAGGATATAGGTCGATCACATGTTATTTGGTACACCTTTTGTTTTTAAGGTAGTTAGTACCACGGTAGTCACTTATTACAAATACTACAGTACGATAATATTTTCCCATTACATTCACTTCGTGAATATTCACACGATGCACGGAAATGTAGAAATTATATCTTTGGATAATGATAGTCAGAATTGGGAAAACACACACTCAAACAAGAGACACACGTACAGACACTAGATGCCTTGGTAGAAGGCTACATTTAGTAGGAAACATAGGGTTTTCTAGGAGAGTTCAAATATTTTACAAAACATTGTACAAAACATCTTACGGAACATTTTACATATGTTTTCATATAAACTCAGACATTAATATACTTATGAGCTCACCAACATTAAGCTGATACTCGTTTTCAAAATAACTTGTATTCTCACGTCACCACTAGAGAGGTACAAGTGCCAGGCTTTTGAGAAGATGGAGTTCATTCAAGACTCATCTTTTATTTTGATATGTATATTTTTGGTGTCTATAACTTTGATGGAACACACATGTATGAAATTATATTATTAATGAAATGGGTGATGTTGTTGCTTTTTTACTACTATTCATTGTTGTGACACTGTACATGACATCCTCCGCCCCAGAATGTTTCCGCCATTCAAGGTTTTGGGGTGTGACAGATTGGTATCAAAGCATTGTGTATAGTGAATTGAGTATATCAATTCATAAAAGATATACGAACTATAAACACAAGCGGGATTAAAATACTCTGATTTAGAGTTTATACTTTAAATAATAAAATATTTAATTAAGTATACGTGCCTGCATTCATACTAAAAACAGTGTCACTAGGACAGTACAAAAGAATTACGATTGTTGGTCAACACAGGTGGACTTATAGACATATAATCAAAACTGGGAAGATATAGTCTGATCAACTATATTTTCCGAGGGTTGACTAGCATGTGCCTAAGTGTAGTTGTGTGGTTGCAACAAGTCTAAAATCTTACCAACAATACCACAATGAGATCAGTAGAACATAACATTAAACTTAAAATACTATAGGAGTATTTTACAGCACTATAAGTTACTTATGTGCTAGATTCTTATACCTCCCTTCTCGCGTAGATTTAATGGCTGGATTCCACATTCCCGGAGACCCGTACTTTCCACCCAACGAAAATGTTGGATGGCTTGAGGCAGAGTCCAATGATGAGCATCAAATCCATTTGGATGATCATCAAGCAGAAGGCTTCTCGGATGGATCTGACTCCGAGCCCGAAGTCAATAACCTACCTCAAGTAGGTCAATCCCCGAATAACAACCCCGACCCGCATTTCAAGGACCCACACCTATGTAGGCAACAAACTTGAATACATGGAGCCCTGAACAGGGTCAACCCATTCCCTACAATGGGGACAGAAGTTTCTACAACCTCAATAATGGTGGTTCTCCTGACAGAGTCCTACCCATCATGGTTCGTAGGATTTTTCGGAACACAATACTAGGTCAATCAGCTATCAATCGAGTCTTGGAGATTGATGCCAACACTGGTGTTAACACTGTCCGCATTCGCCAACTAGAGTCTTCTCATGAAAGGACTCTGGTCCACAATGCACCTCTTTATAGGGAACTCACTGAAACGCAAGCTGATGTCCGAGAACTTAGAGCTCAGCAAGCAAGGGCTGATAGGCGTATGAGGTACATAGAGCATCTTCTGTCGGGATCAAGGACTCACTCTGGCAGTTCTTGTCGCCGATAGATCCTTATCAACTTCTCTTTTTGGATATAACCTAGTTATGTAAAACTTTGATCTGTTTCTCTATTTGGTAATTCATAGGCCTGTTAGGTCTTGGTTAGGTTGTAATTCTGTCAAAATTTTCCCATTTTGGTTGATGTAAGGCCTCTTACTGTAGGCCATTTTTCTCGAACTTTTTACATCTGTAATACCAGTAATATTGACAGGTACCTAATCTTATGGGATTTATTATCCAAATATGGTCACCTATTAGTTTTAGATCATCATTCAATCGTATTGTTGGGCTATGGGGAGTTAGTCCATGAGTCATTCTCATCAATTCTTCCATTGAATTCTTATCAATGTTTTCATCTTCATAAACTTATAGATCGAAGATGCCGCCTCGCAGAAATCCAAGGAGGAACCCAAATAACGAAACACCACCTCCTCCACCTCCTCAACCACCTACTCCTCAGTTCGATACAACAACTCTAAATGCTGCCGTAGCTGCGGCTGTGGCTTCAACCATGGCCCAATATCATTCAACTGGTTCCACTGGAGGAGGAACCCCTGTTCAGTCTGTTCAAACTGAAGCTCCTATGCACTCGAGAGAGTGCTCCTATAAGGACTTCACGAACTGCAAGCCATTGTCCTTCAATGGTACTGGGGGAGTCATTGCCCTCTCGCAATGGTTCGAGAAAAGCGAATCAGTTTTCGAAATCTGCTCTTGTTTTGAGGATAGCAAGGTGAAGTACGTTGCTTGCACCTTCGAAACTAAAGCCCTAACATGGTGGAATAGCCATGTAAAGTCACTATCTCTAATAGTGGCAAATGATATGGTCTGTGGATCTTTAAAAGACCTTATGATTGAGGAATACTGCCCGAGGGGCGAGATCCAAAAGCTGGAGGAAGAACTGTGGAGACTAACCATGAAGGGCTCCAACATAGTCGCCTACACCGCCAGATTCTGTGAGCTGGTGGCCTTTTGTCCCAATATGATTCCTTCAGAGGGAAAGAAGATTGAGAGATACATATGGGGACTGGTGCCCCCATACCAAAGAAATGTTTTGGCATCACACCCCACTACATTTGATAGTGCCAAGCGATTGGCACAGCGACTCATAGACCATGGGGTTCGTACCCCAGCCGCAACAACTACCCTGGCCATCTCAGAACCTGCAAGAGCTGCTGATTCCAAGCAGAAGTTTTGGGATGACAAGAACAAGGCTAAGGCTGCCAAGAAGAGGCAATTCATGGCAGTACATACTGTGATAGCCCCTGCCGCTACTGCTCAGGTGATGCAGTACTATGAAGTTTGCCTAAGTGCAACAAGTGAAACTTCCATCACGTCGGCGCTTGCCGGGTGATGCAGTGTCTGAACTGCAACGGGAAGGGGCACACAACCCGTTTCTGTAAAGCTCCGGCGAAACCAATCAACCAAGCCCCCGGTGCTGGAGTGGGCCAAACTTGCTACGGATGTGGCGAGGTAGGCCACTTCAAGAGAAACTGCCCAAAGGCAGGGTTTGCCGGTGGAGTGGCAAGAGTTCTGGCCATAAGCCATGAGGAAGCGGTTGCCGACCCCACAGTGGTCACTGGTACGTTCCTCCTTGATAACTCTTATGCATGCATTATATTTGATAGTGGAGCGGAGAGGAGTTTCGTGAACAGAAAATTTGCTCACTTACTTAAGCAAAAATCACGACCACTTAATGAACTGTTCACTATGGAAATGGCTAATGAAAAGATAGAGAGCACTAGCATTATATCCATAGGGTGTACCCTAACTTTAGATAACCAATCATTTTCTATCAATATTATGTCAGTTTCAATTAAAAGTTTCGACGTCATTATCGGCATGGATTGGCTGAGTCTTCATCATGCTGATATCATGTGTTACGAAAAGGATGTTCGCCTTAATCTACTGTCTGGAGAAACCTTAGTAGTTTATGGCGACAAATCCGGCACGAACCTTCGTATCATATCGAGCATTCAAGCTCAGAAATTCTTGCGAAAGGAATGTACAACATTCCTTGCTCATGTGGTCGATGTGAGCCAAGAAGCGAAGGACATTCAGAACATTCCAATAGTACGCGACTTTCCCAACATATTTCCAGAAGAACTCCCAGGATTACCTTCTTAGTTCCAGGAGCTACCCTAGTAGCCAAATCGCCCTATCGTCTAGCACCTGCATAGATGCAAGAACTGTCTGGTCAACTTAATGAAGTGCTCAGCAAGGGCTTTATAAGACCAAGCTTCTCACCTTGGGGAGCTCCAGTCTTGTTCGTCAGGAAGAAAGACGGATCGTTTTGTATGTGCATCGACTACAAGGAACTCAACAAGCTGACGGTCGAAAATCGTTATCCGTTGCCTCGGATCAATGACTTATTTGATCAACTTCAAGGGGCGAACTTCTTTTCAAAAATTGACTTAAGATCCGGATATCACCAATTATGAGTGCTAGGGGAGGATGTCCCAAAGACAGCCTTCCGAACTCGTTATGGGCACTACGAATTCTTAGTGATGCCGTTCGGATTAACAAACGTGCCTGCAGTATTCATGGACTTAATGAACCGGGTGTGTCGCCCTTACTTGGATCAGTTCGTCATCGTTTTCATTGATGACATACTTATCTACTCTCGTAGTAAGGAAGAGCATAGGCAACATTTGCGATAAGTCCTTGAAACATTACGTTTGGTGAAGCTCTACGCGAAGTTCTCGAAATGCGAATTTTGGATTCGACAAGTCGAATTCTTAGGGCTCGTGGTTAGCGAAGAGGGAATACACGTGGACCCTTCCAAAATCAAAGCCATTGAGAACTGGTTAGCAGCGAAGACACCTACGGAAATTCATCAATTTATAGGCCTCGCTGGCTACTATCGTAGGTTGATTCAGAACTTCTCCCGCATAGCGAAGCCTCTTACAACACTGACCCAGAAAGGCGTAGCCTTTGACTGGGAAGAGAAGCAGGAGAGAGCGTTCCAAACGCTCAAACGAGCCTTGTGCACCGCACCAATACTATCCCTTCCAAAGGGAATAGAAGACTTTGTCGTCTATTGCGATGCATCAAATCAAGGGCTCGAATGTGTTCTGATGTAGCGGGGAAAGGTCATCGCCTATGCCTCGAGACAGCTAAAGACACACGAGGTCAACTACACAACCCACGATCTTGAGCTAGGAGCAGTTGTGTTTGCTCTGAAGATCTGGAGACATTACCTCTACGGTACGAAGAGCACTATCTTTACAGACCACAAAAGTCTGCAACATATTTTCGACCAGAAGGAGCTCAACACGAGACAACGACGGTTGGTCGAGCTACTCAGTGACTACGAATGAGAAATTCGTTATCATCCGGGTAAAGCCAATGTAGTAGTTGACGCCCTAAGTCAGAAAGAATATTCTGGTCGTAGAGTCAAATCATTGACTATGACTATCTATTCACACTTGTCCACCCCAATTAAGGCAGCTCAGCTTGACGCTTTGAAGCCTGAAAATGTGGTGGGTGAATCGCTAAGAGGGATGGATAAGAACTTGGAGGTTAAGGGTGGCGGAGCTTATTATTTCATGGACCGGATCTGGACCCCGAACCTAGGAGGTTTCAGAGACGTGGTCATGAACAAGGCGCACAACACTCGTTATTACGTGCACCCGGATCAGATAAGATGTATCTGGACCTCAAAAAGTTATACTGGTGGCCTAACATGAAAGCAGAGATTGCTACCTTTGTGAGTAAATGCCTTACTTGCGCCAAGGTCAAGGTCGAATACCAGAAACCCTCCGACCTTCTACAATAGATGGAGATACCACAATGGAAGTGGGAGCGGATAACTATGGATTTCATAACCAAGTTGCCCAAGAAGACGGGTGGACTTGATTCGATATGGGTCATCGTCGATAGACTAACCAACTCTGCACACTTCCTGCCGATCAAAGAAACAGACAAGATGGAAAAGCTTACAAGGACTTACATTAAGGAGATTACTGATGGGTTTTGGCCATAAGAACATCCTATGTGCACATGCAACCCTAATGCTTGGATCTAGGTTTCTCTACTATTTATCCAAGACTTTAAACCCTAGATCTAGTATATGATAATTAATATAACATATGAATTAGGGTTTAGATCATACCTTGATTGTTATGTAGCAATAACAATCCCAAATCCTTCTTGTAATGACTTTAGAAAGCTTATAGTCACAAATGTCACTCCTCTAATGGTTCACAAACACCAAGAGAAAGAGGATGAAGAAGAGAAGAGAAGGAGACACCCAAAAACCATCTAAAACCCTAAGGAGTTACTTGCCCACGTTTTTGTTGCCTAGGGATCTTTAAATAGTGAAGCTATTAGGGTTATCAAACAAGGAAACCCTAATTTGGATGCTTAAGCCCTAAGCAACCCATTGACTCCTTCCTTAAAGGACCTACGACGATTTCTAATGGGTTTCCCCATAGAATTCGTCCACCCCTTTAATATGGAGTCCATTAGCTCAATATTCAACTATCATACAATTGACAGTTCAAGTCCCTTAAGTTTAATTAATCTCTTTTAGCCATAAACTTAATTCTTGACTAATATTAATTAAACAATATGATTTCTCCTTTAAAATATTATTCTTATAATATATTGATAAATCATATTTAATCCTTTCTCTCCATAATTCATCCTATCAAGTTGCTTTGGTGAAGGCAACCCAAAAGGACCATGCACCATCGGTCAAGTACATACCAATATAGTTATGGACTTAGACACTAATCCAACAGTCTCCCACTTGGATAAGTCTAATAACTATTCCGCGTATGACTTCAGATCCTAATCTGCAATCGTAGCTTTCTATTGCCGTTGTCAACTCTGATCTTATCAGATACGCGTGTCCTTTAGATAAGGGATCATATATTCCTCCATTATAGATATCGTATAGACTGATACATGGATCTAAATCATTCTCTCTGTCTATGTGCTGTTTCCCGAATTCAGATTTATGATGACTGACAACAGACTACAATTGAACACATCAATTTAGTCCCGGCTTAGCCAAGCGCTTAGGTGCCATCACTAAATCATCGAGGGGACCACAAATATCGCTTTTATCCTACTATGGATAAAAGGAATGGATAAACTTTGATCCAATGCTTGCTTGCACTCACTCACCGAATCACACACAACAATATGTTTTATGACACCAAGTTACTGGTGAGTTTACATATTATCAATGTGTAACCGACTCGCAAGATACAACTCACACATCTCGGTTTCAAGAATATAAGATATTATCGTCTCACCAATCACTCGTGATAAAATCCATGAAGTGATCCAAGTGAGGGTGGGTTTAATCCAATGCTCAAAATCATATTCATAAGCACTCATGAACGTTGCAGCAAACCTTTGCTATGTCTAATACACTTTAGACAATCTACAAACCAATTCATGACAATCTTCATTCATACCTACTTCCAACATATGAACGACTGTGGTCCGTTCAAATAATTTGACTGTTCTTAACCAATTAAATTATTCAGGAAGTCAAAACATGCAAGGTGAAACACAAGGATAATACTAATACCATATGGCCTCAAACCTTTGAGTATAAATAAAACACCTTTTATTTATCACCATATCGATTACTCATTATTTGTCGTTTCGGGTAATCAACTTCTTACTTGAACTATAACTATACTTGTCCCATGCTCTTAGCATGCACACAATGTTTACCTATGGTCCTTACTTTGTGAAATAGATCAAATGAACATATTTCCAATCATACTCATTTCACAACTCCCAATCCTTATCACAAGTGTAAGAATATCAAATTCTTGCCACTTATAGAATATGCTAGATTCTAACATTTTATGCAATGATCCTTTTGTAATGTCACTGTACTAAGGTCACAATGACTATTGCCAATGAATTACAAAGCTCTCTATCGGAAATTTTTACAAGACAATTCCATAGATGTGGTGTCTCTATTTCTTTGAACATCCTTTTGCATAAAAGTTTCTATTCTAGACATAGATTCTCAATATCCAACTCCCAATATGGAAACCTTTCCATACTTACCATATGACAACTCATTCTCAATAGAATCTTATCTATTCATAATAATATCGATATGGTCCATCCAATATCATGCTTCCAACTACTCACAAGTGACCAATCCTCGGCGAACTTTGAATTGTCCTTTGATAGTTGTTTGATTATCTTAGTCAAAACTGATTCTTGTCCTTTTCCCTCTTAATGCGCTAGACATTTGAAAAAATTTAGAATGGTCAAATATTGTAGCATTTGCAATCGATCGTATACCTTTAGCGTATGGGACATGATGCATAATGTCTTACATGAAGATTTAATACTTTATCAATCTTCTACCATAATATTTTATGTGCTACGTTCTTATAATTCGAAATATGAAGAGGAATGCCGTAATCATAATCGAAATTTAAGAACACACTATGTATCTTTGACCAAAAAATATTAACATTCGACAACCTAAGCCTTTAGATTTGAAATGAAGCATAATATTCTCTCCCTTAATTATAGAAAAACAACTTTACATCCTTACTACTTTTCAAAGTATGACTCTTGTTTTCTATAATTAATATTGCTAACTTGCAATACTTGCCTTAATAATCATACAATCATAACATTTATGCTACCACTATCATGATGATTATTATAAACATAACACTTATGCTCCCACTAGCTTTGACATATATTCAGAAACCAGCTTAACTTCCAGAAAACAATACTTATTGAATTTCTTAAGTTCATGTTTCTAATACCTAATGCTATGATAATCCTTTTTCAAGGCTTCTTGAACTTATAGACTTTTCTTCTAGATAGCTCATATGTGTGTCTAAATAATTAAGACTAATTGCCAAATCTCACAATTCGAATCATGGAAAGGGATACTGTGACCATAATCGAATTCGAGAACACAATTTCACAATCACTATGTTCTTAAAATCTTTCTTAGCGAAAGCATTTCCTCACAGTCATTTTCATGAAGGAGGGAATCTTATGACACTTAGATTTTAATGGTGTATGTGTTCCTATCCATGTGAATTTGTCAAAAACAAAGTTTACGACAAATTCAAACTCATATGGACCGAACTTTCTCAATCTTGATTTCTTGCCTTATGGTAACACGGCTGCCCACCATGTCTTCCAAGTAGTTAAGCAGCTCACCCTTTCCCATCAATGTACTTTTCATTGATTAAGGTCCTTGCCTTTTATGCATTCAAATAAGAACTCATATGGCTCACATGCATAATTAACTCAATTGGAACGGCACAGAAACAAGATAATGTCAACATGATAGGTTGTAAATCTCAATTCGTGTGCTAGTGATGTTCGATAAGGTTTATTTTGATTTGTTCTTGAAACCTTTCAAGACCATTAAGACTCTCACTGACTCCTTGACATATAAGATTCTCTTGTCAATAAAACATTTCTTGACAAACAAATATTCAAGAGTTAGTGTAGTTTTTATCAAGACAAAACACTTCACAAAATTGGTCCTAGTTGATCTTTGTCTTATCCAAGACATCACAACTTTCCAATTTCAAATGTGAAATAATAAGAAAACTTTTTCCATATTCTACATTTGATGAGTGTTATAAACCTTCTTAAGACTTGTCACTCAATGTCACAATCTTAACTTTAAGACTTGTTTTGGAACGAAGTATGATTGACTTCTTGATTTAACCATTTCTTCAATTCTCGATTCCTCTTCTTAGACATACAATTGTACTAAGATTTACTTAGAGGATCAATTGAGATATGGTTCTTAATCATTAAGACTCAGCATAAAAGGTACTCTCCCTTCTTCTTAGAATAGAGAACCTTTTATCTTTCTGCCTACTTGATTCTTCTTATTCGTTCTGCTATTGATTTAAACACTTTTCAATCAATTCAGAATTACACTTAATCTTATAAGTACAATCATATTTACTAAACCTTTAGTAAATCATGACGAATATCTTTGTTACTCTTGCGGTGGACTTGATCAACACACAACTTTGTGTACTCGATCTCCTAGTCCTTCACTTGACACTTTGTCAACGAATTAGTCTAATTTCCGAAAATGAAATTTCTCATTCATCATGATTCCAAGTTTCTGTCCAACTGAAATGTGGGCGATGAGAAACTCTCCCTATTTGGTAAATTCTCAACATTTCCACAATCATCATAATTAAGAATCACATCCATTCGTTCTAGAAATATGCAAACATCAATTTTTCATAACGATTTCATTGCAAGGAAATAAATAAATAAATAAATAAATAAATGAGCCAAACAAAAATTTATTTTATTCATAAAAGTAGTGGAAAACATTTGTCCTTACAATGCAAAATCAACTGAAAGACTATGTAATTGAATATTCCTAACAACTCTATCATAACTTTCTTAGCTCAAAATCTAATCTTCGAATCCATGCGATCAAGATCCATTTCTTCATGATTAGACTCATTTTGCTCTTTCATCAAGCTTCCTCTCTTTTCACTGATCCTGCAAAACATTCAAATGCAATCTTATCACATCATGTATTAAGAATCAACGAATAGGAACTTAATGGAGTTAGATAATGGATTTTACCAGAAGCACAACCATACTCTTTGACTCTCCCATCTTCTGGATTCTTCAGGCTCTTAGGGAAGACTTGTATCCAACGCCCTTTCTCTTGGCAGTAAACGTAGGGAGGTTCTCCTAGAACGTCCTCGGAAGCATGGTTGGTTGACTTTCCCAACAAATATGCTCCATTGCTTTGCCAAACCATTTCTGATTCAGCAACAATGAGCATGTAAGTTAGGTCAATGAGGTTTGCGTCATGATCCATCATATAATACTTTCTTTTGAACTCATTATATGATTCAGGGAGTGACTGTAGAACCCAACCTATAGCCAACTCATTAAGGAATGATGCACCTATCATTATCAACCTATCGATGTGTGATTTCATTCCTAGAACGTGGGCACACATGGGTTTACCATCTTGATGTTTCATTACCAATAGCGCTTTAGTGACATTGAACCTTTCAATTCTTTTATCTTGTGGGTTAGGGAGAACAACGGGAGGAGGAGGAGGAAGTGATGCATGATTTCTTGTTCCTCGATCTAATCGTGGAATATCATCTTCTTGTGGAATGCTTGTTCCATGGGATTTGGGAAGACCATAGTTGTCATACTTTGACATCTACAAAATGGGAGAAAATAAATTCAAGTTAGTTGATTGATTGAGTCCTTAATAAATCACCCAAATGAGATATTAAGGCTAGGAACCAACACAATATTCTACAACTCAGGAGAGGGATATCGTAACCCTAATTGCAGAACATTTGAAGGTAAGTGAATGACGATTCACTAGTTTTCCACCATGAAAAACAAAAAACATATTAAGTCTTAAATGTATTGAAAACTCTTTGATCCTTTGAGATTCATTGAACCTTTTCAATGGCATATTTAAATCTCGATATGCCCCTCTAGTTTGTGACTGGGATGCCGAGGATCACAAAGCGGGTGTGAATAACCATGCAAACTTACATGGTGCCCCCAATGTTACAGTCACCTATTCGATGTGCCGTTTAACTACACACGCTCCACCGAACTATGACAAACATTGAGTCACCCTTTGCTACCTTTGCTTAGAACCATTTAGTGTGCCGGTTAACCACACACGCTCCACCAACGTCTTCGCAAGGGCACAAAGTGTAATTTCATGGAATTGCATCAATTCACTTTTGCCTAAAGTAACTAAGATTGGGAATTTTATGAAAGCATTTAGTTACTTTTATACTTCATTATACTTATAATGGAAGGTTTCTGTCCTATCCTACCCGTTCGGCTAACGAATCTCCACTAGTCAAGAGTGCGGTGGGTAAGAGTGGATACCCATTCAATCGCCATTTTATAGGCAATTTCCTTAAACACCCCTTACAAACCAGCTTCGTGAATGAGGCCTACTAACGGTAAGACTGACTTTTACTCATACATATATATAATGTTAGACTTTTAATGTTATATATAGTATAGGGTGTATTTTACACTTTTAAAATACTATGTGGTCAAATTTAACAATTATACTTTTAATCCAATTAAATTGTAAGCCAAAACTTTATGGATTTATTAAATCTCCTTTAATTATACACCTTAATTAATTAATAAAACCATAAGGGAGTGATTTGAACTTTTCAAAACAATACTAGGGTTTTAGAATTTAACATTCGTAAATTAAACTTTTAATCAACTTTTAAATTCCAAAACTTGAGGGCAAGTTTTGAAACATTTCAAAACATTAGGGTTTAGAATTTAAATATTTCAAAATCAAACTTTTTAATCAAAATTTAAATTCCAAAACTTGAGGACAAGTTTGAGACTTTTCAAAACACTAGGGTTTCAACTATTTAAATTTCAAAACAAAAACTTTTGAGTTCAAATTTAAACTATAAAACATAAAGGGGAAAATTGAAACTTTTCATAACACAAGGGTCAAATAACAAATAATATACATCAAACAGTTAATTTCATCATTATCTATATTTGACCTAATTTCAATTTCTTGCAAAGTAAGTTACCCAATTAATACAAATAATCAAACTTTATCATATAAGGAAGTTATTATCTAATCAATTGGTAATTATCTTTTGTTTAATCAAGGATATACTCATAAATATGTATAAAATCGGATTTTAATGACCTAAAACAAATAAGGCAAGTATCCATGAGTAAAACAATAAGAAATCCTGAAAATAGCTCCATCTGACGCTCGAACTCGCCGAGTACCACACTGTACTCGCCGAGTTGAGGCCTACTCGCCGAGTCCACATTGGAACTCGCCGAATTCATCAGGCAGGGGGCAAAAAAATGAATTTTTAAGGCTTGAACAAATAACGAAGGCATCAATACAATAGAAACCAATCAAGGCTCTGATACCACTGATGGGTTTTTGGCCATAAGAACATCCTATGTGCTCATGCAACCCTAATTCTTGGATCTAGGTTTCTCTATTGTACATGCTATTCATCCAAGACTTTAAACCCTAGATCTAGTATATGATAATTAATATAACATATGAATTAGGGTTTAGATCATACCTTGATTGTTATGTAGCAATAACAATCCCAAATCCTTCTTGTAATGACTTTAGAAAGCTTATAGTCACAAATGTCACTCCTCTAATGGTTCACAAACACCAAGAGCAAGAGGATGAAGAAGAGAAGAGAAGGAGACACCCAAAAACCGTCTAAAACCCTAAGGAGTTACTTGCCCACGTTTTTGTTGCCTAGGGATCTTTAAATAGTGAAGCTATTAGGGTTATCAAACAAGGAAACCCTAATTTGGATGCTTAAGCCCTAAGCAACCCATTGACTCCTTCCTTAAAGGCCCTAGGACGATTTCTAATGGGTTTCCCCATAGAATTCGTCCACCCCTTTAATATGGAGTCCATTAGCTCAATATTCAACTATCATACAATTGACAGTTCAAGTCCCTTAAGTTTAATTAATCTCTTTTAGCCATAAACTTAATTCTTATTAATTCTTGACTAATATTAATTAAACAATATGATTTCTCCTTTAATATATTATTCTCATAATATATTAATAAATCATATTTAATCCTTTCTCTCCATAATTCATCCTATCAAGTTGCTTTGGTGAAGGCAACCCAAAAGGACCATGCACCATCGGGTCAAGTACATACCAATATAGTTATGGACTTAGACACTAATCCAACAATTGTAAGACTGCACGGTGTAACGTTATCCATTATCTCGGACAAAGATAGTAGATTCACTTCGAGGTTCTGGCAGTCACTACAAAGTTCCTTAGGAACTAGGTTGGACATGAGTACAACCTATCATCCACAGACCGACGGGCAAAGTGAGAGAACTATCCAAACCTTGGAAGATATGTTGCGAGCCTGTGTGATCGACTTTGGGAAAGCATGGGATACTCCTTTACCCCTTGTCGAATTTTCCTACAACAACAGTTATCACACGAGCATAAAGGTTGCTCCATTCGAGGCCCTCTATGGCCGAAAGTGCAGATCCCCTCTATGCTGGGCTGAGGTGGGTGATACCCAGTTAGCTAAAGGATAAGTTCCTGAAAGCAATCTCACAGGTCCGGAAATCATATGGGAAACGACGGAGAAGATCGTTCAGATCCGTGAACGATTGAAAGCCTCCAGAGACCGACAGAAAAGCTACACTGATAAACGTAGGAAACTATTGGAATTCCAGGTGGGCGACCGCGTTCTATTGAAGGTCTCACCCTGGAAGGGCTTAATACGATTCGAAAAGCGTGGAAAGCTAAATTCAAGGTACATTGGGCCTTTCGAGATTCTCGCAAGAATCGGCCCAGTGGCTTACAAACTTAACTTGCCGCGTAAACTCAGTAACGTACATTCTACCATCCACGTATCGAACTTGAAAAAGTGTCTATCCGACGAGACTCTTGTTATTCCACTCGATGAGGTTGAGATCAATGAGAGCCTCAACTTCGTGGAGGAACTAGTACAAATAATGGACCGAGAGGTCAAGCAAACGAAACAAACACGTATCCCGATTGTGAAGGTTCGCTGGAACGCTAAGCGAGGACCGGAATTCACTTGGGAGCGTGAGGATCAGATGAAACTGAAATATCCTCATCTTTTCGCTTAGTTATTTGTAGCTACTTTATTGTTTAGACTTTAATTTCGGGACGAAATTCCCTTTAACAGGGGGATGATGTGACAACCAGAAATTTCCCTTTGGTCAAACCCTAAAATTCAACCCCCTTCTTATCATAAGTTAATGTAATTATTTCTTATTTTTAAGAAATTTACTGTTCGTTTGATTATTTTAATATTATTTTAAACGAAAGGGTGAAAGAAAGTGTCGTCTCGGGTTTTGATTTTTAGAAACCACAAACACCTCGTGTCTTAGAATTTCCCGGCAAAACTATTATGTTTGGGTTGAAAATCCCCCAAAAACCATGAACTCATACCTATGTATGAGTTTACTCCCCAAGACTAGCTATTATGTGTTTACTCCCCAAGATCCCAAAAGAGTAAACTCCAAAATATCCTTTAAACTATTATCCTAGATTTTGTTCTAGATCTTCAAACTAGTAAGTGTTCTAACCATTTCAAGTTGGTTTAATGATTAATCTAGGGTTTGTGCATTTATTCATCCAATCATTTATGTATTTTGTTTAGATTTCCAAGAACACCAAGAACACACACTAAGTGTTCTTGGACTTTTAGCTCAAATCAAGCCTCCTAATAGTAAGTACTTCCATCCTTGAGTCTTCTTTAACTAGTATTACATGTAAACATCAAGGAAATATGCCAAGAACACAAGGCTTGGGGTGTTCACGGTCCAAGAAGGTTCTTGGGTCGTAAACACCAAAGATGGCACCAAAGTGTGCCTAAGTCTTTATCTAAGCCCTAGTTTGATGTTTAAGCTTTCCTTGACATGTTTAAAACTTTCATGGATGTGTATAAGCCTTGAAAATCACCAAAGATCACCATTTTTAGGTGTTTACGATTTGGGGAGCTCCCAAAACCGTAAACACCCTAAAGTAACTTTAAATGGGTCAAAATCCTTCCTTAGGCCTAAAGACTAACCTAGACAATTTCCTAGTTGTTTTAAGGAATTGAAAACATGGCAACACCCTTTTCCATAAGGTTTTATGGTAGTAAACCCAAAGGGAAATGTCCATGAGGTCGAAAACTCCTCCAAGGAGTGTTTTTGTTGTCCTAGTCCCTTCCAAAGGCCAAACCACCAAGTATAAGTGCTTCAAAAGACATGTAGAACCTCAAAACAACCCATGGTTACTAGGAGTAGAGTTTACGTCCATAAACCCTTGAGTTTACTTCCGTAAACTCCATGGGTTAAGGTCATCAAAACCGTAAACTCCAAAGGAGTTTACCCTTGAACTCCAAACACCCTAGTTTTTCCCTACCAACTCTTGGATGCAATCCTTGTGACCTTTAACACTTGAAACCAAGTGTTTTCATGTCCTAGAGTGTCCCAAATAAATTTATTAGTTACATTTTGGCTAATTAGTTATATATATATGTTCATTATATGATAACTAGGCTCGTGCGTGTGCACAAGTCTTCATTTGTCACCTAGCACCATATCCGACACTTCAATCCAATCCACTCACCTCATGTGAGTTCATACCCCTTCAACAATTATTTAAATGTTTTTAAATGATTTTATGGGGGGGGGGGATACAAGTCAAATGCTTATAGTTATTACATCAATCACATGTGATTAATAACTACAAAATCAGTGATTTCTTTATTGTTGAAATTGTTTATCAAACTATTTTGCTTCAAACTGTTTTACAAGTTCTTATTCTTATTATATACATTTGCTTAAACTACTGTTTTACTTATTATCAATTGCATGTCTATGTATGTATAGTTATATAGGAAATGTTTAAATGACTTAGGAAGGCTATCCACCCTATTCCTTTTCGTGCTTGAGATGTGGTCTGGTGGGATATCAGGTACCTATTCGAAAGTCTTTTAAATATTTGTTACATATCATGTGTACATATATAGTCATAAAGAATCTTCCAGTTCATTCGGTACCCTTGGGTAGCAAGGTTATACTTCCATGTCATACGTACCAGTTACATCACTTGTAAGTTACCATAGGGGTAGCACAAGAGGATACAAATACTATTACTAGCACAATGAAACATACAATGAGTCAGTTCATTCATGAGTCAGTTCGAGTAGTACTCACAGTACATTACTATACATGCTAGATAGAGAGGACACACATTACAGCTAGTACACACAGTACATTACTATACATGCTAGATAGAGAGAACACACATTACAGCTAGTACACACAGTACATCACTATACATGCTAGATAGAGAGATCATACATTACAGCTAGTACACACAGTACATCACTATACATGCTAGATAGAGAGAACATACATTATAGCTAGCACACGCAGAACATTTCAGTACACACAGGCTAGACAGAGAAAGATTTCACTTTCAGTTAGCACATTCATTACATGTACATTTATGCGGTTTTGTGAACCATTGAGCGGGTCATGGCACTTCTTGCCACGACCGTTCTTGTATCCCGAATCTCCTTAACTGGGGAGCGTATGAGTTTGCGTGTAGATCTATACTGGATTGACTATCCTACACCTTGCTGCTCGCTACAGTGGGACTTGCAAGTCTAAGGGTGCCAAATGTCATTTCTTACGGCGTCTTACATCGTCGTTTTACTAGAGTCGGTAGCAGGATACAGGTCGATCACATGTTATTTGGAACACCTTTTGTTTTTAAGGTAGTTAGTACCACGGTAGTCACTTATTACAAATACTACGGTACGATAATATTTTCCCATTACATTCACTTCGTGAATATTCACACGATGCACGGAAATGTAGAAATTATATCTTTGGATAATGATAGTCAGAATTGGGAAAACACACACTCTAACAAGAGACACACGTACAGACACTAGATGCCTTGGTAGAAAGCTATAGTTAGTAGGAAACATAGGGTTTTGTAGGAGAGTTCAAACATTTTACAAAACATTGTACAAAACATCTTACGGAACATTTTACATATGTTTTCATATAAACTCAGACATTAATATACTTATGAGCTCACCAGCATTAAGCTGATACTCGCTTTCAAAATAACTTGTATTCTTAGGTCACCACTAGACAGGTACAGGTGCCAGGCTTTTGAGAAGATGGAGTTCGTTCAAGATTCATCTTTTATTTTGATATGTATATTTTTGGTGTTTATAACTTTGACAGAACACACATGTATGGAAATATATTATTAATGCAATGGATGATGTTGTTGCTTGTTTACTACTATTCATTGTTGTGATACTGTACATGACGTCCTCCGCCCCATAATGTTTCCGCCATTCAAGGTTTTGGGGTGTGACATACAGTCATGCCAAACTCTTTCCTTTATTAGCATAACTACCTGAAAACATTTAATCAACAAATATAAACACAAAGCTTAGCGAGTTTTCCAAAAATACCACAAATTCCAATACATATAGAATACATATAATCAGATGACTAGCGACCTTACATCATTCCACCAAACTCACACTTAGTATCAATCCATCAAAAATAACTTACCCACAACCTATCGTCGATCTGTCATCATTAGTGAGTATATAGGTTCACTACCTACTGTCGTTACATCATCAATCCATCAAGTATCATATGAACAATTCATGTGACTAATCCATCATCTAACATAGAAGTATTCAGTCAGCACATACACCAAATACTAACATCACACTTACAACCTATCACACAAGGGATATATATATATATATATATATATATATATATATATATATATATACCGCCACACATAATATATTGAGAAAACTCACATGAATCAAGAGATGAAGATCACACACATAATTCCTCAAAGAAATCAGCTACACAGACCCCTTAAATCAGACAAAAACCAAACATCATTCTATTATTCAAGTTTAGCAAAGTTTGACCAAAAGTCAAACAATTTAACGGTCAACATGTAAAAGTCACCGGTTAATGATTAATGGTTACTCGCTGCAACTTAGCTTCAGGTCACACCGTGATCATTAGGCGACAAAATAATAAATCCCATCTCCAAAACTCACATGACGACCCTTACTAAGTTGTATGGCTTTGTCGAGGCAAAAGCCTTCTTTCTATTAAGCACTTAATCCTTTAAGACCAATTCCCAAACTCTCATATTTGAAACAAAAGGGCTCCCAATGGATAATGTTTCCAACTTTATCCAAATCTAAGGCTCAATCAAGCAAAATATCAAACTCTAATTCAAAATGAGTCTAAAATGGTCATAACCTTATGCATGGCTTAAAGAGTGTCAACAACGTGCACTCATACGACCCCAAAAATTGTTGGATTAGTGTCTAAGTCCATAACTATTTTGGTATGTACTTGACCCGATGGTGCATGGTCCTTTTGGGCTGCCTTCACCAAAGCAACTTGATTGGAGGAATAAATAGAGAGATAGGTTATTATGATTTATTAATATGTTATAAGAATAATATATCAAAGGAGAAATCATATTTGTTTAATTAATATTGGTCAATAATTAATTAGGAATTAATTTTGTGATCAAGTGTAATTAATTAAACTAGAGGGGTTGAATTGTAATTATGTGATAGTTACAAAATAAGGTAAAGATTATCTTATTAATGGGTTGGACGATTCTAAGGTGATAAGGCCTTAGAATTCGACTAGGATAAGGGTTTCTAAGACTTATCTTATGGTTACTTGGTGGGCAAGCAACTAGATAAGGATAAGGACTAAAACCCTAATCTTTACACCTATATAAACCCCCTAAGGCTCAAGAATTCGGGTATCCCTTCCCAAGAGGTCCTAGAGACGAATTCTTATACCTCTCCTCTCTCTTTATAACTTCTCCATTTGCTCTTGGTGTTTGTAAGCCATTAGAGGAGTGACACTTGTGACTCTAAGCCTTCCAAAGTCAATTCAAGGAGGAATTAGGATTGTTATTGCTACATAACAATCAAGGTAATATCTTAAACCTAATTATATGTTAATATCGATTTCCATATGTTAGAATTAGGGTTTATAGTCTTGGATTCAAAGCATGTACAATAGAGAAACCTAGATCCAAGCATTAGGGTTTGTATGAGCACATAGGATGTCTTATGACCAAAACCCATCAGTGGTATCAGAGCCTAGCTTGGTTTCAATTGTATTGATGCATTGTATAATTGGAAAATTCGTTTTTTGGTGTTTTGGAGGCTGGACTCGCCGAATCCATGCAGAGTCGACAAGTCCAAGCCTGACTCGACGAGTCAACTCGTCAGATGGATGGTATCTCGGGTTTTCTTGTTGTTTTTGCTTATGGATAGTTACCTTATCATGTTAGATCTATATTAATCCGATTATATGATATATTTGACTATAATTTTGATCTAATTGAAGATATTTATCAATTAATAAGATAATTGTTTCCTTATGTGATAATTGATTAATTATTTTGAGTAAATTGATAAATTGTTTTGCAAGAAATCATTAAATAAATCAAATATGGATAATTATGTGATTAAATGCTAATTTGAATTATTTGTTATTTGATCCTTGTTGTTATGAAAAGTTTCATATTTTCCCCTTTAGGTTTTATAGTTTAAATTTGAACCCAAAAGTTTTGAAGTTTTGAAATTTAAATAGTTAAAACCCTAATGTTTTGAAAAAGGTTTCAAAACTTGCCCTTAAGTTTTGGAATTTAAATTTTGATTAATTGTTTAATTGTGATATATATTTAAATTCTAAACCCTAATGTTTTGAAATGTTTCAAAACTTGCCCTCAAGTTTTGGAATTTAAAAGTTGATTAAAAGTTTAATTAGGAATGTTAAATTCTAAAACCCTAGTAATGTTTTGAAAAGTTCAAATCACACCCTTATGGCTTTATTAATTAATTAAGGTGTATAATTAAAAGAAGTTTAATAAATCCATAAAAGTTTAGGTTTACAATTTAATCGAATTAAAAGTATAATTGTTAAATTTGATCACCTAATATTTTAAAAGTGTAAAATGCACCCTATACTATATATAACATTAAAAGTCTAACATTATATATATATATGTATGAGTAAAAGTCAGTCTTACCGTTAGTAGGCCTCATTCATGAAGTTGGTCTATAAGGGGTGTTTAAGGAAATTGCCTATAAAATGGCGATTGAATGGGTATCCACTCTTACCCACCGCACTCTTGACTAGTGGAGGGTCGTTAGCCGAACGGGTAGGATAGGACGAAACCTTCCATTATAAGTATAATGAAATATAAAGTAACTAAATGTTTTTCAAATTCCAAATCTTAGTTACTTAGGCAAAAGTGAATTGATGCAATTCCATGAAATTACACTTTGTGCCCTTGCGAAGATGTTAGTGGAGCGTGTGTGGTTTACCGGCACACTAAATGGTTCTAAGCAAAGGTAGCAAAGGGTGACTCAATGTTTGTCATAAGTTCGGTGGAGCGTGTGTGGTTTACCGGTACATCGAATAGGTGATTGTAACATGTGAGGGCACCATGTAAATTTGCATGGTTATTCACACCCGCTTTGTGATCCTCAGCATCCCAGTCACAAACAAGAGGGGCATATCGAGATTTAAACATGCCATTGAAATGTTCAATGAATCTCAAAGGTTCTAGGAGTTTTCATAGATTTAAAACTTAATTTTTTTTTTCGTTTTTCATGGTGGAAATTAGTGAATCGTCATTCACTTACCTTCAAATATTCTGCAACTAGATTACGACATCCCTTTTCTAGGTTGTAGCGTATTGTGTTAGGTCCTAGCCTTAGTATCTCATTTGGGTGATTTACTAAGGACTCAATCGATCAACTAACTTGAATTTGTTTTCTCCCATTTTGTAGATGTCAAAGTTCGACAACCATGGTCTTCCCAAATCCCATGGAACAAGCATTCCACATGAAGATGGTATTCCACGATTCGATCGAGGAACAAGAAATCATGCTTCACTTCCTCCACCTCCTCCAATTGTTCTCCCTAACCCACAAGATCGAAGAATTGAAAGGTTCAATATCACTAAGGCCCTATTGGAAATGAAACATGAAGATGGTAAATCCGTGTGTGCCCACATTCTAGGAATGAAATCACACATCGATAGGTTGATTATGTTGGGTGTGTCATTTCCTGATGAGTTGGCTGTGAATTGGGTTTTGCAGTCACTTCCTGAATCATATAATGAGTTCAAAAGGAAGTATTATATGATGGATCATGATGACAACCTCATTGACCTAACTTACATGCTCATTGCTGCTGAATCAGAAATGATTTGGCGAAGCAATGGAGCGTATTTGTTGGGAAATTCAACCAACCATGCTTCCGAGGACGTTTTAAGAGAAGCGACCTGCGTTTGCTGCCAAGAGAAAAGGCGTTGGATAAAAGTTTGCCCCAAGAGCCTGAAAATTCCAAAGATGGGAGAGTCAAAGAGTATGATTGCGCTTCAGGTAAAATCCATTATCTAACTTAATTAAGTTCCTATTCGTTGATTCTTAATACATGATGTGATAAGATTGCATTTGAATGTTTTGTAGGATCGGTGAAAAGAAAGGAAGCTTGGTGAAAGAGCACGATGAATCTAATCACAAGAAATGGATCTTGATCGCATGGACTTGAAGATTAGATTTTGAGCTTAGATAGTTATGATAGAGTTGTTAGAAATTTTCTTGTTGAAATACGTAGTTTTCAATGGATTTTGCATTGTAAGGACAAATGTTTTCCGCTGCTTTTATAAATAAAATAAATTTTGACTTATTTATGACTTATTTATTTATTTGTTCACTTCCTTGCAATGAAATCGTTATGAAAATTGATGTTTGCATATTTCTACAACAAATGGATATGATTCTTATTTATGGTGATTATGGAAATGTCGAGAATTTACCAAATAGGGAGAGTTTCTCATCGCCCAAATTTCAATTGGACAGAAATTTGGAATCACGCAACTTGGTTGCATGATGAATGAGAAATTTCATATTTGGAAATTAGACTAATTCGTTGACAAAGTGTCAAGTGAAGAACTAGGAGATCAAGTACACAAAGTTGTGTGTTGATCAAGTTCGCCATAAGTAACAAAGATATTCGTAATGATTTACTAAAGGTTTAGTAAATATGATTACACTTATAAAATTAAGTGTAATTGTGAATTGATTAAAAAAGGTTTAAATCAAAAGCAAAACGAATAAAAATCAAGTAGGCAGAAAGATAAAAGTTTCTCCATTCTAAGAAGAAGGGAGAGTACCTTTTATGCTTTATGATAGGTCTTAATGATTAAGAACCATATCTCAATTGATCCTCTAAGTGAGTCTTAGTACAATTGTATGTCTAAGAAGAGGAATCAAAAATTGAAGAAATGGTTAAATCAAAAAGTCAATCATACTTCATTCCAATAACAAGTCTTAAAGTTAAGATTGTGACAATGAGTGACAAGTATTAAGAAGGTTTATAACATTCATCAAATGTGGAAAGTTGTGATGTCTTGGATAAGACAAAGGCCAACTAGGACCAATTTATGAAGTGTTTTGATAAAAGCTACACCAACTCTTGAATATTTGTTTTGTCAACAAATGTTTATTGACAAGAGAATCTTATATGTCAAGGAGTCAGTGGGAGTCTTAATGGTCTTTAAAGGTTTCGAGAACAAATCAAATAAACCTTATCGATCATCACTAGCACACGAGTTGAGGTTTACAACCTATCGTGTTGACACTATTTTGTTTTCTATGCCATTCCAATTGAGTTAATTGTGCATATGAGTCCTATGAGTTCTCATTTTGAACGCATAAAAGGCAAGGCACCTTGATCAATGAAAGGTACATTGATAGGAAAAGGTGAGATGCTTAACTACTTGGAAGACGTGGTGGGCAACTGTGCTACCATAAGGCAAGAAATCAAGATTAAGAAAGTTCGGTCCATATGAGTTTGAATTTTTCGTAAACTTTGGTTTTAACAAATTCACGTGGATAGGAACACATACACCGTTTATATCTAAGTGTCATAAGATTTCCTCCTTCATGAAAATGATTGTGAGGAAATTCTTTCACTAAGAAAGATTTTAAGAATATAGTGATTGTAAAGTTGCATTCTCGAATTCAATTATGGTTACGGTATCCCTTTCCATGATTTGAATTGTGAGGTTTGGAAATTAGTCTTAATTGTTTAGACACACATATGAACTATCTAAGGCAAAGGTGTATAAGCTTAAGAGGCCTTGATAAAAGATTATCAAAGCATTAAGTATTAGAAACAGGGACTTAAGAAATTCAATAGGTATTGTTTTTCTGGAAGTTAAGATGTTTTGAATACATGTCGAAGCTAGTGGAAGCATAAGTGTTGTGTTTTTTATAGTAATCATCATGATAGTGGGAGCATAAATGTTATGATTGTATGATTATTAAGGAAAGTATTGC
The DNA here is from genome assembly GCF_052625555.1 of Lactuca saligna. Lineage (NCBI taxonomy): Eukaryota > Viridiplantae > Streptophyta > Magnoliopsida > Asterales > Asteraceae > Lactuca > Lactuca saligna. Next base: position 41,550,152 of record NC_136418.1, read on the forward strand.
AAGTTGGCAATATTAATTATAGAAAACAAGAGTCATTCTTTGCAAAGTTGTAAGGATGGAATAGTTGTTTTGCTATAATTAAGGGAGAGAATATTATGCTTCATTTCAAATCTAAAGGCTTAGGTTGAGAAATGTTAATAAATTTAGTCAAAGGTACATAGTGTGTTCTCAAAATTTCAATTATGATTACGGCATTCCTCTTCACAATTCGAATTTTGAGAACATAGCAAATAAAACATTATGCGTCGTGTCCCATACGCTTCGGGTATAGGATCGATTGCAAATGCTTTAATATTTGACCATTCTAAAATTTTCCAAATGTCTAGCGCATTTAGAGGAAAAAGGGACTAGAATGGGTTTTGACTAAAATAATTAAACAACTATCAAAGGACAATCCAAAGTTCGACGAGGATTGGTTGTTTGTGAGTAGTTGGAAGCATGACATTGGATGGACCATATCGACATCATTATGAATAGATAAGATTGTATTAAGAATGAGTTTTCATATGGAAAATATGGAAGCGTGTCCATATTGGGAATTGAATATTGAAAATGTATGTCTAGATTAGAAATTTTATGCAAAAGGATGTTCAAAGAATGTACTTTGAGTGAGAGACATCATATCTAAGGAATTGTCTTGTAACAATATCTGATAGAGGACTTTGTAATATCAATGGCAATAGGCTTTGTGACTTTGGTGCAATGATATTACGAAAGGATTGTTGCATAGAATGTTAGAATCTAGCATATTCTATAAGTAGCAAGAATTTGATATTCTTTCACTTATGAAAAAGGAGTTGGAGTTGTGAAATGAGAGTGATTGGAAATGTGTTCAATTTGATCTATTTCACAAAAGTAAGAACCGTAGGTAAACATTGTGTGCATGCTAAGAGCATGGGACAAGTGTTATAATTCAAGTAAGAAGTTAATTACCCGAAACGACAAATAATGAGTAATCGATATGGTGATAAATTAAAAGGGGTTTTATTTATACTCAAAGGGTTGAGGCCATATGGGATTAGTATTATTCTTGTGTTTCACTTTGCATGTTTTGACTTCCTGAATAGTTTAATTGGTTAAGAACAATCAAATTATTCGAACAGGCCACAGTCGTTCATATGTTGGAAGTAGGTATGAATGAAGACTGTCGTGAATTGGTATGTGGATTGTCTAAAAGAGTATTAGACATAAGTAAATGTTTGCTACAACGTTCATGAGTGCTTATGAATATGAATTTGAGCATTGGATTAAACCCACGCTCATTTGGATCACTCCATGAATTGTATCACGAGTGATTGGTGAGACGATAACATCTTATATTCTTGAAACCGAGATGTGTGAGTTGTATCTTGCTAATCGGTTGCACATTGATAATATGAAAACGCACTAGTAACTTGGTGTTATTAAACATATTGTTGTGTGTGATTCAGTGAGTGAGTGCAAGCAAGCATTGTATCAAAGTTTATCCGTTCCTTTTATCCAAAGAAGGAAAAAAGCGATATCTTTGGGCCCCTCGATGATTTAGTGATGACAAACGTAAATGCTCGGCCAGGCTAGGGCTAATTTGATTTGTTCAATTAGTCAGTCGTCATAAATCGGAGATCGAGAAATAGTACAAAGAGAATGATTGGAAATCATGTCTTACGATATCTAGAATGGAGAAATATATGATCCCTTATCTAAGGACACGCGTATCTGATAGGATCAGAGTTGACAGCGGCTTTGGAAAGCTACGATTGCAGATCAGGATCTGAAGTCATACGCATAATAGTTATTAGACTTATCCAAGTGGGAGACTGTTGGATTAGTGTCTAAGTCCATAACTATTTTGGTATGTACTTGACCCGATGGTGCATGGTCCTTTTGGGTTGCCTTCACCAAAGCAACTTGATTGGAGAAATAAATAGAGAGAGAGGTTATTATGATTTATTAATATGTTATAAGAATAATATATTAAAGGAGAAATCATATTTGTTTAATTAATATTGGTCAATAATTAATTAGGAATTAATTTTGTGATCAAGTGTAATTAATTAAACTAGAGGGGTTGAATTGTAATTATGTGATAGTTACAAAATAAGGTAAGGATTATCTTATTAATGGGTTGGACGATTCTAAGGTGATAAGGCCTTAGAATTCGACTAGGATAAGGGTTTCTAAGACTTATCTTATGGTTACTTGGTGGGCAAGCAACTAGATAAGGATAAGGACTAAAACCCTAATCTTTACACCTATATAAACCCCCTAAGGCTCAAGAATTCGGGTATCCCTTCCCAAGAGGTCCTAGAGACGAATTCTTATACCTCTCCTCTCTCTTTATAACTTCTCCATTTGCTCTTGGTGTTTGTAAGCCATTAGAGGAGTGACACTTGTGACTCTAAGCCTTCCAAAGTCAATTCAAGGAGGAATTAGGATTGTTATTGCTACATAACAATCAAGGTAATATCTTAAACCTAATTATATGTTAATATCGATTTCCATATGCTAGAATTAGGGTTTATAGTCTTGGATTCAAAGCATGTACAATAGAGAAACCTAGATCCAAGCATTAGGGTTTGTATGAGCATATATGATGTCTTATGACCAAAACCCATCAAAAACGTCCAAAAATCATTCCATAATAAGCATATTGTTATGGAGGTCTCCAAACTCCAAGAACATCAATAAAGTGGACATTTAATGAGCAAAAACACTTCCGCTCCAAGGATCTAAGTATGAAACAACATAAAGTTGGAAAGTTTAAGACTTACAAAGCTTGTAATGGGTCTAGAATGTGGAATCGTATGTTGGAATGAGCTTCACAATGTACCAAGGACTTTCTTTTTCACTAAGAAGTTATCAAGAACACTCAATAACACACAAGGGGGCTAGTGTTTGCTTTCTGGATGTGGAGGTTGAGGATAAGAGAAAACCCTACATGTTCGATCCTTTATTAGGGTCTAAAACCCAAGTCATGGGGTTTTGGGCTGTTGCAGCCTCTATATAACTAGGTCAATGATGTCCTCTATCAAGTCGATTAGGATGCGTTGGAGAAATGTCAGTTTCCTTAATAGCTATTTCAAATTCATATTCATAGGTAGGAAAACTATAGGTTCTTCGTTGGTTGACTCTTGAAGACCACAAAAAACTAATCTTCAAGAAACCTCTCGTCCCTTTGAAACTCTTGGACCTTAAAGTAAGAGACAAGAGAAAGATTTGACTAGTTACACTAACTAGATAAACTAATGTGACTAGTAAAGGTTATTGGGATCCTAAGTGTCTAAAATTTTATACATGACTTATTAAATCACACTATATGATATAATAACTAGTTTATACTCTCTTTAATTATTATTTTCATAAAACAATAACTATTCTCTAATTAAATGCAAGAGTTGATTACATTTATTAATAAATATTCAATATGTGCCAACTTGCTAAATGTGTGATCCTATATTATTTATGTTATTGAAAAACATTATTCTAAAATGATTCTTGAGTATATAGATCCAACAAAAATATCAACTATAATTTCTAGATAACAACCTCTATTTATAGACTGAGGATAAAACATAAAACCCCAATAGGTCAGGCTCATCCATTCATAAGCTCAAATGGATGTCAACCAATCATATGACGCCATGCACCTAGTATCTTCAACCTTGAGGTAATGTACATGACCACCTTCTAAGCACATAGAGTGCCTTTGACCATGCATGTAGTGCGTTCTCCATGAATGCAACACACTCATGAAGAACCATCACTAATAGAACCTTTGTGCCAAAGATAGAAAATTAGCATCAAAGAGTACCTTTACACCAAAAGAACACCTTTAGAAGAACCAACGCATCTAGGAGCGCACTCTCCATCGGTCAAGAGAACCAACACATCCTCCATGCTTATTAGCACAATCTCTCTTCAACTAGAGCGCTTTTAGAAAAACTTAACGCATTATGATGTCTCCATAGGGCGGAGTGTATTCTGGCATGCCAGGAGTACCTTTGGCAAAAACCTTAAATGTTTTGGCCAAATGTTCTGTTATGATTCATAATTGCTCCATCTTGATCCCAAATAGTCAAGTGAGATTTAACAAAAACTCATACACATGTAACGTATGTTAACAAAAACTCATAGACATGTAACATATAATTAAAGAAAACATGTCTAAATAGTTTAAAATAGACTAATTTGATATTAATTCGAGTGATGCAAATGTTAAACATAACTCTTTATGTGGGAAACGCTAACACTTTTTATCAAGACCACTTGAAAAGAACTTACAATTTTGAGAGACTGCTATACTTTGCTTTCTTGAAGTATTTATTGAACCGGTGATTGTTAGATAGTTTGGAGCAAATGAGCTCTTATTTATAGGTATTTTTACATCCCTATAAGAAGTTTTTAGATCTCACACATACTACATAAATTCATGACCATTCTAGAATTATCTACTATATTTTATATTTATTAAAACCTTTTATACGTTTTTAGAATGTTCTAGATAAGTCTAGGACGTTCTTGTGTCTTCAATAGTCTTCGAGAATGTTCTATATCCTTCTAAGATCTTCCATATCATTCTAGAACATTCTAGTCTCTCGGTATGTTGTGGAATCTTCCATAATGTTCTAAAATCATCTAAAGATCTTTCAAAGCATCTAGAACAATCTAACTTCTTTTATATGATGAGATAAAATCCATCAGGTTACATATGGTCATATTTGTTGAAATGAAGATTCAATACACAATTGATTTGTGTAGAATGAAAGTTACACCTAGAAACACAACACAAGTAAAAAACCAAACCACTTTATGATCATATATATAGCTATACACATAATTAAGCTCAATCGAACTTATTGCTCCCCAAACTACGTAAAAAAAAGTTAAATACCTTTTGGAAGCAAAATAATAATTCCCCCAACTAGCTCCTGGTTGTTTAGGTTCTGCAACTTGCTAAAACTTCTGTCAACATCAAGTTATCGCCCAAAATCACCCATTCAACTTTTCAACTAAAACCTCATCACAAATGGCTTCAAATACACATCATTTAGATCCTAAAAGCATCATGTTGAATTCCTATTCATCTTTTTTCCAAAATCCGCCAATAACATAGATTAATACCTTCAAAATTCCTCAAGCTCGATTACTCAACAAAATCGAAACCATAAGATACCTCAAACTACTAGGAATTTATCAATCTCAAATACAATGAACAACACCTATTGCCTTTATTACAGTCATTAACCACACAGGAAAAAAGATTGATGAATTAAATGAAACTGACTTTACTTTTTCTTTTTCCTTTTTCTTTCTACAATCGACATAGAGTAAACATAAAGATTTTTTTGTTATAAAAGAATTATCTTGAGTTCGCTACACGATGTAAGAAGGTGAGTTTCTGTTGGCCACTTGTAAATGACGAAGCCCCACGTGCCCCTGTTGCCGCCATTGCCCAATCGCCTAAAACCTCTGCTACCGAGGCCTGTGCCTCATCGGTACGTGGCGTTTCCTCATACATCCACCGTCATGAGTCGCCATGGCAGGACATGTGTCATCTTCTCCATCGTCCTACCTTCTGCTACTACTTATCACCACCTCCATAGCCCATCTCTCTCTCCACTTTATCTCTCTTGCAACTTGTTTGTTGTTGCAGCAACCAATTATGGATGCAATTAGGGCATCGCCGGCGGATTTTGACCCCATGGTGAAGATTGAATTGGAGGCGGCGGAAGCTTTGGCTGGATTAGCTCATTTTCCTGCTACAGTTTCCGAATCTCGCGGTAGTGAATCAATTGCTGAACGAGTCAAGGACGAGTCTAATTCCTCCTTTGACACGAGTCATTCATACGAGGTTCGTCACTAATTTCCCAATTATTTGAATCTTAGGGTTTTTTTTTTTTTTTTTTTACTCCATGAAGAACGTCAAAACATCTGTTTCTTTCTTCACAAAATTACAACCTGAATCTAGGAACAAATCTGATTCCTATGAATCAGTGAGGAGCATGAGAAATAACAATTCAATTAGATGGTTTTCATCACCTTTGATTTTCGGAGTTTTCCGTTTTCCATTTCCATCACAGATCTATTTTGCTTTCAGCAATTACACATTCCTAGGAAGATCGCCATTAAAATATTGTTTTCTGTTGATTACACCAACTACTTTTGGCATCACTTTTTCTCTCTTATGGCTTACATACACTTATATATATGTACGGATGTAAACGATCTGAGACCCACATTAGCGTGTGGTTTGTCTTTTTCATTGATTGAAGTTTGTTGACAATGACATGAGAGAACATGAAACTGTTATCATGATTTTCATTGGGTTATAATTATATACATAATCGTGTAAGATTTGAGATTCTTTTTGTCTTTCTTTTTTGTTTTAATGAGCAAAATTCAACAAATTTACGCAGAAAAAGTCAGGGAATTCAGGGATCTTGAATCAGAAGTTGGTGAAGGATGAACAGAGTATTGACCTTAGACTTAATCCTGGGTATCCCACCAATTGTTCATCGAGTGGGAGGAAATCTAGACAAAATCTAACTGAGGTTTGAATTTTGAAAACATTTATTTATTTATTATTTATTTTGTGTGCTAATTTTTAAAGCTTTCTTGAAGGCTGAAATGGAAGCACGTAAAATACGTAGGGTGTTAGCGAATAGAGAGTCAGCAAGACAAACAATACGTAGGAGACAGGTATTAATGAATAATGAGTAATTATTTTCCAAATTAAAATACATTATAATTTTATAAACTTATGTTTTTTTTATATCTTTATGATAATTTTGCAAGGCTATTTTTGAGGAGCTAACAAGAAAGGCTGTTGATTTAGCATGGGAGAATGAGAATTTGAAAAAGGTTTGTACTTTTTTCTTAATACAAGTTTTAGTCATTTAAGTTTTACGTAATATACTTTTGTATAATTTTGCTACACGTTATGGACATATAACGTGGGAAGTTTCTTAAAATAGTTTCATTACATAGAAATTAAGTTTCGATTTTTTGTTGACATTTTTAGAACATTGGAATGAAATGGACTTAGGTTACCGTTTTATAAAATTGTTGCAATGCGTCAACAAAAATACAAAATATTATAATAAGGGATCAAAAAAATACAAAATTTTATAATGATGGAACAAAAATGAAAAATCGGACGTTAAGTGGCGTTTTGATTTTATGTAAAACTGAATATGTCACGTTTTTTTTTTCATAGGAGAAGGACACGGCTTCGAAACAGTATGATTCTTTGAAGACGAAGAACGAACGCTTAAAAGCACAGGTGAAAATAAAATCAAGAATAAATTTACATGTTTGGTCCCTATATTATTATGATGTTTTCTAAATATGGTCAAGAAGCAACTTCTTTTGCATTTGTATCACATTTCACGTTTCATAATATGTTATGGACCACATAATTCAATCTTCAAAATATGAACAGAATCAAAATCAATAGTCGAATAGCGAACACTAATCACAAAAAGCAAAAGATTCCTTTTTCGATATCAATCAATTTTGCAACATTCGAAAAATTTAGAAAAAATAAAATAAAAAAATAAAAACATCTATCTAATACAAATCTATTCATGTAGATGATCAAAGTTACAAATCTTGAAACCGATGAAACCCATGAAAAATCCACTACTTTAAACGAACAAGCGATTTCCTCATCATCGACAAATTCACCATTTATAATATACAACCAACCACCTTTCTTACCCGTCATATGGCCATCCATGATCCACCCTACAAACTCCGGCCAACTACCCGCCGGAATAGTTTTTCCGGTCAATAAAACCGATTCAAGTGAAGAAGGGAGTTCAACAACCGGAAGTCCGTTGTATTTACTACCCTACCCCTGGCTGGTTACCCTACCCCAAAACACCACCCAACCCCAGCCCCAACCCCGCCACCATTCTTTCAATCTAAACGACAAACCGAAAGAGTGTTCCGAGTTCCGGGAATTCTTCCCGGAAAAAGCATCAGAAACACCTAACCACCACGGTTTCCCACCTGATGGTGGCGGCCGACAGACACCGGAGCCACCACGTGTGAGTTGTGAAGCACTTATTGAACATGATAGTGAGGAAATTGATGGTGAAATTCACAAAGTTCCTCTGTGCTCAGGTAAAAGATTAGGTGGTGACGTGGCGGCTGCCGCCGAAGCCAGGAAAAGGCGTAAACAACTCACGAGATTAAAGGGCCACTTTCATTGCCGTCAACTTAGGATGCATTAGTGGTACTGCTACTGGTACTTGATATCTGATATCTGATATCTGATATTGACGATGGATTTGTGAGGGAGTGTGAAAGTAAGTTGTTATTTTTTGTGGCGTTTGGGTTGAGGCTAATATGTGAGAATGAAGATGTATATAAGGTGTTGAGGGAGGACTTATGATATAGTGTTTTGAAGTGGCTGATAATGGTCACTCTCAATTTAATAAGCGGATGCTAGCTTTCCATATGTTGTAGTTCATTGATGCGAAATGAACGCCACTAGTGTCTAGTCATATTTCCCTTGAGGAAGACGAATACGATAGAATTGGATTTGTGTTTTTATCTATAGTCGAGTATTTTTTTTTTTTTTTTTGGTATTTATGATGTGGGATATTTTGTTGTTGTTCAAGGACACAAATAGTTAAAACGTTATGTTATACATTTTTTTTATCAAGTTTTGTGATGGTGTTTATCTTTCATTAAATTATGTAATTGACACAAATAGTTAAATACGTTCTACTAGTGAAAATTTTGGACTCAACTAGAGATGTAGTATAGCATGCATCTCTCCCATCGTCCCACTTGGTTGCATGCTTATGTCGAGTATTGTGAAAGTTGGCACTTGGCTATGATGAATCATATATTTAAAATATTAATTGAAAATGGTAATTGGTTTGTATTGTAGAATTGCAAGATTTTTGTATTTGTCGTTAAATGTGTAGTTGGTAAATACGCAACTTTATCCAAATTGTAACTCGAAAGTTATTTTATGTATTATTGGATATATTTTTTTCATGCTACTTCGGTATGAATGAGGTCGAGATGCAGCAGCCTCTAGCGGGAAGTATGTGATGTGGTTTTGGAGTCTCTCCCTTTTGTGTATTTTGGCGTTCCTAAACACTTGAAAATGTCAAAGATGGAGGGGTGGAAGTCATGATATTTTGGCTTCCTAAGACTTGAAAATGTCAAAGATGGAGGGGTGGAAGTCTTATTGTTAACACTTAACAGGTTCACGACGAAAGAAGAATTAAAGGTCTTTATGCTTTTTTACAGTAACCGTTTGTATATTTAAAAAATATATGAAAAAGAGAAGAATTAAAGGTCTTTATGCTTTTTTACAGTAACCGTTTGTATATTTAAAAAATATATATGAAAAAGAGTTTTAGCTAATAGAAAATTAACATATTACATGTACATCCCCACAATATATATTGCTATTTTTCGTCTCTATATATTTTTTGGTTTCAAATTTTAACCACATGAGTTATGTATATTTGAAGGATTGTACACTATTCGTAGTCTCTTAGTGGTGGTAACCTACTAGTTTATTATTATTTATGTTTCTTAACGACTTGTTAGTTCATAAAATCCAGTCGATTATAATAGGCTAATATGGTATGAAATTATTCATAGTAATCGACCCAATTATTGCATTTAATTTGAAAAATAAATTTTGATTAAAAGACAACTCAACATCTTTACAAAGATAAAATGACTGAAAAAATCGAACATACCAAATATTTAAAAGAACACTTTTCTACTATTAATAAGCTTGCATGGTGTCCATATATTTTACCGATGAAAATCTATACAGACATCATTACCAGTGATAAACACTGTATCCTGAAGTTTTTTTCACAATCGGTATTATACCGATGACATTATTTCGCTGGTGGCAAATGTGAGGCAAATGACTCTCTCTCTTTCTTTCTCTCTCTCTCTCTCTCTCTCTCTCACACACACACACAACTTTAGTTATTGTATTATAACTAATTATTGTATGAATATAAGAATGATTGTGAGGCAGTCATTTTACTTATTTTAAGAAAGTGATTAATACATATTATTAAATAAAAAAATTGAAAAATATCATCTAATTTTATTCTAAAGGTATTTTAGTCAACTAACATAAATTTAAAAAAGAAAATTTCTAGATTTTAGGGAATAATTAATTCTCTAAAGTGTAAAATTTTGATTTTTTGGATAATAAACATATAAATTCTGACATTATAAAAGAATACATTTATCATTGTCTTGAAAAAAAAACATTAAATAATGACAGAACACTATAAACATATATTATCAAGATTAATAATTTTTAATGAATACAAATTTTATTATCTTAAAATCAGTAATTACATTAATTCTTAACAAAATACAACTATGAACATCCATAAATAACATTTATTCTGAAATAATATAAGTAATAATGGTTAACAATTAAATTTATTTTTAAAAATACAATTGAGAGTAGTTAAAAATCAAATAAAAACATTGAATTCTAAGTAAAACACTAATACATTCTGATAGAATATTGTTGTTAATTCATTCTGACAGAAAAACATGCTAATCCATTCTGAACGAATATTATTATCTTACTTTCTATTCTTCACAAGGCTTCAAAGTGACTTCTCAATTGTTTTTGCCTCTACACATAGAATGTCTTTGTACTCATCATCTCAAATCAGCCATGGCTTTTGTATTTCCATATATAAAAGTAGCTATAACATCGGACACTAATCTGGCCTTAAGAGATTGTGTTTACCTTTGGAGAGACTACAACGCCATATAAAGAGATAAAACTAGAGGCAATAGTGGTAACTTGATTAAAAGTTATTGATTAAAGTTACTTGAAGAATCAATTACTCAAGAAGAAAGAATACTTACAAAAATATAATATCCTTAAAAACGATTTGAGAACAAAAGTCACCATCTTGGAAAATCCTCCAAAAGCACATCTCGAATATTAAAAATCCTTAAAAATCAAACCCAACAATAAATCCACCCAATTGAAAATCTACTGCGAGTCTAAAGAGAGAGGTAAATAAATCTGACATTAACCCAAACACCATTACAATAGTTAAAATTGATAAACCTTTAGAAATAGATTCAATATAATTTATAATTGGATGGATAATTTAGTACCTGGTTTTAAAGGAGAAAAAGAAGTCATAAGATTCCACATATATCTTGACTAATATGGCAAACAAAAAAAGTCGGAGCCGCTGGGGAGCAGTGGCTGGAAAATGGAAACAGAATGAATGGAGGCATGGGGCTCTTTCGATTTAGAGGTGGAGGGTTGCTGTCGCCGGAGGGCAAGAATCGATGGAGAGATAGAGTCGACCGAGGGGGTGCTGGAGGCCGGCGGCGTTGATGGGGGTGGTACTAGTCTACTAGAGGTGAGTGTCGTTAGTATTAGAGGGTGTTTGGGAGTGCTTTTTTAACTAGAAAAGTGCTTTTAGATAAAAGTGCTTATTTGTTTATAGTGGTGGTAAAAAGAGTTTTTTAAAAAGTTTTTGGATAAGCTTTTATAGTGAAAAAACCAATAAGTCAATAAGTTAAAAAGTGTTTGGCTTAAAAAGTGCTTTTTGAAGTTATTTTGGCTGAAAAGCCATAAGCAGTTTCAAAAAGTCACGTTTTCCATGCTTATTAAAAAGTGCTTATTGAAGCTTATGGAAAAGCTATTCTAAAAAGTGCTTTTGAGTTTACCAAACACTTTTTTTTGGCTTATTAGCTTTTCAAAAAGCCAATAAGCAAATAAACACTTTTCAAACGCAATCCCAAACACCCCCTTAGATGAAGGAATATCAGCAACATAGACGAATAGGAAGTAGGTCGGTGGCGGAGATAGATATGTAAAAATCGGTTGTCTCAGTGAGGATGAAGAATATCGACTTCTTTATGAGCTTTGTGTGTGTTTGTGCTGTCGATCAAATAAAAGGCCAAACATCTAGGTTTAAGGAGTCAATTTCTTTAGCATAATTATAAAAATTAAGTATGAAAGTTATTTTTTATACTAATTAATTATATTTAAGATTAAAATAATTAAATTAAAAATATTAAGTAAAATGTAAGATTACAAAACTATATCTTTGAAATGATTGGCCTATATTGATTCCTACATCCATATAATAATTATTTAGAATACTTGAACCCCTCTCTCTCTCTCTCTCTCTCTCTCTATATATATATATATATATATATATATATATATATATATATATATATATATATATATATATATATATATATATATATATATATTATCTAAAACTACTCGACATCAATGTGAGCGAATATTTTCTTTTAATTATTATTCTTTTTTATTTATCTTACAATATATATTAGACTACTAGGTGTAGACTATATGTTATTACATGTTACCACACCCAAAAGGTACCATGTCAGCATCCCACACATACATGAGTGTTATAACACCTAAGGTGGAAATGGACAATATCTAATAACATGTAATAACACTAATTATTTTCTATATTTTTTTTTTTTGATGTTTTTTTTTATATTTCGAATTTGTTTTTTTTATTTATTTATATCATAGTATTTATATTTATCATATAACTTAAATTGTACATTAAAAATAACATTTAAAAAGTAAAAATAAAATTTTAATAAATCTTAAATTAAAAACAACATTAAAAAAAATTACAACAAAACACAAAAACATTTAAAAACCTAAAAAGCAAAAAAAACTGATAAAACCTATATTTTTTGGCCTAAAACTATTCATCTTCATCTTCATTGTCACACCTCCAAACCTGAACGACGGAAACATTCGAGGGCGGAGGATATCATGTATAGTATCATAACAAATGAATAGTAAAGAAAGTACACACAACCATCATATACATAATTGATGGTTTTACATGATTGTAGTATTACATGTTTGCAAAAAATCAATTACAATATGATATCCAAAAGATTAAACTAACGCCTGAGCGTGAGTCTTCAAAAGCAGTTGCTAACCTGATTTAGCGATTTCCTGAGAATACAAGTTATTTCAAAGAAAAAGTGTCAACATTTAAGTTGGTGAGTAGTGTTTTGATAAAATGTATGTCATTCGAAAGTTCGTGTATGTTTTCCAGAAAATCCGATATTTTCTTAATAAAGTGGGTTGTGAATCATTGTTGTATAAAGTGAATGTTTGAACCAGGAAAATCCTATATTTTCCTAAATGAGATGCAGTCTTAAATGACCATGACTGTAACGTGTAAGCAAATATGCCATGCCTAGAAATGAAGATGTATAATTTTATTATTAAGTAAAACTAGTTGTGGAAGTGTTTTAACTGAATTCTGAACATGCTGATAATACCCTATAATATAGTTATTACCCCCCGAGCATGATTGAGTTATGTATTACTACGTGCATGAGTCATTGTTTCCGCGTGTTGTGAGTTCCTCATAACCATACTAGACGCAGTACCTAATGTTGACATTTGTCACCCCGGGGACTGTAGCTAACTGTCAGGGTGCGGAGTCGTCAACCCCATATAGATCTATACATACTTTTCACACTCTCCCTCCAAGAAACTTTGGTTATAGGTGGGGACTTTTTTTGGTACAAACAAAGCCATATGACATCACATGATTGCTAACAACAAGTTCACAAGTAATATGATGAAAAATCATTTGTATGAAATGATTTCCTTTTCTACCGTGTTACAAAGGCGTGATGATGAGTTGAGTTTTCTTGTAAAAGCATCATGTTATAGTTGAAATGGTTACCCTTGATATGATGTAGTATGCAAACGTATAAATAAAACATATTGTATCCCAAGAGGGTAAAGTTGTGTTGTGAGGTGTTTTGCATGATATGATAGTTACAATAACAGTACGTAAAGTACAACAAAAGATTGGTGCTTCACACGATTTTAACCGTGTGTTTACTTGTATTCCCCCTTAAAAGTGTATAAAAGCATTTACAAAACATTTGAAAACGCAGTTATAGGGGTATGAACTCACTTTTTAGGAGTGGCGATTTGATGAAAATGAGGCTTTTCTCGAGTAGCACTTCGATTGGAAAGAAGTCGATTTCTCGGAAATCTTAGGACTTCGGGACTTGCATCGTGTGTTGGGGGTGTTACCGGGGCTTCAGGGTAGTCTCGGGATGCTAAACGCAGAGTAAAAGTGGCCAGAAGAAGAGAAATGAGCAGCCTAAACCCGAGACCTTCAATTCCTATTTGTAGGCTAAATTTTTCATTTTCCACGTCGTGAACTGTACTTTCACGTCGTGGGCTTGATCGTCACTGCATGTGTCATTGAAAGTTGGGTCTGGTAGGCTCCAGGAGATTTCAGAAGGCATGCCACGTTGTGACCACTGATTTCACGTCGTGGTATCCGACAGTCTTGGGGTTTCGCTCCCCGAACTTCAGAAATTCATAACTTTCGCATACGAACTCTGTTTTCGACGTTCTTTATATCGACACGAAGCTGAGATTATGATCTACAACTCTCATTTAGACTTTGTTGGCTAATTTTGAATTAAAATTTTATTATATTTATTTTTAGTAGGTCAGTACAAGAAAACTCCGTCAAAAATCCATAACTTCTTCATCCGATGTTCGTTTCGCTTGTCTTTTTACTGCTGTATCACTATTGTCGAGATCTTTGGTTCTCGTTTAGATTGAGTTGGCTAAAAGGCGCTTGATATTTATTTCGAGTTTTTAGCTGTCTACTGTTATGTCTGAAACTTCGAAAAAGCATAACTTCCTCATATGAAGTTAGATTTGGGCATTATTTTTATGTATGTTCACGGTTTTGTGATATCTACGAATTTCATTTAGATACCTAAGGCTAAAAAGTATTTTATTGGAATTTCGCATTTTACGCTTAACAGTGTCTTACTGGTATTGTCGCGGATCTTCGAGTGGTCATAACTTCTTCATTATAACTCGGGTTTTAGTGTTCTTTATATTTCTGAAAACCTTGTTATGATATCTACCACCTGGTATAACCCAATTATGGTTTTATAAAAGTTTAATTTTGATCATAATTTTGCTGATGTTACATTCGTGACCAACGTAGATATAATCTGCCAAGTCTTCACGGAGTTGCTTGTGTTTTCGCTGATCTTGAATATCTGTGACAACCGTCAAATTCTGGTCAATTCAAAGTCAAATAAAGTCAACAAGTCAAATCGGTCAGCTCAACTAACCCTTGTGTACTTGGACTTACGTTCAGTATTTACTAAACAACCCACTATTCTAATAAGAAAACATAAATCGAAAAGTACGTACAACTAGATCTCTTTAACCTAAAAACTGTAGTACGTGGCGAGCCAAACTGATAAAACAATGATGCATACTCATCGGGAGTGTGTAAGATCCTTAAACAAGGCTTAACAGGGTTTACGAACCATGCATTGCGATGCCGGACACTCACAATTGTCACACATGGATCCTCTCTCAATCGTTTTCACTCTATCTCTCTCTATGTTAAATCCCTCCCAAATCTCTCCAAGTATGTGAAATCTCTCTCAAATATCTCTCTGTATGAGAAATCTCTCCAAGAATGTCAAATCTCGCCCAAACCTCTCCAAGTATGTGAAATCTCTCTCAAATATCTCTCTGTATGAGAAATCTCTCCAAGAATGTCAAATCTCTCCCAAATCTCTCCAAGTATGTGAAATCTCTCTCAAATATCTCTCTGTATGAGAAATCTCTCCAAGAATGTCAAATCTCTCCCAAATCTCTCCAAGTATGTGAAACCTCTCTCAAATATCTCTGTGTATGAGAAATCTCTCCAAGTATGAGAAATCTCTCCCAAATCTCCCTCAAATAGTTCCCGTAACTTTTTAGAATCATTCGGGTCATTCCGGCCCTTAACCGGGTCAAAAACGGCTTAAAACAGGGCGAAAACGAGAAAAATAGGCTTTAGGAACCGAAACCGGAGTGAGAGGCTTCTTAGGCGAGGACCGAGCCTCTGGTGGCTAAGCACGCGAGGACCGAGCCTCTGGTGGCTAAGCACACGAGGACCAAGCCTCTGGTGGCTAAGAGACCAGAGACCGAGCCTCTGCCTCTGTCGCTTCACGCTCTGCTCCTCTCGGTCTCTGTTCGCTACTCCGCCGCTCTGTCGCCCTCTATTCCTTATCTTCTCGCTCGGTCTCTACTCCGCCCCTCTGTCTCGCGCCCTCTGTTCTCTCCTTCCCCCTCTCAGTTCCTTCCTTTCTCTCCTTCTTCCCTCTCGGTTCTGCCTCCCTCTCTCTCTCGGTTCAGCACCAGAAGGCCGAGCCTCGGCCAGAATTCGCATTTTTGTCACTTTTAGCCCATTTTTGATATTTTTAACATTTTAAGCCCGTTTTCGTGATTTTAAAGCGGGATTTTCTCCAGAAATTATATTTTAACATAATAAACTCTAAATATTCATAATTTAAACATATTTTGATGAAAATCATTATTTAAATAATAAAAATCAAATTGGTGAATTATTAAAGGTGGAGTGTTGACTTTGCCTTATCCAATGTCACAAGCAACCACCCCACACCCACTCTTTGACTAACCACACCTCTCCACCTTACCTAGGTCACATCAATGTCATTTCCACTCAATTTACACTCATTCCCACGTTTTTAGAGCTGGAACAAACATCCTCTCTCCTCATTTTCTCTCATTTGCCCTCATTTCACTAAGTATCAAACACCAATTTCTCTCAAACTTTTCCAACTCCAAACTCGAGATTCAAGGCTGATCTTCACGTGTTCTTCCACTCTTAGTAAGTATAATTCATCCTCCTTATGATTATTTCACTTCATTCTACTCAAATCATGAATATCTTACACAAACTCCATCATATTAGCGTTAGAGCTTCAAATCTTCAAGTGATTCTTCAAGTGTTCTTGGGTTGAACACTTCTCTTCTTCAACACTTATCTACTGAAATCACTTAAGGTGAGTTCATACCCCTACATTTTCATGTTTTCTCAAGTTTTCAGGGGGGAAATACAAGTTAAAACACTAAGAACATAACTAAATTTTTCTAACAGCCTTCATCAGAAAAGTTCAACTCCATTCACGGACTATTTTGGGCATCTTAAACATTTTTGTTTTCAAAACTGTACAAGGTGCAAATAGTTCAAGTTTTTAGCTTTAAAATGGCTACTTGCACATCTCCATACGATTTTTCTACAATTTATGGTGATTTTTACAAAACTGCCTATCATTTCAAACAACAATCCGGACCAGTCTGTGATTTTGGACTTTTTCACCCAAGTTGGAGGTCATTAAAAATCGTGATAAAAATTATGAGTAAACTAGACACATTTTTTGAACTCTCAGAATTTACAGATCTAGTTTTCGACTTCGTATGATTTTTCTATGGTTTTTCCAAAAACAGGGCAGAATGGCTAAAGTTAGCCAACAGCATGTAAATATCATAACACTTTGTATTATGTTGAGCAAAGTGTATAATCATAAGTTCTAATATTTGAATGTGTTTCCTTGTTAGTTTATCATTATGAACTGAAACTAAGACATCCATATTAAATATTATTCATTCATTTTAGAACACGTATTATTTAACTATAAAAAATATAGTTTGATAAATTCATAACACTAATACATTTTCATAAAAGAGTTCATACATATTACATACATTTTAGATAAACTATAATAGGTATAGTTTATGATACATCACTCAATGCACTCGTACAAAAAGGGTACATTCATACAAGAAAGATTTATATTCACACACGTTTCACGTAAATTTGTTAATCTATGGTTTGATAAATTCACAACCCTAATACATTTCCATAAAAGAGTTCATACATATTACATACATTTTAGATAAACTATAATAGGTATAGTTTATGATACATCACTCAACGCACTCGTACAAAAAGGGTACATTCATACAAGAAAGATTTATATTCACACACATTTCACGTAAACTTGTTACCCTATATTGTGAGACTCTCTCTCTCTCTCTCTCTCCCCGTACGTCCGAGTGCGGGATATAATTCCTGGTAGTTATAATCAGAATCTCCTTGAGGGAGAACGTGATACTTGTATATAGATCTATATTGGGATTGACACCCCACACCTTGCTGCTAGCTACAGTTGGACCTGCAGGTCTACGGGTGACAAATGTCATTTCATTTTTCGCGACACTGAGAACGTCGTGGCAGGTTCACATAGTCATAGTATGATTATAGCGACTCACATAGGGATATAACAATCCATAAGTTTACGGGATTTTATTTTTAAAACCTAAATGAGTTTTATGTCGATTTAAAATCACCTTTTATCTCTATGAGTACAGATATTACTGTACACTTTTGGTTTTGGTAGTTACGACTACACATCGTTTGAAACCACATTTATACTTTTAAGTATGGTCAATACTTGTTATTACTCGGTCCTCTAATTTAGGACTACATATATATAATGTATTAACAAACTATTTTTCATCTAGAACTGTTAGACTTCAACTATAGTCGCTGAGCGTATATGTTTGAGTCATATGAGAATTTTGTCTTGATTGGCCTACAATTGGTGGTGCCCGCCTCATCTCCTGTTCCTCGTTGGGTTGTGGACCTAGGGCAGACCCACTATATTCAACGTTTTATCTAATTTAAATCTTATATAACTTATATACACTGGACGATTATAGAGGAACTCTACGGGTCATTCTAGGGTTCATTAATGCATCATATAGGAATATTTCTATTCACACTTAAATAAGAAAATATTGGATTTTCTGGAAATCAAACTATATCGATCTTACAAGGAAAAATGGTTTCTACTTCAAACAAAACTCTTATGAACTCACCAACCTTTGTGTTGACACTTTTTTTTTTTTTTAAAACTACTTGTATTCTCAGGAAATCAGTGAAACAGGAAAACTTCATCGCTTTGAGGATGGGACGTTAAACCGTCAACAATTTATTTTGTCATCATAATGTAATTGCTTTTGAAACATGTAAACATATACTTTGGTGTAACTTTTGCAATTATATTTATGGTGGTTGTTTTTACTTTGAGCACTATTATACACGTTGTTGTGATACTGTACATGAAGTTCTCCACCCTCGAACGTTTCCGCCATCCTTGGTTTGGGGGTGTGACAATATCAACCACTCTATGTAAATATTCCGATGTCCCTGGTTAAAATTGCACATGTCTTAGCTCCATAGGTGAATACGTTGCAATATTGCGTCCTTTATCTTCGACAACCGTGTTATGCATTATGATACATACATACATGATATATCGTAGAGTATCTAACTCATAAGGTTTCGCCGCATGTTCAACTATGTGCCATTTTGATTTAAAACCCCAAAAGCACGTTCAACGTCCTTACGTGCTCCTTCTTGTCGTCTCTTGAAATATTTGTCCATTGGATCTATTGGGTATCGAAATGCCTTTACAAACGTGGAATGTTGTGGATATATTATGTTTGTAAGGTCATACCCAAACTTATATTCATTTCCATTAACTGTGAAAGGAGCATCCTGGGCTTTTCCTAACAAAAGATCGTTAAATATTGGTGATTGATCAAGAACGTTGACGTCGTTGTTAGAACACGCAACCCTGAAAAAAGCATGCCAAATCCATAAATCTTGTGAAGCAGCAACTTCTAATACCAACGAAGGCGCTCCATGAGGACCGCTCGAATACTGGCTTTTCCACGCCACAGGGTAATTTCTCCATTTCCAGTATGTGTAGTCAATGATCCCAAGCATACCCGAAAAACCATGTCTTTCTTCATGCGCTGCATATAGTTGTTGCATATCATGCAACAAAGGTTTGCGCAAGTATTGGTCACCGAAGGTTTCGACAACACCTCTTGCCAATAATTACAAACTTTCTCGTGCGGTCCTCTCAGACATTCTCATATAATCGTCAACAGAATCGGTCGACTCCCCCATTGCCATGAGTTTAATTGCAGCAACACATTTCTGCAACCCTGTGAAGCCTCGTTTACCTTTAGCATCGTATCTCAATTGGAAAAATTCATACGTAAATATATATTAAAAATGTAAAAATTGGATTTATTTTATCTAAAAGTAACATTTTATAAATTGTATTTATTCTATCTAAAAGTGACATTTTATAAATTATAAAAGTTGAAACAAACGATACCTTGCTTCCGGCTATCTGTTCAAACACATTTTTTTCGCAAACTAAACCTTCTTTTGAAATCATTTGGCTGGAAGATACAATTTTCCGCAAAGTAATCGTTAACTAGCCGTCTATACCTTTCCTCACGATCTCTATTGAACGTCACACATTGTGTGAGTAATGGAGCTGGATTTGACTATAGTAGTCTGTCTGTATAATACCGGTACATCATACTCACAGACATATCGTCTTCGTAGTTATCATCGTTGTATGGATGAGCTGGTCAAAACGATTCATATTTTGGTTTTGAAATATTGAAAAAAGTATGTAGTTGAGAGAAATTTATTTTTTTGTATTTAAAAATGATATAAATTGTATGTATATATAGTGTAAATAATTATTATTATTATCATTATTATTATTATTTTATTATTTTCTTAAAAAAAACAAGTGACCGTTTTAAAACACGGTCGAAATTGTGACCGTTTGAAGCAAATAACCGGCGTTACCTCCCGTTTTCGTGATAACGTATCTTAACGTAACACCTAATAACGGCTACGCGGGACGGTGTTCCACCCGTTATGGGACCGTTATTAGGGTGCCAAATCAGATGAACCCCCTTCCGCGTTGCCCACACTCGACTCTCTTAATTATATTAAGTTATCAACTTACACTTATGTTTTTGTATCTTTTACGTGATTCGGTAAAATTTAATTTCCACTCTAATCATATTTTAAATCTAAATTTCGTGCTTTTTGTTTATTTATGTATTTTATTAAATATTAATAATATTTTATTTATGAAATATTAAAGTTTATGATGAATATATTATTTTTTCAATCGAGACTAAGATTTTTCTATGGTTCTCTGTTTTTATAACCATACAAAATAATTCTATTTCATATTTTATATAATCTAATAAATATATGACATGGTTGTATTTAAATATTAGCTTTTAGTAATATTTTTTTAAAATGTTTCTTATTAAGATATGATGATTTTTTTTTTTTTATCACTACCATTTTTAAAAATGTCAAAATTAAATGAGAACGTTTTATAAAACATATTATATATCTCGGTTCTTCTCTACCGCCTTATCTCGTCTTCGAGATATCCGTCACCCTATTTCAGGGGCGGAACCAAGAATATTCGTAAGGGGTAGCCTATATTTTTTCTTTCGCCCCTGCAAGGAATTGAACTTCAGAAAGAACAACTGATAAATTAAAAATACTTTTATTGACAAAGCTTGCGTTACTTTTTTGTGATATAATATTCCCAAAAAAATGGTTGTTTTCTAAACTCATGATAAATGTTCTTTTGAGTATTGTATAACTGATATGGTAAAGACTCAATCGCCGGTTTAAAACATGTCCAAACAAGACTCTACTAGGAAGATAAAAGAAAAAGACAAAGGAAGATATACATTTTTGGTGAAAAATCATCTTAAGGAACGCTTGTATCTTAGACTCTTAGTTTAAGTATTAAATATTGTGTATCTAATTAAATTCTAAGAGAATGGAAATAGGCTATGACACTTTTGAGATAAAACCAAGTTGATAGTTAACCTACAAGCTACAACACAACACCATATTGTATTGAAAGACAACATCAAATCAAGAGTAGAGAGACAAAATCATCTATCAATGTCATGTTTTTAACCATACTTTGTAGAGAGCATTCAAATGTACAATACCAAATCACAGAAAGCAAAATTACAAGATACATAAATCACAAGACATAATGTTATTAGAGAATTTATGCAAACACCTTGTGTGCATATCAATGGTTTTACTAGTATTTAATTATGTAATTTTGTATGAAAGGGGAAAAGAAAGTAAGAGCACCATATACCAACATTACATATAGATTGTATGATTGATGTGTACCTTATTTATGAGTTTTCACTGTCTCATTTGTGAACCTGTTAGCATCGTGAGTTTCGGATCATACTGGTAAGTGGCTATCAACCAACCTCCCCTTTGTCCGGTGAGAATAGCCACCATAACCTACTAAAACCACCACTGATTCGCTGCACTATAATCACACCTACAAATCGAAAAAAAAAAAAAAAGAAGAAGACAAATCCTCGTTTTCTATGTGAATCCTATCAAACCCACACACCATTCTCAATCTCGCTCATCAACCCTATAAGTCGATTAAAGGAAATAGGTTGAACCTCGTGTTCTTTTGTGCGATTGAAGGGAAAACGAGAGAGACATCTGGTGAAATTTGAATCAGAACAAAAAGAAGACAGATGAGAAATTAATCGATTGCAAGAGAAGGAAGGGGGGCTTGAAGAATAAAACGAAAAAAGTGTGAATATCTCGGATGATTTTGAGGGGTATCCCGGGCTACCCCGGGATCCAATGTGGATCCGCCAGTGCCCTATTTTTTCATATGCTTTTTCTTCTTGCCTCTGCCGACTCGCTTTAATCTACTTCACCGCCTAATCAACTTTCTTCTCCTTTTTCTCATGTTTTCTAGAAAACTCCTCCACCGCCATCATATATCAATTCAATTGTCTCACACCTATTATTGTTATTTCGAGTTCCAGTTCTTCGATTCCCTACTTTTCATCAACCCTTCAAATCTACTTCTTTCCGGATTTAAACCTTACACGGTCTAGGTAATGGGATGAACCCTATTTTCGTTTTAGCTATTATCAAGCCTATTTTCTTTATCTGGCGTGTTTTTTGTTGGTGTAAAGAAGCCAAACTAATACTATGGGCGTGTTTGGCATGGAGCTTTTAGAAGCGTTTAAGAGCTTTTAGCTTTTAGCTTTTGACAAAACGCTCTAGTTTAAACAAAAAGCTTCGTTTGGCAGTACGAGCGTTTAGCTTTTAGTTTTAACAAAACGCTCCGATTCTAAAAGCTACTTCATGTAGCTTTTAACAAAACGCTCCGGAGCTTTTGAAATCAATTTCCATAATTACCCTTAAAAATATATTTATATATATTTTTTATTTTTAATCAATTGTCCTTTTGTGTAATTTTATATATTTCAAAAGCTTCCAGCTACTTTTGCCAAACATTCATATAACAAATAAAAGCTACAGCTTTCCGCTACCAGCTACCAGCTACACGCTACCAGCTAACCGCTTCCAGCTAACAGCTAATTTTGCCAAACACGCCCTATATTCTTTCATTATTACATTGGAGTTTAGTTCTTTGTATTTTATATATATATATATATATATATATATATATATATATATATATATATATATATATATATATATATATATATATATATGATTTTTTGTCATTCATTAATTTTATGTTCATAATTCCCTGTTCTTTTTGACCAAACTAGGAATGAATAGATTGTCATACGTCATACGGTTCAGGTCCTATACATTTTAATCACAATTACATTGTTTATATGCTAATTAATACTATTATTCTAAAGTTTTTTCTTAAAAAATGAATTGTAAGGAATAGGTTGGTTGGTTCGGTTTCAAGATCTTGGTGGCAAAGATGATTTCTGCAAAAGGAAGCAAGGAATCTATGAAGCCTTATTGGTCAATCAACAAAGGTAATATTTCATTCTATCTTTATTTTTGCATGATATCTAAAGCTTTTATGGTGGCATTTTAAAATACAAGTGATTTTGTGTACCAAAATCAATACACATCAATGTGGACATGTGGTTGAGTCAACTTGAGTGGAATAACGTGGGTTTCTCCATTAAGACTATTTTTTCTTGACATTTTTGTTTTATATTTTCATCTTCGGTTTATTATCTTTTCCTTTTTTATTAACTTTTTAATTATTTCCTACATGAATTTTAAGTTATCCCAAATTTCAAATATAAACTCCATTTTACAAATTTATTGGCATGTCATATTTTGGAAATTTGATCATAAATTAAGAAGTTAATATATGTTTTCCTTTGACCCATATTGATTATCTTTTTTATTCATTCTACCTCATATTTACTTTGTTCATGATGTTAGATAAAGTAAGCAATTGTAATAAAAAAAATTCAAAAAATTGAAACCATGGAATGTTTTATTTATATATGTATTATTAGGTTCAATAAAATAAGGCGTCTACAAAATAACTCATGAGGCACTACTCTTATCAGTCCTATTATAGTTAGATAGAGTACTTTGATGCTTTGAAATCCCATAGTTTGATGTTTTCATTAGATTTCAAAGCTAATAAATTAGCATTCAAACAATGGATTGAGGGCGTAATTATAATCAACCCAACCAATCAAAAAACTTATGATTATTTATTTTTTACTATGAAAAAAAAAACATAAACAACCATTCCAAAAGGGAAAATTGTAAAACAACCCATGGAAACTTGAAGCTTAACTAATGTGAAAGCTGTCAACATCCTATGCCCATCATTGAACTTATGCACCTTCTTTGTCTATCGTCCTTGAGAAAAATCAATAAAATGCTATGAAAGTTGGCCTACAAATCGGCATTTTTTTGCTTCAATTTATGTTGGTAAATTTCAAAAATATTATAATGGTTCAAATTGGGATTTAATCTATTTTTTTAGACACAAATTTTCCTATGGTTGGATTTTGATATAACTTGTTTCAATTGTGTTTGATTTTGACTTCCATATTCTCTCTCCAACATAGGTTTTTGGTATGTCAATTTGTTACCGATAAGGTTATCAACATTTATCTAAATGTGGATGAGAAACTCAATTTCTGTTTTGTATTTCTCCTTTTTTCTACTCAAGTACTATTCGGGCCTTTACATGTTGACATGGTTCTACATGGTGAAACATACCTTAATTTACTCATATTTTAAGTAACTTATCGAATTATTCATTCTTTACTTTTTGCAAGTCTTATTGGGTTTGATTAAATCAAATATTTTACTCATATGTCATCTCTCTAAACATCATCATTCTAGCTGAATCGAAGCATAACAAGGTAAATTTGCCTTTGTCTATAATTTCTTTGACATAAAAGACTTTACAATATTTTAAGCGAAAATTCTACATTGCATTTCTGTTTCTACTGCACCGAAGTGACAACAAAGTATCTCATGTACTAGGTTGTTTCATCTCGGTCTTACAATAATTATCTGGTAAAGCTTCTCCATTCCTCTTTTTAATTTCTTTTAACTTGACTCTTATAAACTTCATGTGTTCATCTTGTTTTGACACCATCTTATCTCTATTTTTCACTAAAAGTTCTTAAATTATGTTTTTTTTTTTCTTAAGTAGATTCCATTTGTTGACGCTTTTGCAACCCACCTTAACCTGTTAGTGTGTGTTTATGTGATATGTTAATAACAATGCAATTAAAAATGTTGTAGGTTGAGGTTGAAGAAATAATAGTGGACGAAGCTTTACTCTAGATGAAAAAGGGAAACTTTTTTGTATTTGGGCCATATATGTTTCTGTACCTTTGAGTGTTGTAGTTAGATAAATAATAATAAGTTAGCTGAATTTGAATAAATTATTGAAATCTTTCCCATAAATGGCAACTTATATAAGATACTAATAATATAACTTTAAAATTTCAAAATTATGATGGATGAAAAATATTAGTTCAAAATTAATTTAAGGGTAAATAATATAAAAGCAAATAAAATTTAGGGGATGAAATGAATATAACCCTATAAAGGGGCATTATCCTCCCACACATTGCTACGAAAGAACTCTATGGCAATTAATAAGAATGAAAACTATAAAAAAAATCATGTAAGGTGTAAATCATTTGCAATTCCTATATAGAAT
Source organism: Lactuca saligna (assembly GCF_052625555.1). Lineage (NCBI taxonomy): Eukaryota > Viridiplantae > Streptophyta > Magnoliopsida > Asterales > Asteraceae > Lactuca > Lactuca saligna. The sequence continues at coordinate 41,575,916 of NC_136418.1, forward strand.
TAGACTAATTCCCGTGTGTTGCTCAACGTAGGTTAAAAATATATTATTAAAATGATGAAAAATATATGTTTAAAATAGTTATGTTGTTAATATTAACTTTAACATAATATTTTAAACAATATTATTCATTGACATCAACCCACATTCCTCATTAATAAAATTAAATATAATTATCTATTTAATATTATTTTTAACAATTGTTATGATTGATTAATTTTTTTTATTTATACGATTATTTTCTAATTTCAATAAGGATGTTCATTTAAAATACAATTTATTTGTTGCTAGCGTTATGTAATTTATAAATCGATGTTAGTATCATTTAAAATTATTGTTCTTTAGTTTTAAACCACTTATTATTATTAATAAGTTAAAGAAGACTTTTAAGAAACACTTAATATTACTATTAAAATATAAAACATACACACTAAATAGTAAACCGATAAGATAGATAATTTGCATTTTAAAAGAGACTTGCATGAGTAATATAACTTGAAGGATTGTTGCAGAATTTTCGATACAAGGTTGTTTGTGCAAACAATATGCCTTTTGAATTTACAATTGCAAATTTTCCACTCTTTAACGTGAATAATCTCGTTTCGAAAGCATTATTGATGGGTGATCTTAAAAAGACTGATATTCTAGAAAACATTTACCTATATTCTTGGATATGGGGATCTCAAGACTTTTCTAGATGCTTATTTTGCTCATCTGTCTCTAACTGATATCGATATCTATACTCACTTCGGTAGAAGATCAAAAGTTCCTAAAGCATTGTTAAAAGGAAAAATAAGCATAAAGGATTATGAAGACAGAGAGATTGTTTATGATCCTCTGGGAGTCGTGTCCATTGGGAAATGGAAGGAGAATAAGGAAAAGTTTTTATTTTGAGTGGATGATGTTGAAAGATACTTGAATTTGCATTTTACCAGTATCCTATATCGCATCAACAATCGTAAAAGAAATGAGAATGAAGACATAGTGAAGACTAGGAAGATTATTCATTGGTATATGAAGATACGATAAGTTTTGCTACAGATTGTAAAGATACTACCTAAAGTTTGATGATTCGTCTTTACTCACAAAATAGGAAAATGTTAGGTCTTTATTTGTTGTGAGAAGTTGAATTGGTAGCTATCTTTAGGCGAAATGTCTGTAAATAACGAAGGCCCACATGACTTTGCTATCTTAATGTATTTACTAGGCATATGTGTTGTTCGTACCGTAAAGTTTAGTCCTAGTATTTTTTTTTTTGTTTCCATGAGTACCCTATAAATAAGATAGGTACTCAGAGGGTAGAAGACCAGAAGCAACATTCACATTAGCATTTCATTGTATTCAAATTCTTTGTATCCTTCCAGAACAAACATGTTGAAACCAGATCTAATTTAGATCAATGTGTTCTTACTTTGTTTTCTTAATCAATTGACTAAAACAATTTTCTAAACAACTTATCACACTCATTTCTCTGTAACATTCTTCTTGTTCTTATTTACTTTACATTGTTCATACTTTATTTTATTTTATCTTGAGCACATTGTTGAGTTTCTTACTTCAAGGATGGACAGACTTAACAGAAACTCTTATTATAAGCAATCATTGACGTTAGATTAATTCAAGGTTTGATTTTCCAAACCTTGTCCGTGCAAACTCATGAACTCATAAAAGATCTTGGTTCTTTGAAGTTTTCCTTTGGATTAAGGTAGCCAAGATAAATGATGGTTTAGTTCTAAGTTAGCACAAATATAAATTTTACTGGATAGTGGAATGTTTGGTTGCAAACCAAGTTCGTTTCCCATTGAATAAGTTTTGAAGTTAAACAAAAGGAGAGAATGAAGCGTGTGTTGATGCGAATCAATATAGTCAATTGATTGTTCGACTTCTTTATCTTCAAGACACTAGGCCGAATATAGCATATTCGGTAAACGTGTTAAGTTAGTTGATGGCAGACCCACAATACAACCACATGGAGGCAGCTTATCGTGTCCTTCGGTACTTAAAGGCCACACCGGGCCAAATTAATTATTCTTTCCCGTGAAGAAGCTCCAATCTTGACTACCTTTTTGTGACTCCGACTGGCTAGGGTGCCCTTATATGAGACGGTCACGAACTGGGTATTTTGTTCTACTAGGAGGATCCCCTATTTATTGGAAGACCAAGAAACAATCAGTAGTCTCTCGTTCTTCCGCTGAAGTCGAATACTGAGCAATGACCTCCACAGTTAGTGAAATTGTTTGGCTTCGTTGGTTACGCCAAGAATTGCAAATTCCAATTTCATCACCTACATCTATATTTTGTGATAATGAGACAATCACATTGCTAATAATCCTGTCTTCCACGAGCGAACCAAACATGTTGTGATGAATTGTTTCTTTGTTCGGAAACGAGTTGAGTGTAAAGAGATTATTCCCCTTAATATTGACAGCGAGATGCAAGTTTCAGACTTATCGACTAAAGAGCTTGGAACACAACTCCATTTCTTACTTGGCAAGATAGGCATCACAAATTTGCAAGCGTCATCTTGAATGGAGTATTGGATTTCATATTATCTTTTATGTCTATCTTACACATATTTAAAAGAGTTTGTTATGGTAGTGTAGGTTTTTTTATTGCCCTTGCTATGTATGTTATTTTGTTAAGAAAATATACAAAAAGCTTTTATCTCTTCTGTTCTTTTAGAAATTTAGAGGGTGATACTGTCCTAACAAAAATTATAAACATCTTCAAAAGACTAAAAAATCTTAACTTTGTATGAAGTTCTCAAACCTTTTATTTATCTCTAGGAACGAAGATATAAGTGATTATATTTTGCTATATAGATTTCATCAAATTAACGAACAAAATGAATTTGAAAATTATTTTTATATTTCTCATGTAACTTGATATTCAAAATTCAGTTATGAAAACCTACAGTCTCCCATGTGAAGTAGTAGTTGGCCATGTGTTAAGCATTATTATTATTATTTTATTTTCTGCCAATTAAAATATTTTTTATGATTTATCCTCGTGTATATTATTATTATTATTATTATTATTATTATTATTATTATTATTATTCAACTTATAATATATGGGGGTACATTTTTGTTTATATATAACTGCAAATAGATGTTTTTTTTTCTAAATTAAAACTTAAATAAAAACTCATTGCAACTAATATATATATATATATATATATATATATATATATATATATATATATATATATATATATATATATATATATATATATATATATTAATTTTGTTACATGTTAAATACACAAAATATTGTTACAGGCTTCATAATAATCTATAACTTATATTAATTTTGTTACTGACTGATCTTTTTTGCTCATAATAAAACATGATGTTTTTTTTTTTTCGTTCATAGTGCACGTTACATATTTACTTTCAAATAATAAGCTTCTCGATAAGAGATATTTAATTTATAAATATCATATATCAAAATAAAATCAACTACAAATATTACTTACATGTAAATTTTGACAAATTATATATATAATAAATTGAGCGGACGCTTATGTACAGTCACTTTTTGCTTTTCCGATTTTGGCCGCACGTCGCTGCCTTTTCTCTATGTTTCCTCCCACAATTTTTGTTTTTCCGAATTCTACCACATGACCTTCACAATTGTAAGTTTTCGATTTTTTGGTATTTTCTGGATACTTTTTTGTTTTGGGTATACTTTTCTTCTGTTATCTCCATATCCTTTTATATATATCTATATAATATATAATTCCGTCGCACGTGTTATTATTTTGTGGATTTGATTTAATTTTCTTGCCTACGTGGTTTTTTCGTGTCGTCTACCGGATGCTCCTTGGTTTTCTTGCCTCCGCTTTCTTTCTTCTCCGGTTATCTATCTGCTCTAGGTATTTTTCTTCTGCTGCTTCTTCATCATCTGTCGATTAGGGCTTTTGTGACTGCGTCTTTAATTTTTGTTTTCTTCTTGCTTATGGTAAATTTTTTCAGCCTTTAATTTCCTTGATTTCTGATTATGAATAACTGTCGAAAACGTAAGCTTAGTGACTGTGGGTCTCCCTCTTTTGCTTCTGTTGCTCCTCTTTTGCGCAGGAGTCGACGATCTCGATTTTTTACTTCTGTTGCGCTTCCTACGTATTATGACTGTGGGGATTGTATATGTGTTTGTGAATTTTGTGGAGCTTTGTTTTGGTATATTGAAAGGCTTGGAAATCGTCGTCAAACTAATCGTCCTAAGTATAATCACTGTTGTAAAGGAGCTTCTGTTGTGTTACCTCTTCCACGAATGCCTCCTCCTGAACTTTATAACCTTTATACAGATGCTAATTTTTTGAATGACATTAGAGGTTATAATAGTATGTTTTCCATGACGTCTTTTGGGTCTATTGTTGATGAGGATATTAACAACGGTCATGGTCCATATGTTTTTAAGGTTTCTGGTCAGGTTTGTCATTGGATAGGGTCTTTGTGTCCTGATGAGTCTAAAGGTCCAAGGTTCTTGCAGTTGTATGTTGTCGATACTGCTAATGAGGTTTCTAATCGGTTGAAAGCCTTTCACACCTCTACTAAAAAAGATTTAGATGGTGCTGTTGTAAAAATTCTAATGGAATCCCTTTTAGTTCATAATGAATATGTTAGGACATTCAAAACAGCTAAAGAAATGGCTGAAGCTATGAAATTAGATTCCTATGCAGTTCGTTTGTTCAGTGACGTCCCTGATCGTAGGTATGGTTGCCCAGCTGCTGGTAGTTTAGGTTGTATTGTTACTGGCGATGACAGTAATTGTAGCAAGTATGACATCATTGTTCACCCGAAATCTGGTATTCCTCAATGAGTAAGTAAACTTCACCCAAGTTATATGCCACTACAATATCCTTTGCTTTTCCCATTTGGTGAGGAGGGTTGGTCTCCACGTTTGAAATTACGTAATGAGACGGGGAACAGTGTTAGGAACCTCACGGTAAACATGTATTATAGTTATCAAATCCATGCACGTCGAGGTATGTATTCTCTTATACTCAATTCCGGTCGGCTTTTCCAACAGTACCTTGTCGACGCTTATACTTGTATTGAAGTTGGTCGGTTAGATTATGTTTTAAACAATCAGGACCATTTACGATCCGAATTTTTGTCCGGTCTTTATGATGCCCTCTCTAAAGGGGATAGAGAGAACCGTTTCGTGGGTAAACGTGTTTTCTTACCTGCATCATTTGTTGGTGGTCCCCGATATATGTACAGTCATTATCAAGACGCCTTATCGATTTGTAGAGTGTATGGGAATCCACAATACTTTATTACATTTACATGCAATGTCAAGTGGCCAAGACGACACATGGAAAGTTATGGTCAGCGTGATGCTCACAATAGACCTGACATCATAACTAGGGTTTTCGAGATGAAAGTGGCTGCCTTTATTAACTTTCTAAAAGAAGATAAAACTTTTGGCGAAGTTCAAGCACGTAAGTATCGTTAGTTTTTGTTTCCTACTACTTATATCTTCTGTTTACGGTTTCTAAAGTTTTCTCTCATCTTTCTATTCTCCAGATTTGTACACTATTGAGTTCCAAAAGCGAGGATTACCGCATTGTCACACACTTCTGTAGGTGTCGAAATCAGATTCTATCCAAGAACCTGCTGATATTGACAGCTTTATAAGTGCTGAACTTCCAGATCCTGTTTCAGAAGCATTGTTGCATCGGACAGTGACAACGTGTATGATCCATGATCCGTGTGGTCCATTAAATAATAAAGCTCCTTGTATGAAGGATGGGAAATGTAGCAAGCGTTTTCCGAAACCGTTTCGTGACGCTACAACTTTTGATGACGAAGGTTACGCACACTACAAAAGGGATGCAGTGAGACGTCATACAATGCAAAATGGTATTGTTATCGATAACGGATATGTTGTCCCATATAACAATCGGTTGTGTAGTCGGTTTGATGCGCATATAAACGTCGAATATTGTGGCTGGAATATGATGGTCAAATATCTATTCAAATATATTTCAAAAGGGGTTGAACGTGTTAGATTTGTTGTTCAAAAGAGTGAGGCGGCTGACTCTGGTGATCCAAATTCACAGGTTCGAGTTTTGAACGAAGTCCAAAACTTTCTAGATGCACGTTATATATGTCCTCATGAGGCCGCATGGAGAATCTTTAATTTCGACATCCATCGACGGAATCCCCCTGTCATGATATTGCCTGTCCACTTACTAAATATGCAACATGTTATGTTCAAAGAGGCTGGTAGAATAGAAGATGTCCTTCGCAATCCTGGTTTTGCAAGAACACTACTACTTGGATGGTTCGACAGCAATGCAAGAGATCCACAAGGTCGAGATCTTACGTATATAGACTACCCAAATAGATACGTGTGGGATGCTAGATCAAAGGAATGGGGACAAAGAGTTTTAGAATCTTCAAAAAGTATAGGTAGGCTTGTGTTTGTCCATCCATCTTCGGGAGAGTTATTCTATCTTCGGATGTTACTCTGTCATCAAAAAGGATGCACATCTTATGAAGATGTTCGTACGGTGCATGGTCATCTTCATCCAACTTTTCGAAGTGCATGTAACGCACTAGGGTTAATAGGTGAGGACATGGAATGGTTGACGGCCTTCATTGAAGCTTCATCATGGGCTACTTCTTCACATTTACGTTCCCTCTTCTGTCATCTACTGCTTTTTTGTGATGTAAGTAATCCACAATCACTTTGGGATGTTGCATGGCGGAAGATGATAGATGATTACTTGCTTAAACTAAAAACTGAGTTCCCAGATAAACGATTTCATATGAATGATGATATAGTGCAGCAACAACTGCTTTTTGAACTAGAAAATGCACTCCGATCTTCTACACCTTCTAGATCGTTAGCTGACTTCCATTTACCCGTGCCAAATCTGGATACTATTGTAGTCCTGCAAAATCGTCTCTTGCTAGAAGAGTCAAGTTATGATAAGGAGTCCTTGCAACACCAACACTCACAAATGTTTCTACAATTAAATGAAGATCAGATGCGTATTTATAAGACCGTTGTCATATCCGAAGAAAACAAAAAACAGGTGTTGCTGTTTGTGTACGGACATGGCGGGACTGGAAAGACATTTTTATGGACTACATTACTTGCATACTTCAGGTCTATTGGGAAAATCGTTCTTGCAGTGGCTGCTTCGGGAATTGCATCTCTACTTTTGCCTTCTGGAAGAACTGCTCACTCACGGTTTAACATCCCAATCAATTTGGCTGAAAAAAAATCATGTGACATCAAGAAAAGGACATTACTTGGAGATTTGCTCAAACGGACATCCCTCATTATATGGGACGAGGCACCGATGAGCGACCGCCGATGTTTTGAGTACCTCGATCGATCTCTTAGAGATGTGTTGGAGTGTGAAAAACGACCTTTCGGTGGCATTTCAGTTTTACTTGGTGGTGACTTCCGTCAAACACTTCCAGTTTCCCCAAAAAGTTCCCGAACTGAGATTATTGCATTAACCCTTCCAAATTCATACCTGTGGTCATATTTTGAGGTCTGTACACTGCATCACAACATGCGCTTAACACAGACTACCACTGATGTAAGTGAGGGTCTATCCATAGCTGCTTTCGCTGACTGGCTGCTTAGCATTGGGAATGGAACTTTAGGTGTGCCAGATGCAGACAATCCACATACTACAACCTGGGTAGAAATACCACCTTCGCTTTTAATACCAATAAATAGTGAGTCTTTGAAAAACCTAATCCTCTTTGTCTATGGAAATAGACTGCTGGACAATCCCTCACCATCCGATCTATCTGTAAGGGCTATTGTTTGTCCCACAAATGACACTGCTGACAAGTTAAACGCAATAATTCTGGAAATGGTAAAGACCGATGAAAGGGTTTATAAAAGTACAGACGCTATGCAACCTAATGGCAAATATACATCAGAGTTAGAGGGTTTATATCCCATTGAATATCTAAATCAGCTAACCTTTGCTGGAATCCCACCTCACACTCTCAAGCTGAAAATAAAAGCTCCTATTATGTTGCTGAGAAACATTAACCAGAGGGAAGGTTTGTGTAATGGCACACGGTTAATTGTTTCACAACTACTTCCAACCATAATTGAAGCAACAATTATAACAGGAATGTGCACTAGGAAGCGTGTATACATACCTCGCATTAAATTCATTCACAAACCTGCTAATCTACCGTTTTCCTTTGAACGTAAACAATTCCCAATTAAAATTTGTTATGCCATGACAATAAACAAAAGCCAAGGGCAGTCACTAAAAAGGATTGGCATCTATTTGCCACAGCCCGTATTTACACATGGTCAACTTTATGTTGCATTATCAAGAGCAACATCACCTACATCCCTGAAAATCCTGATAAACAATGACGAATGTACACCTCATAATCAAACAAAAAATGTCGTTTTTAAAGATTTCTTATCCAAAGTTAACTGTAATGAGGTTGATAATTCCATTACTATCTACCTATGTACTCTTTCCCTGAAAATTCACTTTTACTTGTATTGTGCCTCTTTACATTAATATCATTATATATAATCACTAACCCATCCTTTATTGCTTGAATTAACAGAGACATGACTAACATATCTGACTTGAAGTATGCATGCGAAGGAGGAGCATTACAGGTGCGAATTCTGCACAAATGGAAACCACAGTACCGTTGGCATGAAACATGGTATCTCGGTGTGGACAAATACGTAAGCAAATCAAACCTCATTAAAAAAATACACTATGATTACTGACCGTTATTAACAGTTAACTGTATTTCAATACATTAGGGAGATGCTATACAGATTCTGGGACAAAGAACAAATCAGGGGTACATAGAATCAATTTTCCATATCTCTAACTGCTACACAATATCAGAGTACACCTGTCCCTATTTAGACGAGTATCAGAAAGTTCTAGAAAACGAAATCTATATGGATGTTGGCCTGATTTCCATAATTGTTCCTCTTCCTGACACCGTCACAATCCCTGCAACCTGGTTCCGGTTTGCCTCGAAAACAGATCTCCTCAACTTAGGTGAAAACCCGTCGTATTATCCAGGTATATACATAAAAGATGTAATATTAATATTACTTCCAGTTTTAACTACATTCTATTTGAACTAATAGATTTCATTGGCGTGCTAAAAAAAATGAGAAATTGCCCAAAGCGTAATGGAGAAGAATTCGTTCTTCTAATTCTTGCAGACGAAAGGTTGACAACATTTAACAAAGCCCAGTCTTTCTTATGATTACTTTTACTTTTTTTAATGTTTACTATGTATATAAAATTCAGTGGTGATGAAATAGCGATCAGTTTATGGAAAGAGTGTATTGATGTTCGTGAGAAATTCAGACCTGAAGAGTTGGCAACCCCTCCTGCGACAACAGTTGTTGCCATTACAAATATAAAGCCTTCATCAATACACATAGCAGGTACTTTAAGGTTCGGATCATCACCTGCCACACACGTATATGTCAATCCCCCCATCCAGGAGACAACACTTCTAATCCACAGGTCTGTTATACTTTACCAAAGATAAGGTAGATTATTATATATTAATATCATACATTCACAACTCAAATCCGGTTGTAGCTTCACTGGCCCTACACCCCCAACTTCCACAGCATCTGGACCACTAACAACACTACATGAGCTAAACAGCAAGATTCATAGTGAACTGGTGGTATGTTATCTACCTCTATAACAACCTTCTGACATACTATTACCAAAACTACAATGATATAAGAATCTATAAATACAGGATAAAACATTCAATGTAAAAGCTACACTGACAACAATCACATTCAAAGACTGCTGGTTCCAAGTACTATGCACAACTTGCAAAGATCCGATTTTCAGGAAAAGCAATTACTGGAGTTGCAGTGCTCACGGAAAAACAGCCTCACCCATATTCCTGTAAATATCACTATGTCCCAGAAATGTAATACCAGCAAAAGTTATTTATGCTAAGTTTTATTAACACATAATAACCCCATACAGGTATAAACTAATTACAACTCTGACGGACCCAACGGGCTCTCTAACTACAATCATGACCGATGGCGCGGCTCAAAAACTAATTGGTGCTACACCAGAAAAACTAATGACTGATGATCATGAAAGCAATAAAAAGCTCCCACCAACACTTATCAATGATCACGAGGGCACATCAAAGACTATGTCAATCCAAATGCTAAAAGGCTCTACAACTGAAAACATTCGTTTCATAATCGTTGACATACATGAAGTAACCATGGTTAATCAGTCAGTCGCACCGGTCACACCAACACAAGTTTCAACAACTACAACGACAGCAACACCAATCACTCCAGCAGACCTTCAAGGTTCGACAAATGTTGAAATCAATCCTATACTTGGAATGGCATCTACAACATCACAAACATCACACACAGCAAGAACATTGACATACGACACCGCTGGTACTTACATATCCACTTTACTTGGATAAAAAATGTCGATTTATAACTCAGTTTTTATTACCATACAGCTGAATCTCAACTAAAGAAACAACCGAAGCGAGGATGTAGAGCAGAGTAAACACCAACCTCACCTTATGTTGTCATCCCAGATTTCTGCTTATGTACCATCCGGTATAAAAACCAGTAGGTTATATGTAAACCACTTACCCCTCTAACAACTGTACTCTATCAGGATTACAAAAGTAAACCACTTACCCCTCTAACAACTGTACTCTATCAGGATTACAAACATGTAACCGTCATTTTGCACTATGGATTGTAAACACATACTCCACAAAGTAATGAACCTTTTGTATAAAAGTATTATTAAATATTCCAAAAGAAAGTAATATCGTTAAAAAAACGCCATTCTTACCACACAGTAAATCATTCACAAACAAAACATAAAGTAAGCAATATCAACTCAGAAATAAAATCTTTTTAGTCATCTTATACAAATAAAAACTTACGACATAATCAACATGTAAGAAAAAAATTAAATCATACTCACCTCACTACAAAATCCTTACACACAAAATAAAACTCAAAATAAAAACAACAAATGTTTACTTATCGTATGCTACCTTTGAAATTCACGGCAATCCCTTTCATTCATAGCTAATATTTTGAATACTATATATTTTCAAATTAAACTTTGATATCCTTTTCAAAATAATTTTTATAAGTTATGTATGACTACATTCCAATTCGTCTGCTATCACTATTTCTTCAAAGATCAAGTTCACATCATAGTGTTCCAAATCTCTGCATCATCACAGTCTAATATGTGCTTTTCTACATCAAGTTAGCAAAGTCTTTTGAGTTAATAATGAGTTATTGCAAATCATGTGATTATCGAGTTAAAAATGACTTATTCTGCAAATTATGTGATTACCGGTTTAGAACAATTAACTTTAGACTCGGAAATATTGGTCTGCAAAAGAAAATCTTAAAAGTTAATTAATTTACTGCAAATCAATAATTATAGGGCTTTTTTATAGAAAAATGATGTTGACACAAAAAAACTTTAAAAAATATCCATAAAACAACATTGTACTTTATAAAAATATGATTTTTCACATTCTTTACAAGGAAAAGTACAATGTTTTGTTGTGTGAGTATGTGTTGTTTGGGAAAATTTGTATCTCTGTTTACAGATTCTTAAAAACTGTTTTGCCCCGATTTGATTAAAAAAGTTATTAAATGTGATATGTGTAAATTGTGGGTTAAAAATAACACAAAAAGTTATTTTTCGTCTTTATTTTGGATAAAGGGCATTTTAGTCTTTTTATATAAAAAATAAATTTAACATTAAAACTTTAGAAAATGTTCAAAAAATAACACTACATAAAATATGCAAAAAATCTTAATTTCATTCCGGTGACGTATTTTATTAAGAACATGTGTGACATCCCCAAAATCACGGCCCGAAAAGACCGATTTTGTTTATGCTTTATAAAAATCAGAGTACTTCATTTTATAAAAAGGTTGCGGAATTTGTTCCCAGAAAAACATGGTAAATACGTTATTAAAACATTTTCGAAGACACGTATTTATTTCATTTTAAAACGTTTGGGATGTCATCGTTAATACAGGAACATAAGCATAAACAGAACTTACAATTATTCACACTAGTGGTCTACATCTCTTTAAATCTCTCAGTGTAATGTCACTTCATATCAACACCTGTGATATAAATAAACTGAGTGGGTCAGGTTGGGAAACCTGGTGAGCACATAGGGATTTCAATCCCACAATGTTATACCATATATATAGTTTAAAATTCACAAAATATACAATTTCACTATACATATATATAAACAACTCTTATCCCACCCTGTCGATCCTCGCAACGAGGCTATCCATACTCTCAGACCTAAGATTAGTCGTTTTACCTACTCCATACTCTCGGATCAGAAATGAACGAATTTACCAAATCCATACTCTCGGACTAGGGACGAATGACTAATCCATACTCTCGGATTAAAGATGAATGATTATGCCTAATCCATACTCTCGGACTAGGGACAATAGCTAATCCATACTCTCGGATTAACGACGAATGATTATGACTAATCCATATTCTCGGACTAGGGACAATGACTATGTCTAATCCATACTCCCGGATAAGTGACATATACTAACTTCTATTCTCTGAGTTTAACTCACTTGTACTCGTAAGAATATACTACCCAATATTCCTCATATTTAATTTAGGTCTACTCTTTATCCTAAATTATCAAATATAATCAAGTATGTTCTTTAACACGAATTTCAAGCAACATCAATTAACTCGCACATAAACATATAATTAATACTTCAATCAATACTTGTATTAAAATCATGTTCATGAAAGGGACTATGCACTCACTTGAGAAGGTGGTGACTCGGTACTCGGACAGCGCTTCGTTTACTTTAAAATAATTTCCTTCGGCGAAACCTAGTATTATCACCAATAGATTTTAGTCTATTATTCGCCGAGACTAATTAATAGTCTAGCTACTATTACTATTATATAAGCGTTAAAAAAAAACTTATATAACCCATAATAATAGGCCAAGTATTTATTATATGTTCTTAATAACGTTAATATAATTAAATAAAAACTATATTAAAAATAACGTAGGCGTAACTCACTTACAACGGGTTTTATAGAAAACCAGGCTTTGCTTGGAGCAGCGTTTCCAAGCCGAAAAGCTCTTCTTCTCGGAGCCGTCGAGCACTCCGGGGCTTCCGCCTCGTGCTAGGAAGGTTCCCTAGGCTTTTCGGGGGATTTTGGGGCTAGAGAGAGGTTCTAGAGAGAGAGTAAAGAGAAGAAAGAATGGGAAAGGTGTGAAGAAAATGAGGGTGGGAGAGGTGGTATTTATAGGGTGAAAATGGCTGAACTTGGTGCCACATGTCACCATCTAGTGGCAAGACTTGGGGAGAAAGCAATGGCCAAGATTGTGCCACATCACCCATTTTCGCACAACACACTTCCGACTTCTAAAATCCGTAACTTTCACATACGACCTCCGTTTTTGACGTTCTTTATATCCACGCGTAGGTCAAAATAATATCTACAACTTTCATTTTGACTCCGTCGGCTAATTCTCGACCGATCTTAAATTTAACAGTACGAGGCGTTTAGACTGTTAAATGACCGCGAAGAATTCGTAACTCTTTCATACGGACTCCGTTTTCGTCTGTCTTTTTACCGTTGAGTTCCTATTAATGAGATCTTCAACTCTCATTTATTTCACGTAAGCCAAAAACCGCTCGAACTAAAATTCGAGTTTCGGGCTGTACACTGCTAAGCCGAATCTTAGAAAAATCATAACTTCCTCATACGAAGTCAGATTTGGGCGTTCTTTTTATCGACGCTCTTAGTTTAACATATTCTACGACTTTTGTTTAGATTGCTAAGGCTAAAAAGTCTTCTATCGTAAATTCACTATTTACGTCTTCCGGTGCCGTGCCGGTTTTGCCGTAAAACTTCGGCGGGCCATAACTTCTTTGTTATAACTCGGATTTCGGCGTTCTTTATATGTACGGAAACCTTGTGACATATTCTAAAACTTGGTTAAGACTATTCATTCTAAATAATCTTTTGTCGAAAAGTCATTTTTGACCCCTATTGCCTCTAAATTGACTAGCCCGGATCTGCGGGCGTTACAATTATCTCCCCCTTAGGATGATTACGTCCCGGAATCATCAACGAAACAAGGATCGTATAATGACTCCATACGTCATCTCTTCATCCTAGGTAATAATTATAACTTCTTTATTCCTTCAAGTCTATGTCTTAGACTTATTGACTGTAAGCAGTACTTGATCGTGCACGTGCTCTCTACCTCATATTAGACTCCAAATTATGACCTATCATCATGTGATGTATGTTTAGACTCAGGTCTCTTAAATTCTAAAACAGACTAAGCCTTCCTTCATGTTCTAATGTGATATAATCATACTTTAACATGTAGCATTTCTAGCTACCAACGAGCGCGATACTTCTATTGATCGCTTTGATTTTTAATTGTTTGGTTTAAGTCGGATGCTATATCAAACTTGGTTCTCTGAACCACGTAACCTACTCATCGTAGTCGGACTCAAGGTGATATGACCACTAGGGTCGGGATAACAATAATCTTCTTAGTCATTACCGAAATAATGGTAACGACATACTTGAATAAAACGAAATCAATTACTGGCTTCTTGGTAACCTTGTGACTTTCCCTGATCCAAGTGTGAGTCCTGTGCTTCCGGTAGTATAGGCCTCTACTACCATTCACACCTACTCATACTCGTCCCAAGTATTGTCCCGCAGTTTTTCCAAGTCACCATACAAGAAAAAAAACAACTTAACACATCAGATAACAAAACAAAGGTTTCATATTATTTCTTGAAATGATTACATAGGTGTTCAAGTTCACCCTAGACTATGCCTCTAACAGGCTACATCATATGATTCTATGGCTACATTATAACTCGATCCTTGGATGTCAAGCCGTCATTCCTGAATCCTCGCATTGTCATCTGCTTCGTCTAGGATCATATGGAATGCTCTTGCCTTCAGTTTTGGCGGAATGTTTGGTTTTTCCGCCTCTTTCTTTTTCGGGAAATCCTTAGCAACATGCCCTTCTTCACGGCATTCATAACACACCCTTTTGCACTCGTTGGCGTAATGTCCGGTCTTCCCACACTTGTAGCAAGTCACTTCTTCGCTACATTTCCCAAAGTGATTCTTTTTGTACTTTTCGCACCATTTCACTTTGTTTCCTCCTCCGCTAGACTCCTTTGAACCAGACTTGATCTTCTTATTGGGCCTCGTAGATTCCTCAAACTTCCTCTTTTCGCCAACCTCAATCTTGTTGGCAGCTCTTCCCTTAATCATATCTTCCACTGACTTGGCAGCCCAGATAGCTGCCTCCAGAGTAGGTGCCTGACGCACTGGCACCGCATACTCCCATGGAAGTCCCTTTGCGTACTGGTCGATTTTCGTCAGCTCATCCGGAACAAGAAGCAAGGCAAACTCCATCTTTTCCGTGAAGTTGTTCGTGTATTCATCGATTGACATGCTTCCCTTCTTCAGGGTTAGAAACTGGTTCTCTAGCTCAAGCAGGTTTTGAGCTGAGCAGTACTTTCGTTTGAATTGCACCAGAAATTCTGCCCAT
This sequence comes from Lactuca saligna, assembly GCF_052625555.1. Taxonomy (NCBI): domain Eukaryota; kingdom Viridiplantae; phylum Streptophyta; class Magnoliopsida; order Asterales; family Asteraceae; genus Lactuca; species Lactuca saligna. The sequence continues at coordinate 41,591,539 of NC_136418.1, forward strand.
GTCAGTTGCAGGGGCTCGTTAGGGCTCAGAGTCTTCCCCAAGGTATTCCACCAACGTACAGCGCCTCCTCGAAACTGACGCACTGCAAATGTGGTCTGTAGCTTCCCTCTACAACCGCATGTCATGAAGGCTAACTCCATCTCCGAGATCCAATCCATGACCCCGATCGGGTCCTCCTTTCCAGTGAAAGTCGATGGCTTGCAAGTCAGAAAATCCTTGTACTTGCATCCATTCCTCTCGACTTCGTCATCTTGGTTGTTTTGTCGAACTATTGGTGGGTTGACTTGACCAACAGTCCCACTGTAGTTTCCTTCCTCAGTCTGCCCTTCGTTTAACTCGGGCTGTTCGATTTGTATAGTGGCTTCCTCACGATTTTGCTGGAGCAAACGTCTAGTTTCCTCCATTTGACGATCCAACATCGCTTGGATCATCGCTTGCACTCTGGCCATTGTGACTGGCTCAGCGGCGGCTTCCATCACCGGTATTTGCTCAATCACTGGGGGTTGGTTTCTGTTCCCATTTGCATTCATGTTTCCGCTACGTGTTCTTGCCATCTTGATCTATACACCGAATAAGGTGAATCTAGATCTTTACTTAGGATTGACGGTTAAATCATCCTTATCACTCCGAAACGTTTATATGCTAGTTCTAATATCGTAGTCATACGTTTAGAATCCTAAACACATAAGGTTTCCAGATCCGGTCGGCAACAGACCATAGATCCGAACAACTAACACCATATCAGGCACAAGTATTTAGCACATAAAAGCATTTTAGGCACAATTCCTAAAATAATCTAGTGCTCACACCTCACAATCATCGCTTAGCATTCTAAGTTTAAGTCTAGAAATAAATCCATATTCCTAGTTCGCTTAAACTAATGCTCTGATACCAACTGTGACATCCCCAAAATCACGGCCCGAAAAGACCGATTTTGTTTATGCTTTATAAAAATCAGAGTACTTCATTTTATAAAAAGGTTGCGGAATTTGTTCCCAGAAAAACATGGTAAATACGTTATTAAAACATTTTCGAAGACACGTATTTATTTCATTTTAAAACGTTTGGGATGTCATCGTTAATACAGGAACATAAGCATAAACAGAACTTACAATTATTCACACTAGTGGTCTACATCTCTTTAAATCTCTCAGTGTAATGTCACTTCATATCAACACCTGTGATATAAATAAACTGAGTGGGTCAGGTTGGGAAACCTGGTGAGCACATAGGGATTTCAATCCCACAATGTTATACCATATATATAGTTTAAAATTCACAAAATATACAATTTCACTATACATATATATAAACAACTCTTATCCCACCCTGTCGATCCTCACAACGAGGCTATCCATACTCTCAGACCTAAGATTAGTCGTTTTACCTACTCCATACTCTCGGATCAGAAATGAACGAATTTACCAAATCCATACTCTCGGACTAGGGACGAATGACTAATCCATACTCTCGGATTAAAGATGAATGATTATGCCTAATCCATACTCTCGGACTAGGGACAATAGCTAATCCATACTCTCGGATTAACGACGAATGATTATGACTAATCCATATTCTCGGACTAGGGACAATGACTATGTCTAATCCATACTCCCGGATAAGTGACATATACTAACTTCTATTCTCTGAGTTTAACTCACTTGTACTCGTAAGAATATACTACCCAATATTCCTCATATTTAATTTAGGTCTACTCTTTATCCTAAATTATCAAATATAATCAAGTATGTTCTTTAACACGAATTTCAAGCAACATCAATTAACTCGCACATAAACATATAATTAATACTTCAATCAATACTTGTATTAAAATCATGTTCATGAAAGGGACTATGCACTCACCTGAGAAGGTGGTGACTCGGTACTCGGACAGCGCTTCGTTTACTTTAAAATAATTTCCTTCGGCGAAACCTAGTATTATCACCAATAGATTTTAGTCTATTATTCGCCGAGACTAATTAATAGTCTAGCTACTATTACTATTATATAAGCGTAAAAAAAAAATACTTATATAACCCATAATAATAGGCCAAGTATTTATTATATGTTCTTAATAACGTTAATATAATTAAATAAAAACTATATTAAAAATAACGTAGGCGTAACTCACTTACAGCGGGTTTTATAGAAAACCAGGCTTTGCTTGGAGCAGCGTTTCCAAGCCGAAAAGCTCTTCTTCTCGGAGCCGTCGAGCACTCCGGGGCTTCCGCCTCGTGCTAGGAAGGTTCCCTAGGCTTTTCGGGGGATTTTGGGGCTAGAGAGAGGTTCTAGAGAGAGAGTAAAGAGAAGAAAGAATGGGAAAGGTGTGAAGAAAATGAGGGTGGGAGAGGTGGTATTTATAGGGTGAAAATGGCTGAACTTGGTGCCACATGTCACCATCTAGTGGCAAGACTTGGGGAGAAAGCAATGGCCAAGATTGTGCCACATCACCCATTTTCGCACAACACACTTCCGACTTCTAAAATCCGTAACTTTCACATACGACCTCCGTTTTTGACGTTCTTTATATCCACACGTAGGTCAAAATAATATCTACAACTTTCATTTTGACTCCGTCGGCTAATTCTCGACCGATCTTAAATTTAACAGTACGAGGCGTTTAGACTGTTAAATGACCGCGAAGAATTCGTAACTCTTTCATACGGACTCCGTTTTCGTCTGTCTTTTTACCGTTGAGTTCCTATTAATGAGATCTTCAACTCTCATTTATTTCACGTAAGCCAAAAACCGCTCGAACTAAAATTCGAGTTTCGGGCTGTACACTGCTAAGCCGAATCTTAGAAAAATCATAACTTCCTCATACGAAGTCAGATTTGGGCGTTCTTTTTATCGACGCTCTTAGTTTAACATATTCTACGACTTTTGTTTAGATTGCTAAGGCTAAAAAGTCTTCTATCGTAAATTCACTATTTACGTCTTCCGGTGCCGTGCCGGTTTTGCCGTAAAACTTCGGCGGGCCATAACTTCTTTGTTATAACTCGGATTTCGGCGTTCTTTATATGTACGGAAACCTTGTGACATATTCTAAAACTTGGTTAAGACTATTCATTCTAAATAATCTTTTGTCGAAAAGTCATTTTTGACCCCTATTGCCTCTAAATTGACTAGCCCGGATCTGCGGGCGTTACAACATGTTTTCTAGAATAGTAGACAGGGTCATATTATGGAAGAAGGGCATTTTGGTCGTTTTATAGAAAAATAAAATTTTACAATAGAACTTTATAAAATGATGTTCGTGAGAAATTCAGACCTGAAGAGTTGGCAACCCCTCCTGCGACAACAGTTGTTGCCATTACAAATATAAAGCCTTCATCAATACACATAGAAGGTACTTTAAGGTTCGGATCATCACCTGCCACACACGTATATGTCAATCCCCCCATCCAGGAGACAACACTTCTAATCCACAGGTCTGTTATACTTTACCAAAGATAAGGTAGATTATTATATATTAATATCATACATTCACAACTCAAATCCGGTTGTAGCTTCACTGGCCCTACACCCCCAACTTCCACAACATCTGGACCACTAACAACACTACATGAGCTAAACAGCAAGATTCATAGTGAACTGGTGGTATGTTATCTACCTCTATAACAACCTTCTGACATACTATTACCAAAACTACAATGATATAAGAATCTATAAATACAGGATAAAACATTCAATGTAAAAGCTACACTGACAACAATCACATTCAAAGACTGCTGGTTCCAAGTACTATGCACAACTTGCAAAGATCCGATTTTCAGGAAAAGCAATTACTGGAGTTGCAGTGCTCACAGAAAAACAGCCTCACCCATATTCCTGTAAATATCACTATGTCCCATAAATGTAATACCAGCAAAAGTTATTTATGCTAAGTTTTACTAACACATAATAACCCCATACAGGTATAAACTAATTACAACTCTGACGGACCCAACGGGCTCTCTAACTACAATCATGACCGATGGCGCGGCTCAAAAACTAATTGGTGTTACACCAGAAAAACTAATGACTGATGATCATGAAAGCAATAAAAAGCTCCCACCAACACTTATCAATGATCACGAGGGCACATCAAAGACTATGTCAATCCAAATGCTAAAAGGCTCTACAACTGAAAACATTCGTTTCATAATCGTTGACATACATGAAGTAACCATGGTTAATCAGTCAGTCGCACCGATCACACCAACACAAGTTTCAACAACTACAACGACAGCAACACCAATCACTCCAGCAGACCTTCAAGGTTCCACAAATGTTGAAATCAATCGTATACTTGGAATGGCATCTACAACATCACAAACATCACACACAGCAAGAACATTGACATACGACACCGCTGGTACTTACATATCCACTTTACTTGGATAAAAAATGTCGATTTATAACTCAGTTTTTATTACCATACAGCTGAATCTCAACTAAAGAAACAACCGAAGCGGGGACGTAGAGCAGAGTAAACACCAACCTCACCTTATGTTGTCATCCCAAATTTCTGCTTATGTACCATCCGATATAAAAGGCAATAGGTTATATGTAAACCACTTACCCCTCTAACAACTGTACTCTATCAGGATTACAAACATGTAACCGTCATTTTGCACTATGGATTGTAAACACATACTCCACAAAGTAATGAACCTTTTGTATAAAAGTATTATTAAATATTCCAAAAGAAACTAATATCGTTAAAAAAAACACCATTCTTACCACACAGTAAATCATTCACAAACAAAACATAAAGTAAGCAATATCAACTCAGAAATAAAATCTTTTTAGTCATCTTATACAAATAAAAACTTACGACATAATCAACATGTAAGAAAAAAATTAAATCATACTCACCTCACTACAAAATCCTTACACACAAAATAAAACTCAAAATAAAAACAACAAATGTTTACTTATCATATGCTACCTTTGAAATTCACGGCAATCCCTTTCATTCATAGCTAATATTTTGAATACTATATATTTTCAAATTAAACTTTGATATCCTTTTCAAAATAATTTTTATAAGTTATGTATGACTACATTCCAATTCGTCTGCTATCACTATTTCTTCAAAGATCAAGTTCACATCATAGTGTTCCAAATCTCTGCATCATCACAGTCTAATACGTGCTTTTCTACATCAAGTTAGCAAAGTCTTTTGAGTTAATAATGAGTTATTGCAAATCATGTGATTATCGAGTTAAAAATGACTTATTCTGCAAATTATGTGATTACCGGTTTAGAACAATTAACTTTAGACTCGGAAATATTGGTCTGCAAAAGAAAATCTTAAAAGTTAATTAATTTACTGCAAATCAATAATTATAGGTTTTTTTTTATAGAAAAATGATGTTGACACAATAAAACTTTAGAAAATATCCATAAAACAACATTGTACTTTATAAAAATATAATTTTTCACATTCTTTACAAGGAAAAGTACAATGTTTTGTTGTGTGAGTATGTGTTGTTTGGGAAAATTTGTATCTCTGTTTACAGATTCTTAAAAACTGCTTTGCCCCGATTTGATTAAAAAAGTTATTAAATGTGATATGTGTAAATTGTGGGTTAAAAATAACACAAAAAGTTATTTTTCATCTTTATTTTGGATAAAGGGCATTTTGGTCTTTTTATATAAAAAAGAAATTTAACATTAAAACTTTAGAAAATGTTGAAAAAATAACACTACATAAAATATGCAAAAAATCTTAATTTCATTCCGGTGACGTATTTTATTAAGAACATGTTTTCTAGAATAGTAGACAGGGTCATATTATGGAAGAAGGGCATTTTGGTCGTTTTATAGAAAAATAAAATTTTACAATAGAACTTTATAAAATATACAGAAAATAACATTGTACTTTATAAAAAAAATATGATTTAACATTTTTTACAAAGGAAACTACAATGTTTTGCTGTGTGACTATGTGTTCTAAAATAAAAATTGCAACGCATGTGACTGTTTTGCCATACAAGAAAAGGTTATTAAGAAATCTAATTTTCATTCCAATGACATATTTCCTTAAGAACTAGTTTGCCCCGATTTGATTAAAAAAATTATTAGATGTGATACGTGCAAATGGGTGGTTAAAAAGATAAGAAAAGGTTTTTTTTTTTTTTTTGGATAAAGGGCATTTTGGTTTTTTTTATAGAAATATCAAATTTAACTATAAAACTTTAGAAAATCTGCAAAAAAATAGCATTGTACTTTATAACAATATGATTTTTAACATTTTTTACAAAGGAAAATACAATGTTTTGCTGTGTGACTATGTGTTGTAAAAAAAATTTGCAACGGATATGACTATTTTGCCCTGCTCAGAAAACTACTCTTAACTTTAATAAAAAGCAAACAACATGTTTTCTAGAATAGTAGACAGGGTCATATTATGGAAAAAGGGCATTTTGGTAGTTTTATAGAAAAATAAAATTTTACAATACAACTTTATAAAATATACAGAAAATAACATTGTACTTTATAAAAAAAAATATGATTTAACATTTTTTACAAAGGAAACTACAATGTTTTGCTGTGTGACTATGTGTTCTAAAATAAAAATTGCAACGCATGTGACTGTTTTGCCATACAAGAAAAGGTTATTAAGAAATCTAATTTTCATTCCAATGACATATTTCCTTAAGAACTATTTTGCCCCGATTTGATTAAAAAAATTATTAGATGTGATACGTGCAAATGGGTGGTTAAAAAGATAAGAAAAGGTTTTTTTTTTTTTTTGGATAAAGGGCATTTTGGTTTTTTTATAGAAATATCAAATTTAACTATAAAACTTTAGAAAATCTGCAAAAAAATAGCATTGTACTTTATAACAATATGATTTTTAACATTTTTTACAAAGGAAAATACAATGTTTTGCTGTGTGACTATGTGTTGTAAAAAAAATTTGCAACGGATATGACTATTTTGCCCTGCTCAGAAAACTACTCTTAACTTTAATAAAAAGCAAACAACATGTTTTCTAGAATAGTAGACAGGGTCATATTATGGAAAAAGGGCATTTTGGTAGTTTTATAGAAAAATAAAATTTTACAATACAACTTTATAAAATATACAGAAAATAACATTGTACTTTATAAAAAAAATATGATTTAACATTTTTTACAAAGGAAAGTACAATGTTTTGCTGTGTGACTACATGTTCTAAAATAAAAATTGCAACACATGTGACAGTTTTGCCATACAAGAAAAGGTTATTAAGAAATCTAATTTTCATTCCAATGACATATTTCCATAAAAACTTTTTTGCCCCGATTTGATTAAAAAAATTATTAGATGTGATACGTGCAAATGGGTAGTTAAAAAGATAACAAAAGGTTTTTTTTTGATAAAGGGTATTTTGGTCTTTTTATAGAAAGATCAAATTTAACAATTAAAATTTAGAAAATATGCAAAAAAAATAGCATTGTACTTTATAACAATATGATTTTTAACATTTTTTACAAAGGAAAGTACAATGTTTTGCTGTGTGACTATGTGTTGTAAAAAAATTTGCAACAGATATGACTATTTTGCCCTGCTCAGAAAACTACTCTTAACTTTAATAAAAAGCAAACAACACGTTTTCTAGAATAGTAGACAGGTTCATATTATGGAAGAAGGGCATTTTGGTCGTTTTATAGAAAAATAAAATTTTACAATACAACTTTATAAAATATACAGAAAATAACATTGTACTTTATAAAAAAAATATGATTTAACATTTTTTACAAAGGAAAGTACAATGTTTTGCTGTGTGACTATGCGTTCTAAAATAAAAATTGCAACACATGTGACTGTTGTGTCATACAAGAAAAGGTTATTAAGAAATCTATTTTTCGTTCCAATGACATATTTCCTTAAGAACTATTTTGCCCTGATTTGATTAAAAAAATTATTAGATGTGATACGTGCAAATGGGTAGTTAAAAAGATAAGAAAAGGTTTTTTTTTTTTTTTTTTTTTTTGGATAAAGGTCATTTTGGTCTTTTTATAGAAAGATCAAATTTAACAATAAAACTTTAGAAAATATGCAAAAAAATAGCATTGTACTTTATAACAATATGATTTTTAACATTTTTTATTTCTTTGTAATGTTTGAGTAAGTTTTCTTTGTAACATTTTTTACAAAGGAAACTACAATAATTTGTTGTGTGACTATGTGTTCTTAAAAAAAATTAGAACACATATGACTGTTTTATCCCTACTCAGAAAACTAATTTTAACTAAAAATCAACATGTAACCCTTACTCCAAAACTACTTAATAATAATTATATTATTTGCAGATTATGAAGTTTTTACACCCGATTTGATTGAAAAAATTATTAAAAAAATTACAACACATATGACTGTTTTACCCCTACTTAGAAAACTACTTTTAACTAAAAATCAACATGTAACCCTTACTCCAAAACTATTTAATAATAATTATATTATTTGCAGATTATGAAATTTTTACACCCAATTTGATTGAAAAAATTATTATTTTCTGTGAGTATTTGTTGTAAAAAATATTGCACCCAAAACACTCACACGATTCTTACAAAATTACGGTAAAATTATAAAGGTAAAATAAACATATTTTACCCCCAAACTAATACACCCACCATCATAGCCTACCATACAAAGTATTGCTACAACCATCAGAAAGAGCCACACCATCATCCAAATAGACTTACACAGCATAGCTAATTTATCCTACAACAATTTAATGACACTCACAAACCGATACATACCTCCACGTCAATTATCAAAACCCACCTCCCAACTTAAAATACTATATAAGAAAATACCCAATCCCCCAGCACATGTTCACAAGAAAATACCAATCCCAGCCAAAAAACCAAGAAAATGAAAAACAAAGAAGTCGAAAACGTCCTGCAGGCGCTTATCGCCTACCTCCACGATGTAGGAGATTTCATGGAAGCAGTCCAAACCAGAATTGAAGAAGGATTTACCACAGAAGACAAAACAGAGTACAATAACGACAGTTATGAAATTTTGAAAAACATACTTGAAGAAGCCAAAGTTGAGGACCTCTCCATGCAAGACAATATCTCCTTTATACTTGGATCAATCCACAAAAGGATTGGAAAATACAAACATGTAATAAAGGAGGCGTCGGATAAATAGAAGCTAACACTAGACTTACTTTCTATCAATGTTTTTATCCAGTAGGTTTAAACGAATGTAATGAACTCCGTCTTCACGTTAAATAAATAAGACTTGACGTCACTTTCTGCATACTCCCGATTAAAAAAAATATGAATGCACGTCTTCTAATCCAACCCATTACAGAAATGGCAAGTGAAAACATGAAAAATTCCTCTAATTTTTCGTTAATTCTTAACAAATATTATCAACATATTTCAAAACCACAACAGAAATAATTGATAATCCGAAGTAAATCATCAAAAACTTACCAACCCCGCAAAGCGGGGGATCCTTTACTAGTTATACTTAAATAGTTAAATATGTTAATCTAAATTATATTCCACGTTCAACAAATTAAATTAATTTGTAAAACTGATTTCTTCAGCTACAGTAAAAATAAGGTTGTTTATCAAATGAACCAAAAGTCATATTCAAAGTATATTTAAATGCACAATATTTCCTAACCCAATTTAACTATAAAAAAAAAGTTAAATTATATTCAAATATATTTAAAACGCATTTAAATGTGTTTGCTTTTATTTATTTATTCATTGATTTTAATATGACTTTTTCCTTGTATTTTTAATATTTTGATGAGAAAAATCAAAAATAGTATAACAGTCGAATTAGTTTCGTATTTGAAAAATATCGACATAATTTAATATTTTTCTTTTTTCTGAAATATAATATTTATATAAATCAAAATTTAATACTTAGCATTTGACAGTTTTTTCTAGGAGTTCTAATATAACAAGGAACTGAATATCCATTGGCATAAAGTTCTTCGGTTTCCGCACTATAAAACTGACTAGAGGCCCCTCCAAAAGTTAAACCAACCAATCGTTCTACAGATTCCCAAACCTAAATCATCAATTCGCCTCTTTTTGCGCCTGTTCTTCCGATTAATTTCTCATGGATTCCTCACCACTGATGTTGAATGGCAATGGTGGGGTCTCCGACAAGATCATCATCGATACCGATCCAGGCATTGGTAACTATTCATTCCTTTTCTCTATTATTTTATTATCTTCTATAAATCGGATTTCATTTCAAATTTCGAGAAAAAGTCAATGAAGTTCCATGAATTTAGCGATGTTATTGCCCTGTGATTTTATCTTCTGTGTGTGGATGATGAGATTATTCAGATGGATTAGTATATTTAGTAGCGTATCGGGCTTGAATTTGTTTGCTCAAATGAGGAATTTCTTACTACAGTAAACTGTATAATAATGGGTTTATTGTAGTGGATATATAAATCGGTGTTGTAACTATCGATAACTGAATCCATTGTCAGTTTCAAAAGTTCTAAAGACGTCAAAATCATCAAATGATAGAATACGACGGCGTTTCTATGCACATTTGAGTAAAAAATGTTGAATATGAAACGAATGCATGCGAAGTTGAAATGAAGATATGGAATGATGAAGTTTATCATTTTGAACTTTCTGAAAAGTTCATAGAAATCTTGAAACATAATCTTATATCACTCGACAACAGTTCTTTGTTCATGATCATATTCTGTTATTCTTCTCCAATTTGCAGATGATAGCATGGCACTTATGATGGCTTTTGAAACACCAAATTTGGAGATTGTAGGATTGACAACCACTTTTGGTAATGTCTCTACAAAAGATGCTACTCGCAATGCTTTGATTCTGGTATTCTATTTCTTTTCACTTACTCCCTTATTCTGTTATTATCTTTTTTTTTTTTTTTTTTGTCAAATGTATTTGGATCTTGTACATGATCAATTACGGGTTTTTTCTTATGCAAAAGGATAGTGTGAGCTTGCAGGACATCCAGGTGTCCCTGTTGCTGAAGGTAACCCTGGACCTCTAAAGGTATGCTCTTCTTTTTGTCCCCATTTGGTGTCTTAATACATTAAGTTACATTTTTTGGCTTATCCTATTAAGTCATTTTGCCCAAATTAGTCAAAAAGAATCAACCATGACAATGTATGCTATTAACATGAAGTTCTTAATGACTTTGTGATAGGGTGGAGAGCCTCAGATTAATGACTTTGTGCATGGATTAGATGGATTAGGCAACATAAATCTACCTGATCCTAAATCAAAGAAAGTAGAGCTTTCAGCATCTGAATTTTTAGTTGATAAAGTTTCTCAATACCCTGGTGAAATTTCTATACTTGCACTTGGCCCCCTCACAAATTTGGCTATGGTAAGTTACAAATATTCTTATAATCATATCACACATTCATAATGCCAATATGCCATATTAACATGTTCTTTTTGTTAATTTAGGCCATTAAGAGGGACTCATCATTTGTAACAAAGGTGAAAAAAATGGTTGTACTTGGTGGATCTTTCTTTGCACTTGGGAACATTAATCCAGCTGCTGAAGCAAATGTAGGTCCCATTTTTTTTTTCATAAATGAAAATTGAAAGTTATTTAAAGGGTTAAATGCAAGAAATAGAATTTTTAAATTACAATGGCTCAATAAGAAAGAAACTGAAAGTGCAATGCTTTATTAGAAAGAAATGAAAGTAGAATGCTATAATAAACAAATGGATGAAAGCACATTGCTATTTCATGCATTTCCTTCATTTTTTTGTGTTAAATAGTTTATAGGACATTACTCTAAAAAAACCACAACAATGAAATAGTTTCCTTTTTCTTTTTTATTGAATCTTATCTAGACAAGAATAATAATAATCATTATTTTATTTTATTTCTAGATTTATGGGGACCCTGAAGCAGCGGATATTGTCTTCACTTCGGGTGGAAATATAGTCGTAGTTGGCATAAACATCACCACACAAGTCAAACTAACAGGTCTATACTGTATTTGACTTGCATTGGACTGTGACTAAAACTGATGTCAACGAGACAAAAATTGTAATTTTTTGTCCAACCCAAAAAAAAGGTGGGACAGAGATTCGTTTTCGATCCCTTGTATGTGGAAAAGACGTAAATACCCTCGTCATCCTCATCGTAAAAAATAGCCCTAGAAAGCATGTCCAGTCCATACCCGTCGTTATCTGTGTAACAAACGCAGCCTTCGGCTGCGTCTGTTACACATAGCAGGATTGGACGGGAACAGACTGGACAAACTTTCTAGGACTATTTTTTATGATGAGGATCAGGAGGGTATTTAGGTCTTTTCAACATACAAGAGATCGAAAACGAATCTCTGCCCCACCTTTTTTTTTGGTTGGACAAAAAATTACAATTTTTGTTTCGTTGACATCAGTCTCAGTCACAGTACTGATTTTGTGTCTTTCACTTTCAGACCATGATCTCGATGAATTGAGGCGGTGTGGAGGGAAGCATGCTCAGTTTCTAAGCGATATTTGTAAATTTTACCGCGATTGGCATGTGAAATCGGATGGCGTTTATGGTAATTCACATGTTCATATTTTTATTGATAATATGAATGAACTCAAAAAAAGATTTATTGATATATTTTTTTAAATTTCTTCAGGGGTATTCCTTCATGACCCAGTGAGCTTCGTGGCACTAATTAGGCCGGATCTTTTCACTTACAAGAAAGGTGTTGTTAGAGTGGAGACACAAGGCCTTTGTGTTGGTCATACTCTAATGGACCAAGGATTGAAAAAGTATATTTTTAATTCAAAAGTAAATATGAATGTGGAGTGTGAGTTTTTAATTTATTTATATTTCTTATAAATGATGCAGATGGAATACGGAAAATCCATGGACTAGTTATTCACCGATTTCAGTTGTGTGGACGGTCAACGTTGACCAGGTTCTTACCTACATTAAAAAAGCTTTAATGACACCGTAGTTAAAAATGTTGGCATCATGGAAACAGTTCAGTTGTTATTTGGAATATAATTTGGGTATTAGGGCTATTATGGTAAATGTATTGTAGTTTATTCGAAACATCTTAAGTATTTACTAATTTGGCTTGATTGTAAACTATCTTTATTTTATATAAATTTCACGAGTTTAGTATTATGTGTTAAATGGTTCAATTGTTAAATTCAAAACAGAGAAGAGTAATTTTATAAAATGAGAATGTAGTTTAATTTGTTTCAGTAGCCTTGGGACAAAGTACAGAAGAATGTTTGTGTTTTTATCATATTATCGAGTTTGTTTCTTACTTTTTTTTGAAATAATGATTAAATCGTTATAATGTTTTTGACAGTTGAAAATAATTGTTTTTGATAGTTATCCGTTTTTGAAAAGAAGCAAAATATAGAAAACAAAAACGTATTTTTTAATCATTCAATCTAGTTAACCATTCGATTATTTGGAAACGGCTTAATGTTTTAAATGTTTTTTCATTGTTATAAGTTTTATCAAGTGATATGTAATACAAATAAAAATATTTAAGATTAAAGTTGAAAAATGAAAACTTCAAAAGTCAAAAATGGACAATAAATATGGAACAAAATGACTAGTTAGTAACTGAATAGATAAAATAATGGAAGTATGTCTTATTCATAACAATGTTTAACTACATTGAGGAATCATGTTTAACTACACCAAGGAATAAGACTATGCCTACCTAGAAGCACACATATATCTCAGGCCAAAGGATATATATTTGGCTCACAAAAGAAGTCATATTCATCTCCATGAATATTAACTAACCTTCACATTAACCTTTAATCATAGATATTCCCATAGGCCAAAGGATATATATTTGGCTCACAAAAGGAGTCATATTCATCTTCATGAATATTAACTAACCTTCACCTTAACCTTTATTCATTCACGACCAACTACAAATAATTATAATAGTAAACATATTAATCACATATTTAAACATTCTAGTATAGAATAGTGCCTCATTTATGAAAACAATCATTTTCAAAGTATATTAATTCATATCTAAAAACAAAAGTACTTAATGTATTAATATCCCAATACCAAAACATAATTATAAATCAGAAAATTGCTAGTAGGATGAAGTCTAATATCTTCGATATTACTATCATGCCTAACATATGGCACAAACTTTGTGAACGGATCTACTAGATTCTGACTTATATGAACCTTAAGAAATGCAGTCTCTTTGGATCCAATGAAACTATAATTGTATACACCATACATGTATGATACTTCCATTGCATGTACTGTTTCCTCATGGTTATTCTTAGCTCATTCTCTATGACTACATAATCAATATTTTCATAATATATCTCCATAGGGATTTTAGTGTCAAAACTTCTACCATGTCATAAATGAATTTATGCATCTTGACTACTTCTTAAATTGCATTTGATATAGTGATATACTTGGACTTTATTTTAGACTACATAACCATGAGCTACTTGGAGCTAATCAACCCGCCACTCGACCATTCATAAGGAAAACATAGCCTAATAGGATAATAAAAATCATCTAAATTTATTTGCAAACTCGTATAAATACTAAGCTCATATTTCAATCCTGCATAAAATATGAATATATCTTTAGTCCTTTGTAAGTACTTGAGAAAATTCTTTACAACACTTTAACTAATATTCTTATAATATCTACCCATCATGCTTATATCATACAAACCATATGTATAGTAAGTAAAATGGCATACATGATGGATCCTATGTTAAGGCATAAGGTACACTTTTCATGCAATTTTACTTCATTTGGTATGATTAGACTCTAAGGCTTCCTTCGAACAATGTCATGTTGTATTGGCATAATTCCATTATTGGAATGATGAATGTTGAACTACATAGATATATCTATATAGATCTTGAATCATTGGATATAAGGTGAGTTTCCTAGATCTTTCATAAGAAAGCACTCTCCGAGCAGAGACTTTACTTCTTTTAAAGTTGGAATGTCATGTCACATGAGAAGTATGCCATCTACATAAATGATCGAGAAACAAAACTCTCTTACTTTCCTTAATGTAAACACAGGGTTCATACTAATTTTAAGCAAAACCAAGTTTTGATTTATCAAGTAAAAATGAAGATTATAGCTCATAGATGTTTGCTTCAATCGATATATATATTTGAATCTTGCACACTTCATTACGATGCTTAGATTCACCAACCCTCCAAGTGACCATTCAAGAAATCGGTTTTGAAATCCATTTGTCATATAACATAGTCATAATATGTGGCTCTAGCAATTAATATCGTAATCAATTAAGGATCCTAATTGGGGAGAAGGTTTGATCAAATTCCATACCACAGGTTTGTGTATAACCTTCTATGACAAGACAAGCCTTAGTTGGATGTATTTTACTTTCTATGTTGGTCTTCTTCTTGAAGACCATTTGCATCCAATAGACTTGTTGTCGGGTGGAGGATCAATCAAGTTCTATACATGGTCATCCTTCATGGACGATATCTCAACATTCATAGAGTCCAGCCATTTATTACATTTCAGATTTGATGTAGCTTTATCGTAGTTCGTGAATTCACAATGATCCCCTAATAGTTTATCAGTCACTTAAAATCCAGATCGCCTTGGCAATTGAGACACTCTAACATATCTATAAACACTTTGTGTTTGTTGTGGTGCTTCTACATAGTTTGTGGGTGCTTATCATGTTTCTTATTAGTGCTTTCAAAAGGTTTTGTATTTTGTAGTCTTTAAATTTATTTAACATATATGTTGACATACTTTCTTCTTTTTGATGGGTTTTGAGCATACTAACACTTCCTAAGTGTACATGCAACCCTAATAACCTTGGATCTATGTTTGTCTAATTTGTCATGCAAAGTTGAATTCCAAGGTTATATTCCTATCTAGCATACATGGGGAACAATTTTAACATAAAGTATAGATAGAATAACTTACCTTGTTGTTGCTTGTGTTCCTTGAAACCTTGTGAGCCTAGCACCTCAAGTGGTGATGCCTCAAATGCTTCACACAACACCAAATGCTCTTGGAAGAACTTATGAGAGAATACACACTTCTTCAAATCGGCCAAGCCCTCTATTTCTTTGTTGCAACCGATTTTGGTGGAGATTATGCTTCTTATATAGTGTTGACACATCTAGGGTTAAACCCTAATGTGTCATGACTCTTCATTTCCATGACCCATGGGTTTGTAACTCCCATGGAGCATCCATGGAGCATCCTATGGGTGGAACCCAACTTGATGATCCATGGAGCCTTTTAGCCCACTATACAAGATATGGATGATTTACTTAATCAACCCATATATTTAATTAGTTATCTTTTGATCACTTAATTAATTCTAAATTAATTCTTGATCAAACTAATCAAATAATATTATTAATATATTAGAACTTATAATATATTAATAATCTCCAAGCGTTATTTCTCTCATTTAGTTTATCCAATTGCATGGTACCATGCAACCCAAATGGACCATGCCGGGTCGGGTCAAGTACATACCAGAAATAGTTATGGACTTAGACACCTTATCCAACAGTCTCCCACTTGGATAAGTCTAGTAACTATTACTGCAAGTATGACTTCAGGAACCGATCGGCAATCGTAGCTCTTTACAAGGTTTCTCGAAACTTGAGAAGATGATGGTACGCCATTTAAGATAAGTGATCATATAATCCTCTGTTCTAGATATCAGTCGGACAAATACATGGAACAATGTCTTACTTATTGTCCAACATTTGTTTCCCGATTTCCGATTTGTTTGACAAAGAACTTTATTGAACACATCAATCTAGTTCTGACCGGGCCCGGTACATAGGTCAAATCAAAATCATCGAGGGGCCCAGATATCAGCTTCTAATCCAAGAAGGAACAGATAAACTTCGACTCATATGTTTGTTCTACTACTCATTGAATTACACATAAGAGCACGATTTTATAACATCGAGTTACCAATGCGTTTTTCGTACAATCAATGCATAACCAACTCGTAAGTAACAAATCATATCTCTAGGTTTAAAGACTTATATGATATTACCGTCTCACGATCACTCGAGATAGAATTCCATGAAGTGATTCCAGTGAGCGTGGGTTGAGTCCAATGCTCAGAACTTATGAGCACTCATGATTGTTGTAGCCTTGTCCCAGACCTCTACAACCAACCATGACAGTCTTGATTCATACCTACTTCCGACATATGACCGACTGTGGAGGTTTGAATAATATGTTAAACCAAACAAAATTATTCTGGAAGTCAAAACATGCAAAAGAAATATAGTAAACGATCGACAAGAGATAGCAACACTTTACTCATAAATAAAACACTTTTATTCATCATCAAATGTCAATTACACTTTACAAATTTCGAGATTATCTAACTACTAAATCTAATATCATCCTTCAGCCCTATGCTCCGAGCATGCTGGAGATGCTTAACCCGAGTCAGTCCCTTCGTGAGGGGATCTGCTGGGTTCTCATCCGATGATACCCTCTTTGCCACGAGGAGTCCTTCTTCGATCCGATGTCTGATGAAATGGTATTTTCTGTCGATGTGTCTGGATCTCCCATGATCCCTTGGTTCCTTGGCTAAGGCAACAGCACTTTCACTATCACAGAAAATTTCCATCGGCTCTTTAATCTGCCACTGTCTCTTGCTTGGAACTCTTCCAAGAAATTGCTCCTCCATTTAGGGTAAAGACCCAGCCCGACTGAGAGCGAAAGTTATCCCTATCAGTCTGGAAGCTAGCATCACTATACCCTACAACTCTCAAGTCATCACTCCCACCGAGGGTAAGGATCCAGTCCTTAGTCCTTCGCAGGTACTTGAGAATATTCTTTACCGCAGTCCAGTGTGCCTTGCCAGGATTCCCCTGAAACCTGCTAACCATGCTCAAGGCAAAGGCTACATCAGGTCGAGTACACGTCATAGCATACATGATCGAACCTACAGCCGAAGCATAAGGTAATCGACTCATTTCTGCTATCTCAGCCTCAGTGCTAGGGCTTTGTGTCTTACTCAGCTTGGCGCTACTCTGGATGGGCAACTCTCCTTTCTTGGAGTTTTGCATTCTGAATCTCTTCAGAATCTTCTCCAAGTAGGTACTTTGACTAAGTCCAATTAGTCTTTTACTCCGATCTCTCAAAATTCTTATCCCCAGAATATAGGCAGCTTCACCAAGGTCCTTCATAGCGAAACACTTTCCAAGCCAGGACTTTACTTCCTGCAAGGTTGGAATATCGTTTCCTATGAGTAGTATGTCATCCACATACAATACCAAAAAGCTAACTATACTCCCACTAGCCTTGACATATACACAAGATTCATCTTCACTCCTAGAAAAGCCAAATTCCTTGACCTTTTCATCAAAGCAAAGATTCCATCTGCGAGGTGCTTGCTTTAATCCATAAATGGATTTCTCAAGCTTACACACTCTATTAGGGTACTCGTTACTGACAAAACCCTCTGGCTGACTCATGTAAACATCTTCAGCCAACTTTCCATTAAGGAAAGCGGTTTTGACATCCATTTGCCAAATTTCATAGTCATGAAATGCGGCTATGGCTAACAGAACCCGAATAGACTTAATCTTGGCTACCGGAGAAAAGGTCTCATCATAGTCCACTCCAGGAATTTGAGAGAAGCCCTTTGCAACCAGTCTAGCCTTATAAGTGTGTACTTTACCATCCATGTCAGTCTTCTTCTTGAAGACCCATTTGCACCCTACAGTCTTTCGACCTGGTACATTCTCAACCAAGTTCCAAACTTGATTGTCATACATGGATTGTATCTCGCTATCCATAGCCTCTTTCCATTTAGCAGACTCGGGGCCTGCCATGGCTTCCTCGTAGCTGTTAGGGTCATCTTGACTTACTAGTGTCTCATCACTAATAAGTGTCTCACCTTCTGCAGTAATATGGAATCCATAGTAATGCTCAGGTGCACTCCTAACTCTCGTGGAACGCCTCAGAGGTACAGATTCGTCAATTGGCTCAACAGGAGTTTCCTCCTCAAGTTGAGGGCTAGAGTTTGAAGTTCCTTCACCACTTGACTCTTGAATTTCTTCAAGATCAACTTGCCTCCCACTGTCTCCTTGGCTTATAAACTCTCTTTCTCGAAAGACTCCTCTCCTTGCTACAAAGACCACATTGTCACTAGGTCTGTAGAAGAGGTAACCAAAGGATTGCTGTGGGTAGCCGATGAAAATACACCTCTCGCTTCGGGGTTCGAGCTTATCATGAGTCTCGCGTCTCACGAAAGCCTCGCAGCCCCAAATCTTGATGTGGTCTAGTTTAGGTACTTTACCAGTCCACATCTCGTGAGGAGTTTTGGCAACTTTCTTTGTAGGGACTAGATTAAGGATATGGGCGGCAGTCTCTAAGGCATACCCCCAGAATGATATTGGTAGCGAAGCTCGACTCATCATGGAACGAACCATGTCCAACAAGGTTCGATTACGCCTCTCAGCCACACCATTCAACTGCGGTGTCCTGGGAGGTGTCAATTGTGAGACAATCCCACATTCCTTTAGATAGTCGAGGAACTATGAACTAAGATACTCACCACCTCGATCGGATCGAAGCATCTTAATGTTCCTGCCCAATTGATTCTTGACTTCCTGTTTAAATTCCTTAAACTTCTCGAAAGTCTCTGACTTATGCTTGATTAAGTAGACATATCCATATCTACTGTAATCATCGGTAAAAGTCAAATAATAACGATTAGCATCTCTTGTGGCATGTTTGAATGGTCCACACACATCCGTGTGTATAAGGTCCAACAAACCTTCACCCCTTTCACACGAGCCTGTGAAGGGTGACTTTGTCATTTTTCCAAGTAAGCATGATTCGCAACTATCATTTGACTTTAGGTCAAACGACTCCAAGACTCCATCCTTTTGGAGTTGGCCTATGCGTTTCTTGCTTATATGTCCAAGACGACAATGCCATAATGATGCTTTATCCAAGTTATTATTATTAGTAGAATCAATACACAAAACATTATTTCCTAAGTTATCTACAATAGATACAGCTTCATACACACCATCACAAGGTAATGCTTTAAAATAAAGTACATTATTAAAGAAAGCATTAATCGAACCAACTTCATTATCAAACGAAAAGGTGAAACCTTGTTTGTACAATGCATGAAAGGAAATAATATTTCTTGCCATTTCTGGCGAATAACAACATTTATTCAAATCTAATTTTAACCCACTACTTAGCGATAAAGTATAAACTCCAATCTTGGTGACAGGTGTAACTTTCCTATTCCCCATGATTAAGTTTATTCTTCCTTGCTCCACATTCTCACTTCTTCCTAGTCCCTGCAAGTCACAACAAATATGAATTTCGCAACCTGTATCAAGGACCCAAGATTTCGAATGGGGTGAGTTATTAGAAATGATAGTGTAAATACCTGCATGGTTGGGTTTGACTTTCCCATCCTTTACATCTTGCTGGTACTTTGGGCAGTTCCGCTTCCAATGAGCTTTTTCGTGGCAATAGAAGCATTCAGCCTCTTTTGGGTCAGAAGAAGGAGTAATGAAACCTTTCTTGGTTCCACTTGAAGAAGAGCCATCAAGGGTCCGAGCCTTGGTACCCTTTGAAGATCTCTTTCTCTTCCTCCCTCGACTCTGCCCGATTGCCAAGACCGGAGTTGTTTCTGGAGTAGGAGTGATAGCAACCGACTTCCCCTTAAGACCTGTTTCTGCGGTCTTGAGAAGTCCCTAAAGTTTGCTGAGGGTGACCTCTTCCTTGTTCATGTGATATGTCATGCAGAATTGATCATAGCACGATGGTAAGGAGTGCAAAATGATATCTATTGCAAGCTCCTCAGGGAAGTTCACATTGAGCTTCAGCAACCGATCCACATACCTTTGCATTTTCTGCATGTGGCTCGTGACAGACTCTCCGTCCTTCATCATGGTTGTTATCATGGAGCAGATGACTTCGTACCTCTCTTGTCGTGCACTTTGATGGTATCTTTCCATCAAATCTTGGTGCATTTCATAAGGGTAGAAGTCTTCGTAAGACTTTTGGAGTTCAGCTGTCATGGTGGCTAACATGATGCAAGCCACCTTGGTTGCATCTCTTTCATGAGTATGAAAGTCAGCGATCTCCTGGGGAGTTGCAGTGGACTCGTCAATTTCCTTAAGATCCTTGTCAAGGACATATTCTTTGTCCTCGTAGCGGGTAATCATCCTGATGTTTCTGATCCACTTATTGAAGTTGGATCCATCAAAGGTGACTTTCCCACATAGACTCATAAGAGTAAAGGAGCCATTAGGATTCGAGCCAGAAGCATTAGTTGAAGACATCTGAAGAAGAAGAACAAGTTTAGTTTAGATTTAAGAGAGTCCTTAATAAAACACCCAAATGTAATATTAAGGCTAGGACCTAATCACAATATAATATAACTTAGAAGAGGTATGCCGTAATCTAAGCTATACCATATTTGAAAGGTAGGTGAATGACGATTCACCAATTTCCACCACGAAAACCGAAATATTAAATATTTAGTTTTTTATTGGTTTTAGAAATTCCTAGATTCTTTGAGATCCAATGAACTTTTCAAAGGCATGTTTCAATCTCGGGAGTGCCCTCCAGGTTTTGTGACTGGGATGCCGAGGATCACAAAACGAGGTGTGAAGTAACCATGCAAATCACTTGGTACCCTTAAAGTTTATCACTCAATCGATGTGCCGGTAAACCACACACGCTCCACCGATACTATAATAAACCTTAAGTCACCCTTTACCTACCTTGTTAAGTCCAAGTTAGTGTGCCGGTTAACCACACACGCTCCACCAACGACTCAGACAAAGTGTAAAGTGTAATTTCATGGATTAGCACCTTATTCACATTTTTCCTAAAGTAACTAAGATTGGGAATTTAATAAACATTTAGTTACTTTATATATTCATCATACTTTAAATGAGAATTTATAAGTCCTTGTCTTACCCGTTCGGCTAACGACCCTCCACCAGTCAAGCAAGCGGTGGGTGAGAATATACACCCATTAAGTTACCATTTTATAGGCAACAACCTTATACCCACCTTATAGACCGGCTTCGTGAATGAGGCGTACTAGCGGTAAGACGACTTGTTCTTATACATATATATATAATTATTAAATTATCATAATATAAGTATAAGGGTTGAATTTTAACTTTTAAAATTCTAGGGGTTGGAACTAAAGTTTTAACTTAACTTTACTTGTTCCAAAACTTGAGGGCAAGTTTTGTAACTTTCAAAACTTTTCATTTCTTGTAACTTATGAGTTTAATAGAGTCATAAAATGAAGACTCTTCATTTTTATAACTCTTGTTTTTTCTTAATGGTTTTAACTCAAGTGTGACTCTTGGTTTTCCATAACTTAAGGATAAGTTATGGACTCCATTAAAACACATTATGATCAAGAATTAAACTACCAAATAGGTTACAAATAATTCCTATGATCATCTAAAACATCATAAGAACAAGAACATGAATATGAACATAATCAAAAATTACATAAAACTTTGTAATTTTGATGACTAGTTGTTGTAAATGGATTAGCAAAACATTACACCACCAAAAACAAGTTTACATTTACTAAAACAGTTTAGGGTAATGTTTCTAATTCATTTTCCAGCAACTGAATCGAAATTCTGCACTCATTCGACCCTACTCGCCGAGTGCATGAACATGACTCGCCGAGTTGGTTGAAGATACTCATGGACTCGACGAGTCCCCCCTATGGACTCGGCGAGTCCGATCGCAGACAGCAAATTTTCGATTCTGTTTTCAACTTTTAAGAACAAATAAGAACAAACAAGCCTAGGCTCTGATACCACTGATGGGTTTTGAGCATACTAACACTTCCTAAGTGTACATGCAACCCTAATAACCTTGGATCTATGTTTGTCTAATTTGTCATGCAAAGTTGAATTCCAAGGTTATATTCCTATCTAGCATACATGGGGAACAATTTTAACATAAAGTATAGATAGAATAACTTACCTTGTTGTTGCTTGTGTTCCTTGAAACCTTGTGAGCCTAGCACCTCAAGTGGTGATGCCTCAAATGCTTCACACAACACCAAATGCTCTTGGAAGAACTTATGAGAGAATACACACTTCTTCAAATCGGCCAAGCCCTCTATTTCTTTGTTGCAACCGATTTTGGTGGAGATTATGCTTCTTATATAGTGTTGACACATCTAGGGTTAAACCCTAATGTGTCATGACTCTTCATTTCCATGACCCATGGGTTTGTAACTCCCATGGAGCATCCATGGAGCATCCTATGGGTGGAACCCAACTTGATGATCCATGGAGCCTTTTAGCCCACTATACAAGATATGGATGATTTACTTAATCAACCCATATATTTAATTAGTTATCTTTTGATCACTTAATTAATTCTAAATTAATTCTTGATCAAACTAATCAAATAATATTATTAATATATTAGAACTTATAATATATTAATAATCTCCAAGCGTTATTTCTCTCATTTAGTTTATCCAATTGCATGGTGCCATGCAACCCAAATGGACCATGCCGGGTCGGGTCAAGTACATACCAGAAATAGTTATGGACTTAGACACCTTATCCAACACTTTTAACAATAGACTTGTCTCTTAAAACATAGCACTCCGAGAAACAAAAACATTGGTCCTAGAAAGGTTGTAAAAATTATAAGTAATAATAAATAGAATAACGAGACCAAGCTGAGGTTACAAATTAGTAGTACTGTAATCCGTAGCTATCCAACTAAAGTGCTATCAGTAGTGGAGAATAACAATAGACCTTTTTGAACGGCAACATAGATTCTTGCTAACAACACTCAAGTGTGTGTGTCTATCACCTTTTGTACTTCAATATTACTCTATCTTAAACATGTCTTTATTAAGTAAAGTAAGTATGTACTTGTGCCAAAACTTACCTAGTTTTTTTTCCACTTATTCCAGTGTTACATGTGATAAAATGTTTTTGGTTTACCATGAAGTACAATTCGAAAGAAAACCCATAAATTTACAAATGTTTTACGTTTGTACCCAAAGTATGTTTTCTTAAGATTATACGTATTCATTTAAAAAAAACATTTACATACGAAAAACTATTTAATTAAACATCGTGTTTACATTTTTAAAATACTATTTCTTTATATATGAGTTCTTTTATTTATGGTTTAAAATGTAAAAAAGATGTTTTTAACTGAATGTGTTAAAAAGTATAGCTCGATATATATATATATATATATATATATATATATATATATATATATATATATATATATATATATATATATATATATATATATATATATATATATCATTTCAAATAATGTAAATAAAATATTCAATTTTAATACTTTTTTGGTGTATAGATACATTGTTTTCTGAATGAATATGTATAATATGAAGAAACATATATAAAATGAAAGTGTATAAGATTTGAAAAGTTAAGGGTTTTCGTGCGGATTTTATTTCATGGTAACCTTGAAATATGTTATTATAGGTAACAAGGCCAAAAAAAAAAGCCTTGTAACATTTAGGTATTAAAGGACAAGAAATCATTATAAATATAAAAACCACATAACTTTGCAAACTAAAGACTTTCATCTCAAAAGCTCAAATTTATATGACATTTATGTAAAAATTAAATTAAATTAAATTATTAAAATGATAAAATCCAATTTAATAATTGAAGCTTTTATCGTTATTTCAAGAACATGAAGTATAAGAACAATCGAGACAAATTATTTTTAGTGATGATTATATCTAAAAGGGGCTTTGTTATGTCACACCCCAAAACCAGAACGGCGGAAACGTTCTGGGGTGGATGACGTCATGTCAAGTATCACAACACATGCATTATAGTAATCAAAGTACAACAAAACATTGCATTAATAGTAGTAATTTTACATGGTTCACATTACAATATATCAAAGTAATACAAGTGAATGAATAAGAACAACATAGTACTAAGCTATCTTCATCAACAGCTCCGGGGATGTACCTATCTAATGCTATCCTGAGAATACAAGTTATTTGAAAAGCGAGTATCAGCATTTTCACAAATGCTGGTGAGCTCATAAGTATTTAGTGACATTTCATTCAAATAACTTCATAAAGTAATAGTTTAAGTGTTTACAGTGTATTAGAGTTCTTTCCAGAAAATCCTATATTTTCTTTAATCAAAGCAGCCTTCTACCAAGACTGGTCAGTGGTATGTAGTAAAAAGTGGTTTTCCCTTAGTTGCTATCATTATCAAGGTATTGAATTTGATTATTAAAGAAAGCAAGAGACGACAGGGAAATAACATATGCCTCAGCAGTGAGAACTGCTAACTAAGGCAAAGGAATCATAGACTCCAGGAAAGTATCAAATGAACGACACGCCTGGTTCAGTCTAACAAATAGAGACACAGACCCCAGACAATATCAAATGAAAGATACGTCTTGTAAGGTCAAAACTGTGAATACAGTGATAACAGTGGATACAGTGAATACAGTGGATACAGTGGATACAGTGGATACAGTGGGTACAGTGGATACAGTGGGTACAGTGAATACAGTGGGTACAGACCCTAGACAGTATCAAATGAATGATGCGTCTCGTAGGGTCTGAAACGGAGAATACAGACCGCAAACAGTATCAAATGAATGATACATCTTGTAAGATCTAAACAGTGTGACTCTGAAAAGTGAGATACCAACATACAGTGTAAATTGCCGATGAAATACTGTTACCTTAAAACCATGAATTATAAGGTAACCTGGGATACTCGTAACCATACTAACCGACACTAGAGTACCAGACGCCCTACAAGCGTCTGTATAATGTGACATTTGTCACCCCTTGGCTTGGTGAGCCGTGGACTGTAGCTAGCAGTCAGGGTGCGGGGGTGTCAATCCCGTATAGATCTATACACACAATGTCCGCTCTCCCTACAGGAGACTCTGGTTACCAACTAGACGACGGAGAAGGCCGTGTCCCGAAGATGCATCCCAAATAGTGGGTAATGACTTCTAAATAGTGGGTAGTGGGTTTCTAATGTAAGTGCTGACCTAGAGGTAGAGACTCTTAACTGAATTGACTGAAGAAAACCCGTATGTCCATGCTTGTGTACATAATATATAACTAATGAATCAAACGACCTTTGGATGGACATCCGATCCCACCAGACCACATCTCAACGAAGAAAAGGAAATAGGGCGGACAAGCCTTCCTAAGTCCTCCAACCATTATTTATATGCATCTATACAAGCACAGACATACACCTAACTACGCTTGAGTGGGTATCAAGTAAAAGTAATTCTCGTGAAGTAGGAGTGTGTAACAAGTGAAGTAAGAGCGGTCACAAGAGAAGTAAGAGTCTCGAATAAGTATATGCGTATCACGAAGTAGAGACGACAATAAGTGAAGTAAGAGTGTATCAAGTATAAGGGAAGTAAAGGCGATATCAAGTATAAGTGAAGTAGAATCGTATCACTAAGTAAGAGTGTGAATAAGTATAAGCGTCCATCAGGTATAAGTGACTTCAAGTATAAGTAAAAGCGTTATAGAGTAGGAGTATAAAATAAGTATAAGCGAAACAGCAGTATTTAACAAGTAAAGTGTACGTCGAAAAAGGGAGTCTTTAATGAAAAACCTTTATGTCCAGAGAAAATCACAAATTGTATTCTTTTGTAAAATATGTTGGAAAACATTAGAATGTCTTTCATAAACCAGTTTAGAATGAATCTAGTTAAAACAGTATAAGTACGAGTTTTGAAACAATTGAAAACCATTATAGTGTCCTACTCGGTAGAACAGTGTACAGTGGTAAAGTCTGGTGCATGCGGGTTATCAATCACATGTGATTGATATGATAACTGGCATGTTTAACTTGTATTCCCCCCCCCCCCCTATAAAACATGTAAAAACATTTAAAAGGTTCATTCAGGGGTATGAACTCACCTGGTGTAAGTAGGTCCGACGAAGGTGCCGTTTGGGCGTTCGGTATCACGCAAGGACTTGAACACACACAATGACCTATTTAACATATGATAACATATGTTCACATACAATTAGCATATTTAATACTAATTAAACAAATATACGCGGTCACAGGAGCGGAAAACACTTTGGTTAAGTGTTTGGGTGTCCCGGGTAACGTTTAAGGCTGTCAATGGCTAAGGAATGGAGCTTACATCCAAGAGTACACTCCCAATGTTATGTTTACGGCCCAGGGACATCTCATCATGAGTTTACGGCCGTAAACTCATGGTGATGGGTTCTAGGGTGTTTAAGGCTTCTATTTGCATCATGGAATTATTCTAAGCACTTTTCCTAAAAGGCATGAGTGGGTTTGAGGCTTCTAAGGGCATTATATTGGAGTTTACGGCCTAGGGACACTCCTAAGGGAGTTTACGGCCGTAAACTCTCATCCTTAGAGTTTTGTGAAGTTTCATGCCCCTAATACCTTTCTAGCAATTTCTAATGGAGTGTGATGCTATTTTGGGGGATTAAAACTATCATTTGGATGTGTTTTGGGGAGTTTATGGCCTAGACACTTGCTTGGGCCGTAAACTCCTTTTAGTCCCTCCATTTCTTGTGTTTAAGCCCTTAAATCCTTCCTAGTATTTTATGGTAAATGTCTAAGGCCATTTGGGGAAGCAAAACCACACTTTGGGCATGATTTGGGGTGTTTACGGCCTTAGTATAGACCTGGGCCATAAACTCCTTTTTATCCTTCATTTTGATGTGTTTAATTGATCCAAACCCCAAATACTAAGTCCCTAAATTATGTATGAAGCCTAAGGGTGGTTTGGGAGTGTTTTTGGGGCATTTTGACATGGTTTAGAGGGGTTTACGGCCTAAGCATGTGCTTGGGCCATAAACTCTCTTTTATGCCCTTAATCATTGTGTTTTGATGTTTAAACACTCCTAGGCTAGATCCCTAATTAGTTTCCAAGCTTAAGGGCAAGTTTAAAGGCATGTTTGGCACCATTTTAGGGGTTTACGGCCCTAGAGTGTTCCTGGGCCGTAAACTCCTTATCCCATGCCTTCTTGAATGGTTTTTGGGCTATAACTATAGCTAGTAATGTTTAGAACAAGCTAGGGTAAGCGGACTTACAATTTGGAAGCGTTTGGTTGCGGATTCGGGGCGAAAACGAGTCTAGAGAGAGAGTATAGAGAGAGAGAGGGTGGAAAAGCTCCAAATGGAGTTTACTCCCCTTTATATATGGGTGGGAGTTGGAGCTTAGTTGAATTTTACCCGATACTGCCGTTAAACGGGGCTTTTGGTCGCACCCGATTTAGTGGTCGTGATAATAAACTAATATTTTCCAAGTAAATGGAAATATGTGTTATGTATTTTTATTTCCTTTTATCACGACTTAATGGCATATAAACATAAACAATTGAAATGTTTATTAAATTTGACGACTTCTCATTAAAGAAACTTTTGAACAGTGGAATATTCCGTTAACGGTAACGGAGAAATGTAACGGGACAACTTGGGTTGTCACATGTTATCACTAGCGGAGTTTGATTAATTTCAAAAACATTTTATGGAATTATATACAATTATAATAAAATCTTGTTTAAAATATTTATTACCCAAAATATGATCCAATTAGACATCAATCATAAGTAACCAACCATATGAGGTTCTTAGGGTTATACATTTGATCTGTATGGATCCATTAATTTAGGAGATGACAATCACACTTGATGCTTCTATATGTATAAGCATAAGTATATCTAAAACATTACTATCTTTCAAGTCATCAAATCTTTTTTTTTTTCTTCTCGGCTTGATAACCTCGATCACACACACAGAAATATATATATATATATATATATATATATATATATATATATATATATATATATATATATATATATATATATATATATATATATATATATATATATATATATATATATATATATATGGAAGTATTAGGGTTTTAAATAATATTGCTTCTAGATAATCGCTCATACAGTTAATTACTTTAATTAGTTACATGGTTATTAAATAAACCTTGTAATATGATTATAAAATGGAAAATTGCAATAAACCCACCAAGTTAATTAAAAATTTCGATTTTGACACCATATTTTTTTTCTCTCAATTAAGTCACTATTAATTTTTTTTTTTTTGCAATATCAACCAAATGACTGGTTCTCCATGTTCTCTCGATAACCACTCTTTCGAAATTGCAATAAAGTCACTAAGTTTACCAAAATTTGGTTTTGACACTGTGTTTTGTTTTTCTCAATTATTTCATGATATTTATAATTTTGTTGCAATGTCAACCAATTGAATCGGGAAATACCCTCCAATTTATTTGGAAAAAGTTTTTTAATTACGACCATTTAATCGGGAAAATTTTTAAACTCCGTTTAACGTCGGTATGGGGTGGATCCCCACCTAGCCACCAACTCAGACCCTATATAAGAGTTGACTGGCCTCCATTTGAGGCTTTCCCCACTCCTAAATCTTTCTCTCTCTACACTCTCTCTCTAGAAGTTGGGTTTGTTCAAGAATCACCTCAGTCAAGCTCCAAAATCGTAAGTAATACTCCATAGCTTGTTGTTTAGCTTTGCATTCATACAAACCCGGAATTTAATCACCCAAAATTTTAAAAGCTCGAGTTTACGGTTTGGGAACACCTCCCAAAACCGTAAACACCCATAAGGGGGTTTTGAAGCCCCAAAATCCCTCCAAAACCCTTCTAATGCTCATCTTTGACTTAGAAACTTACATGCATGAAGTTAGAAACCCAAAATCGTGCATTTAGGAATGTAAACATGAGTTTACGATCCATGAATATTCATGAACCGTAAAGACCAAAACCGTAACCCACCATAAAGCGTGTTTTGGTGTCCCTAACTCCTTCATTAGCAGGTTAAATGGACTAGAAACTTGTATGATTGAGCTTAGGATCACGAAAAACGAAGGGAATAGTGTGCTAAAGGGTTTACGACCGTAAACCCTAGTGTTTACGACCGTAAACTCCCAAGGAGTGGTCCAAGGACCGCAAACTCCAAGGGAGTGCCCCTCTTGAACCTTAAACACCCCTCAAGCCTTGAAATTGACCTTAGAACCCTTCCTAGTGATACAAGAAACCTTAAAGCTCACAAATACACTCCTCCCATGATTTTACGGCTGTAAACTCATGGGGGAATTGGTCCCTCAACCGCAAACTCACTTAAGGTGGGTATTTGACGAGTAAACTCCATAGTGAGATCATATGCTCCTTAAATGCAACCCTTGACACTCCTAGAACTTACAACAAAGTGTTTTCATGCATTAGGGTGAAATTACTTACTTATTTAGTGATTAGATAACTAATTAGACACCATTATGTGTCACTACATGTTTCATAGGATCCGTGTAAGTGTTCATATTCTCATTTGGCACCTAGCATTCTACCCAACAATTTCATTCGCTCAACTCACTGCAGGTGAGTTCATTCCCCTTAATTAACCTTTTCAAATGTTTTTACATGTTTGAGAGGGGGGGGGGGGGGGATACAAGTTAACTGCAATAAGTTTTTGTATCAAATCATATGTGATCTATAACTTGCAACCAAAAAGGATTTTTTATACTTTTAGCTACTTGTCAATAAAATTGTTTTAGATAATTATCAAACGCATTTTCTATGATTAAATTGTCATTAAATTACTTTCAAACTACTTTTAAATTACTTTGCTTTTAAACTATATCTACACCAATATATTTATATAAGTAAGACTTGAAGGACTAAGGACCGATAACTCGCCTTATTTCCTGTTCTTGTTTGATTGTGGTCGTAGGGTATACTGTTATCCGTCCGACTGTCATTGAACTCTTAGTTATATATCATATATATTTGTGTTAGATATGAAAGTCTTCATCTTATTCAATACCTTTGTAAATCAAAGGCTTGCAAATCCCACACTCTATTTAACTATAATAGGTATAGTTAAGACTACTACTCGTTACCTCTATTACTATGATACTCACTACAATTACTACTATTACAAGTTAATGCACGTTAAAGAGAACACTCTATATACTATACTAAAAGTTATTATACTATAATACAAGAGAATACACTAATCTAGAACATGACACACTATCCATCTATACGACACTCTACTGCGCAAATGCCATGTAAGTAGAGCTTTCCGGAAGGAGAGCAACACTACATGTATAGATCTATACAGGACGGACGCTATTACATCTCGACTGTTAACTACAGTCTGATCTGACTAGGCCCAGGGGTGGCACTACATCACTACACTACGTATGATCGGGAAGGTCATCGGGCTCTTTATTATCACTCAGTTTGGTTACATGAGAGATTACATCCATATCCAAATCAGCTCACTAAGAATCAAAGTCCAAATTAACTTCCCGAAGTAAATAAATACAAAATTACTAATTGAAGTTTGCAACACTACTACAGCCAGCCGGCAATACTTTTCCTCATCTACGTTCCTTGAATGAAATTTATTACCTTATTTTTATAATTGAAAGTTTCAATGAAAATACTTATACACACTCGAAGGATTTAACTTACAAATGTACAATTCTAGAAAATATTGGATTTTCTAGGGATTTCTAGTACTCTTAAACATTAACTTTCAGCTTTTATATTACATAATTGCAAACACTTTTATACAAGCAACGACGACACTAAAATCTTATGAACTCACCAGTTGTATGCTGATACTTGTTTTCAAAATAACTTTTATCCTCAGTTCAAAGATAGACAGGTACTGGTGCAGCTTTTGACAAGATGGAGCGTATACAAGACCCATCTTTTATTTTGTTTATACTTTTGGTGTCTATCAAACTGTACAAAACACGTTTGTATTTACAATTACTATACTAATGCAATGGTTGTTGTTTCTTGTTTTTACTATTATGCAATTGTTATGATACTGTACATGACGTCCTCCACCCCAGAACGTATTCCGCCGTTCTCGGTTTTGGGGTGTGACACGAGTGAAATCCTTAACCATGACTATCCATTCACACCTGTCCACACAAATCAAGGAAGATCAAATAGAAGCCTTGAAATCCAAAAACGTGGCAAGTGAAGCCTTAAGAGGAATGGATAAGAATCTTGAAATCAAGGATGACGGAGTTCGTTACTTCATGAATCGGATCTGGATGCCGAAGTTTGGAGGATTCAGAGATGTTGTCATGGATGAAGCCCATAAGACCCGATACTCCATACATCCCGGTTTAGATAAGATGTATTTGGACCTCAAGAAACTGTATTGGTGGCCGAACATGAAAACCGAAATTGCTTCCTACGTAGGCAAATGTCTGACTTGCGCCAAGGTCAAGGTGGAATACCAAAAGCCTTCGGGACTGTTGCAACAACCTGAAATACCCGAATGGAAGTGGGAGCGGATTACTATGGACTTCATAACCAAGTTACCCAAGACGACAAGCGGACTCGACACCATCTGGGTGATTGTCGACAGGTTAACTAAATTCGCGCACTTCCTGCCCATCAAAGAAATGGATAAGCTGGAGAAGCTAACTAGAACATACATCAGGGAGATTGTACGACTACATGGTGTGCCAATATCCATTATCTCGGACCGAGATAGTAGATTCACCTCGAGGTTCTGGTAGTCGCTACAAAGATCTCTAAGAATGAGGTTGGACATGAGTACCGCTTATCACCCGCAGACCAACAGCCAGAGTGAGAGAACCATACAAACCTTAAAAGATATGCTGAGAGCTTGCGTAATCGATTTTGGCAAGGCATGGGACACCCGTATACCATTGGTCGAGTTTTCGTACAACAATAGCTACCACACTAGCATCAAGGTTTCCCCCTTTCGAAACCCTCTATGGTCGTAAGTGCAGATCACCTCTGTGCTAGACTGAAGTGGTTGACACACAGCTAGCAAGAGGACAGAAAACGAACATCACCCTCACTGGGCCAGAAATCATAAGAGAAACTATGGAGAAGATCGTTCAGATCCGGGAGCGACTAAAGGCTTCAAGAGACAGACAAAAGAGTTATGCAGATAAAAGACGGAAACCCTTGGAATTCCAGGTTGGAGACCATGTCCTACTAAAAGTATCGGCCTGGAAGGGTTTAATACATTGCGGAAAGCGTGGAAAGCTAAACCCAAGGCACATCAGACCATTCGAGATCCTTGCCAAGGTCGGCCCCGTGGCTTACAAACTTACAAACTTCGATTACTACAGGAACTCGACAACGTACACCCTGCCTTTCACGTATCAAATCTAAAGAAGTGTTTGTTCGATGAGATCCTCATTATCCCTCTAGATGAAATTGCAATCAACGAGAATCTCCAATTCGTAGAAGAGCCAGTAGAGATCATGGATCAAGAAATTAAAAGAACTAAACAAAGTCGCATACTGTGACATCCCCAAAATCATGGCCAGAAAAGACCAGTTTGTTTATGCTTTGTTTAAAAATCAGAGTAACATTTTAAATAAAAGTGTTGCGGAATTTGTCCCAAAACAAAATATGATAAAGATTTATCAAAAGCATTTCCATACAAATGTATTTCATTAAAAGACTCGCGATGTCATGTTCGTACAGATCAAAAGCATAAACAGTACAATATAAGTCGTACTACATTATTTCATATCTACAGGCCTATATCGGTAATCCCTTGTCCAACATCATATCTATGCTCAAGCGCCACTTCCTGTAATACATAAAACTGAGTGGGTCAGGCTTGGGAGCCTGGTGAGCACATAGGGTTTTCAACCCACAATAAATAAGTTTATTAATTCCAACAATCAGCAATAACCCAATTACCCATTCCCGTTATCCTCACATTACGTCCCTAAACACCTATCATAAGGGACCTATCCTAAGGATCATCATCGGGATGGACACTACTGCTAAGGGGGTACCTCAGCAATAAATGTCCTAAAGGCAACCATGTGGGGGATGGAGTACA
Source organism: Lactuca saligna (assembly GCF_052625555.1). Classification (NCBI taxonomy): domain Eukaryota; kingdom Viridiplantae; phylum Streptophyta; class Magnoliopsida; order Asterales; family Asteraceae; genus Lactuca; species Lactuca saligna. Next base: position 41,625,428 of record NC_136418.1, read on the forward strand.
CCGGTGAACACATCGTTCACAACACCTACATGTTGCGAGCCTGCTAGTGTTCCACTGGACTGTCTAGAAGAGTCCGTGGTCGTCATCTATACTCTGCTAGATGACTGGATCAACAACAACAACATCGAGACCTCTCATCATTTTATCACACATCACCTATTACATCTACCCATGTTTTACCCCAACATTTTCGTAGATATAAAATACATATATAGTTTAAATCGTTGAAAACATGTATAAAAATGTTCATCCAGCATAGATAGCAAGTATTCAGATAATATGCACACATAGCACGTAATTTGTATAAAATACTTCATATCTATGTGTAAGCTGAAAGTAACTATGCACTCACCTGAAAGGTGGTGACTCAGCACTCGAACAACGCTTCGATACTCTCACAATGATTTTCCTTCGATAAAACCTAGTATCGATACCACTAGGGTTTAGTCTAATGATAACCGTGACAAATTAATTGTCTGACTATTATTATTATTATTATTATTATTAGTATATAAGCGTTAATAACGCTCAATATAACTTATAATAATAGCCCAAATAATTATTTTAAGGACCTAATAACATTCCTATAATTATTTGAAAGCTATATTAAAAATTGCATAAGCGTAGCACACTTACAACGAATTTTATCGAAAACCAGAACTTAATTGGAGCAGCATTTCGAAATCGAAAACTCCTTTTTCTTGGGACTCCGGGAACCTCAGGGCTTCCCTAGGATGCTAGGAGATCACCTAGGCTTAGGGGAGGGTTAAAACCCTTAGAGAGAGAAAGTTTGTAGAGAGAGAAGTGAAAAATGGTGTGAGAAATGAAGAACACTCGGCCCCCTTTTATAGCCTGAGGGCCTCGGTACGCTGGGCGTACCTCAGACCTTACATTGGGCGTAATGGCTCGGTCGTACTACACGCGTCGCTTCGCTGATGGGTCATCGTGGCACTCCTCCGAACCGCTCAATCCGAAGTCCGTTGGGCGTAGCCTTCTTCCGACGTGGGGCGTACTCGGACGCGGGGCATTCCTCTCGTACGCGAGGCGTAGCGAGGCCACGTGTCCGAATGCAAAGACCAGACCGTGATCTGCAAGCTACGACCCTGATCGAGCCACGTCATCCCCCTTTGCACCAGCTTCGCAAATTCGAGTTACAACTTCAAAATTTTGTATCTTCCAAATACGAGCTCCTTTTTTGACATTCTTCATATCCACGCGAAGGTGGGAACGTACTCTACAACTTTCGTTTAGACTCCATCGGCTAATTTTGATTCAATTTTAAATTTTATATTATTAACGGCCCGGAACAGGATTGGTTCGTTAAATCCCCATAACTTCTTCATCCGACATCCGTTTTCGCCCATCTTTTTCTCGTTACGCTACTCTCAACGAGATATTCGATTCTTGTTTAGGTCGTGTCGGCTAAAAATCACTCGATCTAATATTCGAATTTCGGGTTGTACACTATTATTCCGAAACGTTGAAAAATCATAACTTCTTCATACGAAGTCAGATTTGGGCGTTCTTTTTATCGATGTTCTTAGTTTAACATATTCTACAACTTTCGTTTAGATCGTTAAGGCTAAATCTTGCTCTATCGTAAATTCACTATTTACGTTTTCCGGTATCGTGCTGGTTCTGTCGTGAAACTTTGACGGGTCATAACTTCTTCGTTATAACTCGGATTTTGGCGTTCCTTATATCCCCGGAATCCTTGTTTTGACCACTACAACTTTATGTAAAAATATCGGGCTTATCTCACACTTTAATTTTGATGGTTATTTTTATTCTTTATTAATTATACATTTATAATTAAATAATAAGCACATAAACACACATAATTCACATAATACTCAAGTATTTCATCTTTATTACTTCAAAAAGAGTTACAAGAGTTGACCTAGACTATTACATTGACAAAAATGCTGAGCCCTGAAACCCGGGCGTTACAATTCTCTCTCCCTTAGGATGATTCCGTCCCAGAATCATGCATCAACAAAAAGATGTGGGTAGCAACTCATCATGTCATCCTATGTTTCCCAAGTGAGATTTGGCCCATTCGAATGTTTCCATCGGACTAGCACCAAGTCGACCATCTTGCGTCGTAACTTCTTAGTCTTACGGTCAACAATTGCCTCGGGCTCTTCGATCAGCCTTTTGTTCTCATCCATCCTTAACTCCGAGATTAGAATTATGTCGGGAACATCTCCCGTGAATTTCATCAAATAACACACATGGAAGGTGTTATGAATACCAATGAGTTCTTCGGGCAATTCCAACTTGTAAGCTTGGTTCCCAATCTTCTGAAGAACTTTGAACAGTCCAATAAACCTTGGACTCAACTTTCCTCGTTTCCCAAATCGTATAAGTCCCTTCCACGGTGAGACTTTAAGTAAAACGGAATCCACAACTTCGAAGGTAATCGGTCGTCTTTTCTTGTCAGCATAGCTCTTCTGACGATCATGGGCTGCTAACATTCTTTCCCTAATCATCTTCAACTTCTCAGCAGTCTCATGGACTATCTCGGGGCCCATAAACTGCTTCTCTCCGGCTTCTAGCCAACAAGACGGCGTACGACACTTCTGTCCATACAAGGCTTGATAAGGTGCCATCTTGATGCTCAAGTGGAAACTGTTATTGTAGGAGAATTCTACCAGAGGTAAGTGCTCGTCCCAATTCCCTTGGAATTCGAGGGTACATGCTCTCAGCATATCTTCCAGTGTTTGAATCGTTCTTTCGCTCTGACCATCGGTTTGCGGATGGTAAGCAGTACTCAAACATAATTTCGTACCCAATTCCTCTTGCAGACTCCTCCAAAACCTCGACGTGAAACGACTATCACGATTAGATATAATTGTAAGAGGGATACCGTGAAGTCTTACAATTTCCTTCACGTAAGAATTTGCGAGCTTATTCATAGACCACTTCTCGTTGGCTGCTATGAAGTGTGCACTTTTGGTGAAACGATCCACGACTACCCAAATCATGTCGTGTCCGTTCTTCATTCTGGGCAGTTTAGTCACAAAATCCATGGTGATGTCTTCCCATTTACCCATGGGTACAGGTAAACGTTCTAAACTCATATATGGTTTTTAATGTTGTGCCTTAACCCTCGCACATGTTACGCACTCGGCCACATACTTTGCAACATCGAGCTTCATCGTCGGCCACCAGTAGTAGGGTTTTAGGTCCCTATACATTTTAGTGCTACCGGGATGAATTAAGTACATGGTCTTATGTGCTTCTTCCATCAGAAGATCTCTTATTCCTCCCGTCTTAGGTACCCAAATTCGATCTTGGAATACCTTCAGTCCTCGACTGTTTGTACCGAACACTAACGTTCTTCCCAAACGTTCTTCCTTTCGGTCGTTCTTCTCTAAGGCTTCTTCTTGGGCTTTCCTAATACTTTCCACAATCGTCGAGACGACTTCAATTCTTAACGCTCTTGGCCTTCTCCTTTCAAGATTGACTTTCCAACTGAGAGCATCAGCAACAATATTTGCTTTACCTGGGTGGTAAAGTATCTCACAGTCGTAGTCCTTGAGAAGTTCTAGCCAGCGTCGTTGCCTCATGTTCAACTCCTTCTGATTAAAGAGATACTGGAGACTCTTATGATCAGTGAAGAGCTTGCACTTCGTGTCGTAAAGGTAATGCCTCCATATTTTTTAAGGTAAATACTACCGCTGCCAACTCCAGATCATGAGTGGGGTAGTTCTTTTTGTGCTCTTTCAGTTGTCGAGATGCGTATGCTAACACCTTTTCTCTTTGGGTCAGAACACAACCCAACCCGACTCCAGATGCATCACTATAAACCGTGAAATCTTCGACTCCATTAGGTAGAGAAAGTATTGGTGCCTCACATAACTTCTTCTTTAGTTTCTCGAATGCCTCATCGTGCTTCTCACTCCACGTATACGTAGCTCCTTTATGAGTCAAAGTTGTTAATGGAGCAGCTATCGAAGAAAAGCCTTGGATAAACCGTCGATAATATCCGGCTAATCCTAGAAAGCTTCGAATCTCCGTGGGACTCTTTGGACATTCCCACTTCATTACAGCTTCGACTTTTGCTGGGTCAACCATTATTCCCTCCTACTTAACCACATGACCCAAGAATTGGACTTCTCGGATCCAAAAATCACATATGGAGAACTTAGCGTAAAGCTTATCCTTCCTTAACACTTCCAACACTTCCCGTAGATGCTTGCCATGCTCCTCTTGGCTTTTCGAGTAGATCAGAATGTCGTTGATGAACACTATCACGGATTTATCAAGGAATGGTTTACAAACCTTGTTCATCAAATCCATGAATGCTGCAGGAGCATTGGTTAGTCCAAATGACATAACCAAGAACTCGTAGTGTCCATATCGTGTTCTGAATGCAGTCTTCTCAATATCCTGCTCTCTCACCTTCAACTGATGATATCCTGACCTAAGATCGATCTTTGAGAAGTATCTCGAACCTTGCAGTTGATCGAATAGGTCATCAATCCTCGACAATGGATACTTGTTCTTCACCGTTGCCTTGTTCAGCTCTCGGTAGTTTATACACATTCTCATGCTTCCGTCCTTCTTCTTTACGAATAACATCGGAGCTCCCCAGGGTGATGAACTAGGTCGAATGAAACCGTTGTCCAACAGCTCCTGAAGTTGCATCATGAGCTCCTCCATCTCCTTCAATGCTAATCGGTAAGGTGCCTTTACTATCGGTGTTGTTCCTGGTAACAAGTCTATACGAAACTCCACTTGCCTATCAGGTGGTAATCCGGGAAGATCTTCGGGAAAGACTTCCGGATACTCACACACAACCGGTATATTATGCACCTCTTTCTTTTCCTTCTTATCATCGATTATGAATGCCAAGTATGATGCACATCCTTTGGACAAACATTTCCTGGCTTTCATCAGGGAGATGATTCCAGAATTCACTCTGCGTTTGTCCCCGTACACCATAAATGATTCCTTTCCGGGTGGGTTTATCCTAACTATCTTCTTTCGGCATAATATCTCGGCATCATTGGTGCTAAGCCAATCAATACCCAAAACGATGTCGAAACCGTTTAACTCTATGGGTAGCAGTTCTTCGTGAAATTCGTTTCCGTTTAGGTTAATGACGATGTTCCTAATACGATTACTAACATGTACGAATTTGCCACTGGCAACTTCTACAATCAGGGCATTATCAAGTTTTTCTACAGGTAATGCCAATTTCCCACTAAATTTATGCGACACAAAGGAGTAGTTGGCTCCGGAATCAAATAGTATATTTACAGGCAAACCATTTACAAGAAAGGTACCTGAAGCAACGTCTGCTGCCTCCTTTGCAGCCTCGAGCGTCATTTGGAAGGCTCTCGCCTTCGACTTCGGTGGTATGTTGGGTCTTCCTGCCTCCTTCTTCTTTAGGCAGTCTTGCAAAATGTGCCCTTCTTCATTACACCCATAACAGGCCTTCTGGATGAGGGTGCATTCATTGGCATAGTGCCCAGGCTTTCCGCATTTGAAACAAGTGACCCCTCCATCACACTTCCCAGAGTGCTTCTTCTTACACTTGTCACACCACTTCGCTTCTGATCCTCCTCCTCTCGAACCAGACTTCGAGAATCTACTCTTCTTGTTGGACTTCGAGGATCCATCGAACTTCCGTTTCTCACCAACCTCAACCCTTTCTAGACCTCTTTCCTTTTGTTGGGTCTCCACATTCTTAGCTGCTCGAACGGCTGATTTCAGAGTGGTTGCCATCTTGACTGTTGAGCCAAAGTCAGCTGGCAGTCTGTTTGCGAACTTCTCAATTTTGGAAAGTTCGATTGGCACTAGGTATGGAAACAACTTCATCTTTTCTGTGAATGCAACAACATAGTCATCGATGCTCATTCTCCCCTTCTTAAAATTTTGGAACTCATTGTTCAGATCAATTAGATCTATCTCTGAACAGTACTGCGCCTTCAGTTGTTCCAAGAACTCATCCCAAGACATTTTCAGAGCTTCTCCTTGCGGAATTGTATCTTCCAATAGTTTCCACCAGCTCAAGACTCCAGTTTTCAATTGTCTCACAGTGAAGACAGTCTTCTGCTTCTCGATGCGGTCGCAGCTTTCAAACACCATCTCCATCTCGGAGATGCAGTCCATGATCTCAACAGGCTTTGGGCTTCCTGAGAGACTTGGTGGTTTCGCGCCCAAGAAATTTTTGTACATCCGCCCATCCTTGTTGATTCTCCCTTCTGGGCCATCCCTTTGCTCACCTTGAGTCCCTATTTGACTCACTTGGCGGCTGTAGTTCCCCTCCTCAGATTGCCCGGGAACTGGCTCTGTCGGTTCAACATGTATGGTAGGTTTTTCCCTATTCTCCTGGAGCATCTGTCTCATTTCTTCCCTTTGTTCAGCTAGCATAGCCTGAATCATGGCTTGAACTCCAACCATGGTGATTGGCTCAGGTGCAACTTCTTCCACAACAGGTATTTGCTGAACCACTGGGGGTTGGTTCCTATCCCCATTTGCGTTCACATTTCCGCTACGGGTCCTTGCCATCTTGATCGATACACTGAATAAGGTGAAGTTAGATCTTTATTTAGGACTGATGTTCAAATCATCCTTATCTCTCCGAAACGTTTACATGCTAGTTCTAATATCGTACTCGTACATTTAGAATCCTAAACACATAAGGTTTCCAGATCCGGTCGGCAACAGACCATAGATCCGAACAATTAACAACATATCAGGCACAAAGCATTTAGCACATAAAAGCATTTTAGGCATAATTCATAAAATAAGCTAGTGCTCACACCTCACAATCATTGCTTAGCATTCTAAGTTTAAGTCTAGAAATCCTACAAATTCCTAGTTCGCTTAAACTAATGCTCTGATACCAACTATGACATCCCCAAAATCACGGCCAGAAAAGACCGGTTTGTTTATGCTTTGTTTAAAAATCAGAGTAACATTTTAAATAAAAGTGTTGCGGAATTTTTCCCAAAACAAAATATGATAAAGATTTATCAAAAGCATTTCCATAGAAATGTATTTCATTAAAATACTCGAGATGTCATGTTCGTACAGATCAAAAGTATAAACAGTACAATATAAGCCTTACTACATTATTTCATATCTACAGGCCTATATCCGTAATCCCTCGTCCAACATCATATCTATGCTCAAGCGCCACTTCCTGTAATACATAAAACTGAGTGGGCCAGGCTTGGGAGCCTGGTGAGCACATAGGGTTTTCAACCCACAATAAATAAGTTTATTAATTCCATCAATCAACAATAACCCGATTACCCGTTCCCGTTATCCTCACATTACGTCCCTAAACACCTATCATAAGGGACCTATCCTAAGGATCATCATCGGGATGGACACTACTGCTAAGGGGGTACCTCAGCAATAAATGTCCTAAAGGCAACCATGTGGGGGATGGAGTACACCGGTGAACACATCGTTCACAACACCTACAGGTTGCGAGCCTGCTAGTGTTCCACTGGACTGTCTAGAAGAGTCCGTGGTTGTCATCTATACTCCGCTAGATGACTGGATCAACAACAACAACATCGAGACCTCTCATCATTTTATCACACATCACCTATTACATCTACCCATGTTTTACCCCAACATTTTCGTAGATATAAAATACATATATAGTTTAAATCGTTGAAAACATGTATAAAAATGTTCATCCAGCATAGATAGCAAGTATTCAGATAATATGCACACATAGCACGTCATTTGTATAAAATACTTCATATCTATGTGTAAGCTGAAAGTAACTATGCACTCACCTGAAAGGTGGTGACTCAGCACTCAAACAACGCTTTGATACTCTCACAACGATTTTCCTTCGATAAAACCTAGTATTGATACCACTAGGGTTTAGTCTAATGATAACCGCGACAAATTAATTGTCTGACTATTATTATTATTATATAAGCGTTAATAACACTCAATATAACTCATAATAATAGCCCAAATAATTATTTTAAGGACCTAATAACATTCCTATAATTATTTGAAAGCTATATTAAAAATTGCGTAAGCGTAGCACACTTACAGCGAATTTTATCGAAAACCGGAACTTAATTGGAGCAGCGTTTCGAAACCAAAAAACTCCTTTTTCTCGGGACTCCGGGAGCCTCGGGGCTTCCCTAGGATGCTAGGGGATCACCTAGGCTTAGGGGAAGGTTAAAACCCTTAGAGAGAGAAAGTTTGTAGAGAGAGAAGTGAAAAATGGTGTGAGAAATGAAGAACCCTCGGCCCCCTTTTATAGCCTGAGAGGCCTCGGTACGCTAGGCGTACCTCAGACCTTATGTTGGGCGTAATGGCTCGATCGTACTACACGCGTCGCCTCGTTGATGGGTCATCGTGGCACTCCTCCGAACCGCTCAATCCGAAGTCCGCTGGGCGTAGCCTTCTTCCAACACGGTGCGTACTCGGATGTGGGGTGTTCCTCTCGTACACGAGGCGTAGCGACGCCACGTGTCTGAATCCGAAGATCAGACCATGATCCGCAAGCTACGGCCCTGATCGAGCCACATCATCCCCCTTTGCACCAGCGTCGCAAATTCGAGTTACAACTTCAAAAATTCGTATCTTCCACATACGAGCTCCGTTTTTTACGTTCTTTATATCCACGCGAAGGTGGGAACGTACTCTACAACTTTTGTTTAGACTCAGTCAGCTAATTTTGACTCGATATTAAATTTTATATTATTAACTGCCCGGGACAGGATTGGTCCCGTTAAATCCCCATAACTTCTTCATCCGACATCCGTTTTCGCCCATCTTTTTCTCGTTACGCTACTCTCAACGAGATCTTCGATTCTCGTTTAGGTCGTGTCGGCTAAAAATCACTTGATCTAATATTTGAATTTCGGGCTGTACACTACTATTCCGAAACTTCGAAAAATCATAACTTCTTCATACGAAGTCAGATTTGGGAGTTCTTTTCATCGATGTTCTTAGTTTAACATATTCTACGACTTTCGTTTAGATCATTAAGGCTAAATCTCGCTCTATCGTAAATTCGCTATTTACGCTTTCTGGTATCGTGCCGGTTCTATCCCGAAACTTCGACGGATCATAACTTCTTCGTTATAACTCGGATTTTGGCGTTCCTTATATCCCCGGAATCCTTTTTTCGACCACTAAAACTTTATATAAAAATATCGGGCTTATTTCACACTTTAATTTTGATGCTTATTTTTATTCTTTATTAATTATACATTTATAATTAAATAATAAGCACATAAACACACATAATTCACATAATACTCAAGTATTTCATCTTTATTACTTCAAAAAGAGTTATAAGAGTTGACCTAGACTATTACATTGACAAGAATGCTTAGCCCCGAAACCCGGGCGTTACACATACCCATTGTGAAGGTCCGCTGGAACACCAAGCGAGGACCTGAATACACATGGGAACGCGAGGATCAGATGAAAGAAAAGTACCCGCATCTTTTTCCTAACCCCTATACTTTTTCTTAGATTAAATTTCGGGACGAAATTCCCTCTAACGGAGGGATGATGTGACAACCCGATATTTTTCAAATCAATGTAACATTCAAAAAGTCCAATACTATGAACTATCTGGAATCAACGAAATTAGCTTCAAAAATAAAGTGTTCTAAAATCTAAATTGGGATGCAAAAAATGATAGATATCGTACCAAAGTTTCCAAAATCATAAAGAACACTCAAATCCGAGTTATAACGAACAAGTTATGACCAATCGAAGATCCACGACACACCCGGTAAAACATTGCCAAACGTAAAAAGTGAAATTTCAATAAAATGCATTTTAGCCTTAGGTATCTAAACAAAATTCGTAGATTACGTTAAACCATGAACGTGCTTAAAAAGAACGCCCAAATCTGACTTCGTATGAAGAAGTTACGAATTTTCTAAGTTTCGTAACAGCGGTAGACAGCTAAAAACTCGAAATAAAGATCGAGCGATTTTTAGCCGACGCAACCTAAATGAGAGTTGAAGGTATCTACAATAGTAGTACAATGGTAAAAAGACGGACGAAAACGGACGTCGGATAAAGAAGTTATGGATTTTTAACGGAATTATCGTGTCCTGGCCTATTAAATAAAATATAATTAAAAATAAATCAAAATTAGCCGAGGAAGTCTAAATTGAAGTTGTAGAGTATTTTCTCACCTTCGCGTGGATATAAAGAACGTAAAAAACAGAGCTCATATGCGAAAGTTACGCATTTTAGAAGTTTTTGGCACACATTTCAAAGCGTATCCGAAGGAGTACGCCTAGCGTACTTCAGAGTAAGCCCGACGTAATGAATGGAGGGCCTCGGATCGGCCACATAGCCCCTACGCCTCTATTCCCCTTCCCATCCGAAGTCCAGCAGTCGATGATGCGGTACGCAGTGACGTCCGAGTACGCCCCGCGTACGAGGGTACGCCCAGCGTACTTCGGCGTACGCCCAGTGTACGAGGACAGTGTTCCTCACCTATAAATAGGATGCGAGACCTCCAACTTTCCTTGCTCATTTCCTCATTCTCTCAGTCTTACTCCACATTTAGCATCCCGAGATGATCCTGACTTCCCGGTTTCACACCCCAGCCCCGAGATTCCCGAAAATCTCGCCACTTTCCGGTCGAAGTGCCGCCCGATAAAAAGCTCGTTTTCTTCAAATCATCACACTTTCCAAGTGAGTTCATACCCTTACTTTTTCATGTTTTAGGGGGGGGGGGGGGATACAAGTGCAATACGAGAAAACACATCGCTTTATATAGATTTAAATACAACAACTATATTTGTAAATACTTCGATATCAACATTATACTTTTCATGGAAAGTTAGTATTTCATCGAGTTATTATCACCAAATGGAACACACTTTCGGAAAAACTATAATGGGTATAGTTTGCAGGTTATTCATTACATTCTCACATAAACATTGTGAAAATGAAATACTTTCATCTGCATGAAACATAGACTTTCTTTTTCGTAAATCGATTTATACTAAGTGTTGTGAGATATTCAACTTCAACGTACTCTCAAGTATGCATTTCAAGTCCTGTATTATAAACCATAATCTCTTGGAGGGAGAGCGTGATACTTGTGTATAGATCTATACGACATTGACAACCCCGCACCTAAACTGTTAGCTGCAGTTAGACCGACAGGTCTGGGGTGACAAACGTCATAACACTACAATGCCTAAAGAACGTTGTTACAGGCAGTCTGTGTCAATAGCATGGTTATAAAACTCACACGGAAGTATTAAAATAAGTTTGATTTACGAGACTCTTGAATGCATTCAATATTTACATTATTTTGAGTATAAATTTACCTTCATCGTTTGAGCACGAAAATTACTAACTTCCTCCAACTTTTGGGAATTTTTCAAACTATATGTAGAAAATATTGGATTTTCTGGAAACCACATTCACCTATTTTTACTAAAAGACATACAAATTTAAGTACAAAAACACTTATGAACTCATCAACTTTATTGTTGACACCTTTTCGAAACTACTTGTATTTCTCAGGGAATCAGTACTTGTATTTCTCAGGGAATCAATAATACATGTAACCATCAACTTTTGGAGAAGGAACGCTAAGGCGTCTATTATCAAAATATTTTAAATCATCATATTTGTAATATTCTTTTGAAACATGTATTATGCAACAATGTAAGTCTTTGTTATATATATGATGGTTGTGTTTACTTTCTTTTCAATATTCAACTGTTATGATACTACGTGAAGTCATCCACCCCCGAATGTTTCCGCCATTCTGGTTTCGGGGTGTGACAGTTTCCTTTTAGCGACTCACATATAATTCACATATGATTCATATGTGAATCATATACGATTCATATGTGAATCACATACGATTCATATGTGAATCACATGTGAATCACATATGATTCATATGTGAATCGCATACGATTCATATGTGAATTGTATGTGATTTACATATGATGTCATATGTAAATGTGATTCATATGTTAATTACATGAAAATCACATATGTAGTTTTGTGAGTGTTTTTGCATAAATCAATTTCTATTATTTTTCTTGTAGATTTGGAAGAAATTGTGGTGGATATTGAAGAGATGAAAAATGATAAATTGAAGAAAATATGGAAATATTGACACGAAGACATGAAACGCTTTGAAATTTGTAGCATTTTTTATTTTTTATATTTTATTTTTTATCGAATAAAATACGTGTACTATTATGTTTATAAATTAATTAATAAAAATGAGATTTTTTGTGATTTACTTACGAATATTGTAGTATAAGAATATGTATACATTCACTTGAAAAAATATGCTTATATGCTCGTAAAAGGTTGATTATTTTTGGTTAAAAATGTTATAGTTTTTTATTTTTTAGTATTGCAGCTGTTTTTTAATACATTCACTTGAAAAAAATATGCTTATATGCTCTTAAAAGATTGATTTTTTTGGTAAAAAAAGTTATAGTTTTTTATTTATTTATTTATTTTTTATTTTATTTTTTTTAATAATTTACTAAGTTTATAAATTTTATTGTTTTTTAAAAAAATACAGTTTTTGAAAAAAAAAAGTTTTTTTTTCAACTTTTTTAAAAAATTTATGTTTTCTAAAATAATTTAAAAAATCTGCAACTAGAAAAAAACAAAAATTGTTATTTTTATAAAAAAATTTTGATTTATAATGTTAATTTGAGAGTTTTTATTAATACTTCTAATAATACAAAAAGTTACATGAGATTGGTAAAAAGACGATCATGCCCTTACGGAGTTAATTTTGATCCGACACTCCACCTTTAGTCTTCGGGTTCTCGGGAAACTTTGAGTTATCAACCGATCTCAACCCTATATATATATATATATATATATATATATATATATATATATATATATATATATATATATATATATATATATATATATATATATATCATTACTATATATAAAAACCCTTTTAATCTCCTTCCTCCTAAATCCCATTTACACATTTCTACTATTGACACGTAACCTACCTTCCGAAACGACGCCATGGACATTAACTTCCATTCATACCGCCTCATTTTTTTCCACTGTGTCATATCGATATTTCATTTTCAGTTTCTTCATATATTCTTTGTCGTTTTCAATTCCCGAAATCGGGGTTAGGGTTCACGTGAAGGTGTGTCACGTACTTGAATCGCATTCCACTTAACCGGTGAGTTGTGTACTTAATCGATACACCTGTTCATCATCTTTTCTGTGAACAATTATCTTTTTTCATTCTCCTACTTGTGGATTTTTATAATCGGCTTGCTTTATGCCCTCCTCCCCCATTATCTTTTGTTTTTACGCATGCGCACACACAATATCTTGGTTATGAGTTTTCCCAATGCTTGCTGTCGATCAAAGCGAAACAGATATTTCATGTCCATCTGCCCTGATTATTAAAACGCTGAAATCTATTCGAAATTATCCCCTTTTCTCAATCTTGCCAATTTGATTTGAGTTCCGTCTTTAGAGGTTTCTGTTCAGGAATTTAACGTTGATGTCCTAGGTTTTAATTTTATTATCTTTTTTTTCCAAAGTACATCCTTTTCAATTCTAAGTGTGATTACGGATTGCAATACGAGAAAATAGATTGCTTTGTTTGTTTGTTATTTATTTATTTATTTATTTTTGTTTGTTTTATGTTGTGTTGATGATCTCCCTGTTTTTCCTCCTCATGATTGCAAATCAAACCCACTACAGTGAGGGGTGAAATCGTTTGCTGGAAGCATCATCTCATATGGAAGAATCCTTGTCGATTATCTTGGTAATTTGATACTCTTGTTTTAATTTCAAGTTGAGACTAAATAATGATTGCAACTTGTTTCTTCCATCAATCCAATTTAATCATCTGCTACTTTTTGTAGTAGCAGTGGGAATAAAAGGCCAATTCTTAACAACCCTTCAAGACCAAAATGGAGGTTAGCATTTATAATCATTTGTGATTATTTTAGGGGGTGTTATAATATAAGTTAGTGATAGGTCGGGGTATCTTAAGAATCTCTGTTTTCTTCCATGCTTTCCAGTCACATGATATATCCAGTTTCTATCATGAAAAGAGGCAACAAATTATTTGATCTTTCCCACATCTCAATTTTTCTTGCTATACCGTCATGCATTTAGAAGGACTAAAATCTGATGGTAGGATTGGAATTTGAAGGTATCATAATTGTTCCATCTTTGGTTGACAAGAAATAGAGTAGAAATCAATAAATTAGATTTAAATATTTTTAAAATTTTATTTATATGTTCAACAACTATTAGACATGCCCACTAATTTGTACATCGGAAAAAGCCATTTTGGTTATCTTTTTCTTCTTCTTCTTCATTCATTCATAAAGATTAAGTTATTAATTTTTTTTATGTTTTTAGAAATTTTTCCAAATTTTTTGCATAAAGAACATTTTTTTTTTTTTAATTTTGTTCGTTTTTAAATATTTTCCCAAATTAACAAGTCATTCAGTTTATCAACTAACAAATAATTTTGTTTTAGATAGGTTGACATGTTTTATCAAGTCGAAATGATTAATTTGGAAAAATTGTATGAGCGGTTTATGGTTTGATTGAAATTTTTTGAAGAATGATTTAATATGGAGTGCATTGTTTTAGTTACTTTGTTAACAAATGTGAATCACTTAGTTTTGATTTGTTAAGCTTCATAGATCATCATCAAATATGAGATTCTTCCGAAATTTCATAGCCATAAATATTCTGATTAATTTTTTTTTTCCTTTTTTTGAGTTTTCTTAGAAATATGAAGGTTAATAAAAAAAGTTATTAGTCTAACTATGTGTAGAAATGAACATCTATTATTAGATGACCTTATAGCAAATTTATGTGTATACTTGGGTGTATGGTAGATCTATGTTTTGTTGGAATCAGGAAACATAACTAAATTTGTGAAATGAGTAGATGCAGCTAATGAGGTAAGGGCTGTTTTTTTAGTCATGACTTCTACATATGTCGTCCAAACTTGCGTAACAAGTCATCGCACTGAGAATTCTTTCATTTATTTTTATTACAACATTGTACCTTTAATACACATGTTATTAACAACAAAGTACTTTCATTCCCTTGCCCATAATAACAATGTTCTTTCATTTTCATATTATGAGTCACTTTCGTTCAATTAAATAACACATTAACTACCTATTTTAATTCAACAAGTATATATAGACGGTTGCAAGATAAAAAAAATCTTTTAAAGTCCCAAGTCCTTCTTTTCTGTGCATAATTTTTTAGGTCATGTCAAATTAACAAGTAGTGGACATAACAATAGAGATCAACAGGAAAACATCGAACAATTGCCTAAAGCCTTGAAATAGAAATCAAAGATGGTATTTTATGATTAATATCAATATCCTTAGAGTGCACAACAAACGATGTTGATAGGTAATAGGTTTACCATAAGGTGAAAAATCATATCAAGAAATCTCAATGGATTTTCATTCATTTGTTGATTATAATAACATACTTCCATTTTCATTTTCTTATTCATCCATTATATATTAAAAATCCATCCATTTATATCATTGTATCTCTACTTCATTATTTAACATAATATATTTTAGACAATAGTAAAAGAAATACCCAAATTGACTTTCATGGGTCGTGCTTAGCACGGACCTCAAACTTTCTAGTATATATATATATATATATATATATATATATATATATATATATATATATATATATATATATATATATAAGAACATATAAGAATGAAAATATTATACTGCAAAAATTACAATTTTGCCATTTTTGTATCAAAAAGAGAAAAAAAAAATGTAAATATTTACTAATTAATGGGAGTTCTTACAGCTCTTAATCTTTTACGGTTCACATTTGAACCACTCCATATATATATATATATATATATATATATATATATATATATATATATATATATATATATATATATATATATATATATATATATATATATATATATATATATATATATATATATATATGGAGTGGTTCAAATGAGAACCATAAAAGATTAAGAGCTCTATGAACCCCTATTAGTTAGTATATATTTACATGATATTCTTATTGAACATGTGAAAATATATTTTTATCTCTTTTTGATACAAAAATAGCAAAATTGTAATTTTTGCAGTATAATATTTTCATTCTTATATGTTCTCATATTTGAACACAACTTATATAAATTACAAGTTTATACATTACATTGATAGTTTAATTCACAACTCAATACAAACCATTTTATAATAATTCACAAACTTAAAGAAATAAAAAATTCAAACTCTACTACCACCACAACACGCTACCACCAACCACTGTACCAGCATCACAACCATTATTTTGTTCTAAATCAGATCTGTAAACAAAATAATGCATTAATAACATATCTACTACATTCACAGTCTAATAAAACCATTTATTTCACTCATTTTGAATTAAATGTAAAATTATTATTAAAACTAATGTATTCTTACATACTTATACATCACAAAAAATAAATATATTCAGAAAAATATAAACAAAAAAATTTATACATAAACCATTCATATTTTAAAATTGTGAATTTAATATATTAAGCCGTGAATAAAATTTACATTATTTCAAAAGCAAACAAAAAAATTATAAAATAATCACAGCTTAGTGTTAATTCATTCACAGCTTAATACAATCAACTCATAATTTAATACACAAAATTCACAGCTTAATATAGTCAATTCATAGTCTAAGAAGAAAATACACAGTTTAATGTAGTCAATTCACAGTTTAAAACATAAAAATCATAGTTTAATACAAAAAATTCAAAGTTTAATATACAAAAAGTATGCATCCACAACCATATTTTCAACTTAACACTCTTTATATAGTCAATTCAAAGTTTATACACAAAATTCATAGCTTAATACAAGTAACTTCATAGTTTTATACACATAACTCACAACTTAATCTAGTTAATTTACAGTTCAAACATGAAATTCACAACTTAATACAGTCAATTCGTAGTTTAAAAAGAAAATTCAAAGCTTAATGCAATCAATTCACAGTTTAAAACACAAAAATGACAGCTTAGTACACTAAATTCACATTTTAATACTCAAAAAGTAGTATTCACATCCATATTATCAACTTAAAACACTTATTACAATTAATACACAATTTAATATAGAAAATTCACAAACTAGTATAATAAATTTAAAGTTTAATTCAAAAAAAATTATACATTCACAACTTAATAGCAGTTAAAACTAAGATTACCAAAATTATACGACAAATGAGAGATTAAAACATCAAATTCACACATTAACAGAAAAAAAAAAAGAACTATATCATAGAGATCCACAACAAATGCCAGTAGAAAAGCATATTATCAACTTAAAACTTTTAAATCATAGTTAAATATAGAAAAATCACTGTTTAATACAAAAAAAAGTATGTATTCAAAAGCATATTATCAACTTAAAAAATTTAATATAATCAATTCATAGTTTAATACAATTAATTCCTAGTTAAATATACAAAACTCACAGCTTAATATAGTCAATTTACAGTTTAAACAACAAAATCACAACTTAATGCATTTAATTCACAACTTTAAACAGAAATATCACAGCTAAATACACCAACTTCATAGTTTAATATACAAAAAATATGCATTCACAACTTAATAACTTACCAAATTTCATTGAGGAATTTCATCAAACACCTTGTCTACATCTTTTTTTTTTCAGAACTTCCTTTTGTAAACACCATCAATGTAAACACCATACACACCAAAGCTAACCTGTAAATGGACAAACACATCAGATCAGGTGTCGATTTAGTGGTGTTTTGACCAGAAATAAGAGAGATAGAGACGAAGTGAGTTATAGATGGGAAGGGGCAACACATAACAGATCTGGTACAAATCCAACAAAGAGCTTCATACTCCATTACATTTGTTATTCCGGCAAAATAGATCAAAGAGTTTCTCTTCTGCTTCATCAAATCAGAAACGTTAGAGATTTGGAGAAGAAACATATTCAGACTTTAGAATCGAGTTTAATGTTTTCTAGGTGTTCCAACAAAGCAAAGTGGCTGATTGAAGGCGATAATCGGTACTGGTGAGATAGATGGCGGTGGAAGGAGGCGGTGCTCGGTGGTGATGACAGATCTAAAGTCAGGGGTTCTAGATCTGAAGGCGAATGCACCAGATTTGAAGGTGAATGTTTCAGATCTGAAGGTGGAGGCTACAAATCTGAAGATCGTTGTATTCCGGCGATGACGACGGTGCCGACAATGTTGGTGGTGGTCGGCAGCGATAGGACGTAAGAGAGAGAAAGAGAGAAATGAGAGAAAGGTGAGAGAAAAGTTGTCTTGTGCGATAAGATTGAGTAAATATATTTGATGATTTAAATTACAACGTAAAAATAGTGGTTCTTATGGCTGTTAACTTTTTATGGTTCTCATTTGAACTTATATATATATATATATATATATATATATATATATATATATATATATATATATATATATATATATATATATATATATATATATATATATATATATATATATAGGGTTAGGTTCATTTGAGACCACCTATATTTTGTGAGACCGTGAGACGCATTTTTTTATTTTTTTATTTTTTTTATTTAATTCATGTTCCGAAAATAATATTTAAAAAAAGAATTTTTTGAATTTTCCATTTATTTTGCATTTTAAAATTATTTTTAGAATATGTACAGTGTAATATTCTATTTAGAATATTTCACGTATTTTTCAAAAAAAATAGAATTTTTTTTTATTTATTTTTTATTTATTTTAGTTAGTTCAAATTCCGAAAATAATATTTAAAAAAAGAATTTTTAGATTTTTTCATTCATTCTGCATTTTAAAATTATTTTTTACAATATGTCAGTGTAATATTCTATTTAGAATATTTCACGTATTTTTCAAAAAAAAAAACGGAATTTTATTTTTTTTATATTTTTTTATATTTTTTTAGTTAATTCAAGTTCCGAAAATAATATTTAAAAAAAGAATTTTTGGATTTTTCCATTTATTTTGCATTTTAAAATTATTTTTAGATTCGGTCTCACGGTCTCACAAAATTAGAATGGTCTCAAATGAACCTGAACCTATATATATATATATATATATATATATATATATATATATATATATATATATATATATATATATATATATATACATATATATATATATATGGAAAAGTGAATATACCCTTAAGGGTATATAAAATTAGGTACCCAAACTCACCATAATACGTTATTTTGTTTGATATATTAATTATAATGTTGTTCAACTTCAATCCTTAACTTGACTTATTTTCAAGATTTTCAAAATTTCATTATTATCTTCCTCTTACATAACATCTTTTTGACGAACATCAATTAGGTTATATATATTATAATTGAAAATGAAAATTATGTAAGAGGAAAATATATGTGAAATTTATAAAAATCTTTGAATGAAATCAAATTAGAAGTTGAATTATAAGAACATTAGACAATTACAATCTATATATATATATATATATATATATATATATATATATATATATATATATATATATATATGATACAAAACGATGTAGTATGGTGAGTTTGAGTACCTAAGCTTATATACCCTTAAGGGTATATTCACTTTTCCTATATATATATATATATATATATATATATATATATATATATATATATATATATATATATATATATATATATATATATATATATCATTACTATATATAAAAACCCTTTTAATCTCCTTCCTCCTAAATCCCATTTACACATTTCTACTATTGACACGTAACCTACCTTCCGAAACGACGCCATGGACATTAACTTCCATTCATACCGCCTCATTTTTTTCCACTGTGTCATATCGATATTTCATTTTCAGTTTCTTCATATATTCTTTGTCGTTTTCAATTCCCGAAATCGGGGTTAGGGTTCACGTGAAGGTGTGTCACGTACTTGAATCGCATTCCACTTAACCGGTGAGTTGTCCACTTAATCGATACACCTGTTCATCATCTTTTCTGTGAACAATTATCTTTTTTCATTCTCCTACTTGTGGATTTTTATAATCGGCTTGCTTTATGCCCTCCTCCCCCATTATCTTTTGTTTTTACGCATGCGCACACACAATATCTTGGTTATGAGTTTTCCCAATGCTTGCTGTCGATCAAAGCGAAACAGATATTTCATGTCCATCTGCCCTAATTATTAAAAGGCTGAAATCTATTCGAAATTATCCCCTTTTCTCAATCTTGCCAATTTGATTTGAGTTCCGTCTTCAGAGGTTTCTGTTCAGGAATTTAACGTTGATGTCCTAGGTTTTAATTTTATTATCTTTTTTTTTCCAAAGTACATCCTTTTCAATTCTAAGTGTGATTACGGATTGCAATACGAGAAAATAGATTGCTTTGTTTGTTATTTATTTATTTATTTATTTATTTTTGTTTGTTTTATGTTGTGTTGATGATCTCCCTGTTTTTCCTCCTCATGATTGCAAATCAAACCCACTACAGTGAGGGGTGAAATCGTTTGCTGGAAGCATCATCTCATATGGAAGAATCCTTGTCGATTATCTTGGTAATTTGGTACTCTTGTTTTAATTTCAAGTTGAGACTAAATAATGATTGCAACCTGTTTCTTCCATCAATCCAATTTAATCATCTGCTACTTTTTGTAGTAGCAGTGGGAATAAAAGACCAATTCTTAACAACCCTTCAAGACCAAAATGGAGGTTAGCATTTATAATCATTTGTGATTATTTTAGGGGGTGTTATAATATAAGTTAGTGATAGGTCGGGGTATCTTAAGAATCTCTGTTTTCTTCCATGCTTTCCAGTCACATGATATATCCAGTTTCTATCATGAAAAGAGGCAACAAATTATTTGATCTTTCCCACATCTCAATTTTTCTTGCTATACTGTCATGCATTTAGAAGGACTAAAATCTGATGGTAGGATTGGAATTTGAAGGTATCATAATTGTTCCATCTTTGGTTGACAAGAAATAGAGTAGAAATCAATAAATTAGATTTAAATATTTTTAAAATTTTATTTATATGTTCAACAACTATTAGACATGCCCACTAATTTGTACATCGGAAAAAGCCATTTTGGTTATCTTTTTCTTCTTCTTCTTCATTCATTCATAAAGATTAAGTTATTAATTTTTTTTATGTTTTTAGAAATTTTTCCAAAATTTTTGCATAAAGAACATTTTTTTTTTTTTAATTTTGTTCGTTTTTAAATATTTTCCCAAATTAACAAGTCATTCAGTTTATCAACTAACAAATAATTTTGTTTTAGATACGTTGACATGTTTTATCAAGTCGAAATGATTAATTTGGAAAAATTGTATGAGCGGTTTATGGTTTGATTGAAATTTTTTGAAGAATGATTTAATATGGAGTGCATTGTTTTAGTTACTTTGTTAACAAATGTGAATCACTTAGTTTTGATTTGTTAAGCTTCATAGATCATCATCAAATATGAGATTCTTCCGAAATTTCATAGCCATAAATATTCTGATTAATTTTTATTCCTTTTTTTGAGTTTTCTTAGAAATATTAAGGTTAATAAAAAAAGTTATTAGTCTAACTATGTGTAGAAATGAACATCTATTATTAGATAACCTTATAGCAAATTTATGTGTATACTTGGGTGTATGGTAGATCTATGTTTTGTTGGAATCAGAAAACATAACTAAATTTGTGAAATGAGTAGATGCAGCTAATGAGGTAAGGGCTGTTTTTTTAGTCATGACTTCTACATATGTCGTCCAAACTTGCGTAACAAGTCATCGCACTGAGAATTCTTTCATTTATTTTTATTACAACATTGTACCTTTAATACACACGTTATTAACAACAAAGTACTTTCATTCCCTTGCCCATAATAACAATGTTCTTTCATTTTCATATTATGAGTCACTTTCGTTCAATTAAATAACACATTAACTACCTATTTTAATTCAACAAGTATATATAGACGGTTGCAAGATAAAAAAAGCTTTTAAAGTCCCATGTCCTTCTTTTCTATGCTTAATTTTTTAGGTGATGTCAAATTAACAAGTAGTGGACATAACAATAGAGATCAACAAGAAAACATCGAACAATTGCCTAAAGCCTTGAAATAGAAATCAAAGATGGTATTTTATGATTAATATCAATATCCTTAGAGTGTACAACAAACGATGTTGATAGGTAATAGGTTTACCATAAGGTGAAAAATCATATCAAGAAATCTCAATGGATTTTCATTCATTTGTTGATTATAATAACATACTTCCATTTTCATTTTCTTATTCATCCATTGTATATTAAAAATCCATCCATTTATAACATTGTATCTCTACTTCATTATTTAACATAATATATTTTAGACAATAGTAAAAGAAATACCCAAATTGTCTTTCATGGGTCGTGCTTAGCACGGACCTCAAACTTTCTAATATATATATATATATATATATATATATATATATATATATATATATATATATATATATATATATATATATATATATATATATATATATATATATATATATATATATATATACATACAGAAAGGATCTAACCACGCACACATAAAATCATCTTAGTTTTTTGGGCTCTTAGGTTAGAATAGTGCAGTTTTAACGAGTTGGACCCACGCTTAGAATAAGAGAACTGATTGGAACCGTGAACACGTCCAAACTTATGGGCCAAAATCAGATTTACACAATTAATCTCTTAATAATGCCATAATGATAAAAAAAAAAAAAAAAAAAAAAAAAAAAAAAAGCCCCCGGAAGAAATTTCTTTGCATTCATAGGTTCCTAAATTGACAGTTTTGGTCTTTCCTTTAGAAATTGTTTACAAAACCTGTGAGACTCATTTCCTAATTATGTATTTTGTTCATTAGTTATTATTAATCTTATTTATTACTTGCATTTTAAGCCAATATTCCATGAATACATAATTAAACGGAAAACTGGGCTTTGCAACTAATTGACAATTTTTGTCCTTACATTAGAAATCGCTTACAAAACATCCGAGACTCATTTCGTATATATATATATATATATATATATATATATATATATATATATATATATATATATATATATATATATATATATATATATATATATATATATATATTAAAGATATGAAAATTAGGAATATTAAACTTTCTAAGTATTTGGCAAGATTGGTTTTTAAGGTTATGTATGTTTGCTTTTTTTTTTTGTCAAATTTTTTTTTTTCATTTTTGGTCCTCCAACTTATGTTTGTTTTATTAATATTAAAATAATTTCAATATTTATATATCAGGCCCAAAATCATTTAATCCAAGCAATCTAATAATAAACAATCAGTTTAACAATTAAATGACTGCTTGTGCAAATGCTTTAAACAAATGGATACAGTATGTGATTTCAATTCATGATGCCCGTCTTAATTTCCAATAACCGTGAAATATCCCAAACATCAATTTCATATATTACGCTTTAAAGTATATGAATACTACGGACACAAAAATATTCAGTTTCTGAAATTATTCTAATAAAGATAGTGATTTTACCTCAGCAACATTTTGAGATTCAAACAAAGAGAGTAAATTTGACATTAACAACCTACATTTGGTAAAAAAGAAAATGTTTATGAAATAATACAGGGCACATAGTTTATTAAAACGGCATAATCAGACATTTAAAATAAAATATGTAACTAATTAACTATTTATAGTTCTTACTGTTGGAGGATATTTGAGTAGGGTAATGATGAAGAACCGGATTTCTCTTGAATTGTGTAAGTTTACTTTCCGAACTGATATTTCCACTCTATATCTGGGTTACAGGTAGGGGTGTTATTCGGTTCGGTTTTTCGTTTTTCGGTTAAATCTGTTCGGTTTACCGGTTAAACCGAATAAAATTTCTCATGTAAATATAAATATTAAACTAAAAGAAAAAAAAATTTACTATACATTTTAACAAATAAAGAAAATACACTAATATATAACATATTATATTCAATATTTCACGATGTACTGTCTTGAAGAGCCAATGTAGACACATAAATTGTAGAGATAAATTAATATAGATTTAGTTGTTTATATAGATGGAAGAAATGACTTAAGTTTAATTGGCATATGGTTATTTTGGTTTTTAATACAAAGTATAAAACAATTATAAATCTATAATGGTTAATAATTATTTCATAAGTTATGAAATCTTAGTAACTAATCTATAAATTTATATATAAATTGTTAGTTCATAGATATAAACTATAAATATATATTAATTAAAAAGTATTTTCAGTTTAACCAAAACAATAAAAATTTAACCAAAACCAAATCGAATAAAGTTTCATTATTCGATTAACCAAACCGAATTAACCAAAAACCAAATGATCCGAACCAAATAAACCAAATATGATTTGGTTCGTTTCGTTATTCGGTTTTGGGTTTTTATCACACCCCTAGTTATTATTAATCTTGTTTATTTACTTGCATTGACCCATGAATAAATAATTAAACGGAAAACGGGGCATTACATGTAATGGGTTGGTGGAAAAGAGAACTTGAAATGTTTTCAAGATGGCAAGTTGCATTACGAAAAGAGATTATTATACCATCACTATTTTTGGGATTGGCGATACATCATGTTTTTTACGTACTTAATCAAGTAATGACTACATCCTTAAAACAATGTGACACCTTATAAATCCTAGACTATGAGAAAATCCAACCCCGAACACCTAATTAAGGGTATTCCATGAGTAACCAACACAAGATAGAAAATCAAAGTAAAAATCTTGCATGTCTAGCTTGGGACTTAAACGAGCAGCAAGGCATAAAAGATGCTTGATCTAGAAATCTAAAAATATATACAAGAAAAGATATTGTATTTGAGGAAGATGGCATGTGGAAGTCGAAGGAGTTAAGTAAATTTATTTTTATGCATGCATGAACTTTTATGCTCATGGAACATCAACCAACAGTCGCTGACCTAGAACAAAAAATACGATCCCACATGTCACCTATAGTGAAAATGAATAGGAGAAATCAAATCATCACGATGAGTCAGATGATTTGTCATTAACCACACCACATGTAGATCAAACAAACTCAAGTTCGACATCATCTAGCGGTGAAGTGCATGCATGACTCAAACTCTTGAACATATTTACGAAGATTGTGAGGCAGTGTTTCTCTTACGTGATGGCGAACCTTAATCATTCACCAAACCTAGATAAGACGAGAATCGGGTTACAAAAATGAAGAGTGAACTTTAAGTAATTGAGAAAAGTAAGACCTAGAAGCTTGTTGATTTTGTCAACAAAATAGAAACTCATTGGATTGAAATGGGCTTATAAAGTGGAGAAAGATCTTATTGGTAATGTCATAAAGCACAAGGAAAGACTTGCGGGAGAAGGGTATGTGCGAAAACCTGGTCAAGATTGCGACTAAGAGTTTTCACATGTTGCTTGAATTGAAACAATATAAATACTACTTTCCATTGCTCGAAAAAATAGTTAGAAAATAAATCACCTTGATACATTGATGAAAAAGTTTTTGGATTAGAATATGAAGGCTTCGTGGATAGGAAACAATCCTAGAAAGTTTATACATTTTCAAAGTTTCTCTCTGGCATTCAACAAGAACCAAGAGAATGAAACTCGCGACTAAAGAAATGTTTAAAAGGGATTTTCTTTTTTAAATGCCCACAAGAGCAAGTTTTTTACTCAAGAAAGAGAAATTCAATGGTGTAAATAATAGTTGTTTATGTTGACAATTTAATTATCATTAGTAGTTTTAAAGAATATGTAAATACCTTTAAAGAGAAAATGAATAGAGAATTCAAAATGAGTGATCTTGGAATGCTTAATTACTATATAGGTTTGGGAGTAAATCATAAGGAAGGGGAAATCTTCTTAAAGTATAGGGCATATGTACAGAGGCTTCTCAAAAAAATTTGAATGCTTGATAATAATGTTTCTAAGTAACCCATGGTAGCAAATTTGGAACTAAAAAGACGAGAAATGAAATCTATGATATAACCTATTTTATCCATTTATCTTGTGCAATATCAAGTACAATTGTGTTATATTTTGTTATAAATGAAGATAAAATGTACTAATTTATAAAGAAATAGTGTTTTGTAGCTAAAAGACGGATTTGGAGCATAAAGGAGTTGAATGGAATAGAAAGTCGGAGCAGGAATGCATACATAAACAATAAGAACTTTACATGTACAATGTGACAACACATCTTCACACGACACGAATATTGAAGAATGTTTCTGGTATGGAATACAATCTGCGATGCGGTTATCAATCAGTTTCCAGCATCGCATGTAATGTCATTCAGAATTATCTATAGACAAGGATTATTTATTTGATATAGATATGATACCATCAATATTTTGAGGAGACAACCATTTATGAACGGCCAAAGAACCTGTAAAAGATGTCTTGAAGGCTTGAGACAACTGTTAAAGAAATTATCAAAAGAATTGGAAGTTTGTTCATTCAAGAAGCATTTGGTTTTCTATTTAAACATGTTTATCACTCTTTATTTGATTTCTTTTGTTTTAGATATTCTAATCATGGGCTAAACCCCTCGTTTACTTTCTCTTGGATACGATAAACCTTTGATGTTTTGGTTTGATTCTACGAGTTGGATATTTTTGTTAATTAATTTATTACTTTACTTCAGTCAAAGATTCATTCATATATATATATATATATATATATATATATATATATATATATATATATATATATATATATATATATATATATATATATATATATATATATATATATATATATAAAAAGAACCGCTAATTTTAGATATTTATAAAGGGTTTAGGGTTTAGGGTTTAGAGGTTAGGGTTAAGGGTTTAGGGTTTAGGATTAGGGGTTAGGGTTTAGGGTTTAGGTTCTAGGGTTTAGGGTTTAGGGTTACCCTAAACCCTTTATAAACATCTAAAGTTAGAGGTTCTTACGGTTCTTAACCTTTTTTGGTTCTCATTTGAACCACTCCCTATATATATATATATATATATATATATATATATATATATATATATATATATATATATATATATATATATATATATATATATATATATATATATATATATATCCTTATTCTAATAAAAGAATAGGTTTAATCTCCTATTGACAAGTGTCATACAATTAGAACATCTCATTAATGTTATATATTCATTATCATAACACTTGTCAACCTATTAATTATTCATTTCAAATTTTAAATTTTAAATTTTCTCACTCTAATTATATTAAATTAATAATATTAGATTCAAAAATAAAATAAAATTAATCATATTATAAGATGATATAATTTCATATATTTATTTAAATCAACGATTATAATTTTATATAACTAAAAAATTTCTCTTAAATAATAATTATTTAAAATAATTAGTTAATCATTTTGACTTTTTATATTAAAGTTTAATTAATTTTATAATTGTGGTTCTCACGGGTTATAAACTAGTATATATAGGGTTAGGTTATTGTATTCTAACTATCTATTGTGTGCATGTAAGATTAATTGTTGAGCAATCATTTTAATTATTTTAATAAAGTAATTAATGCATATTGCATGTTGGAAATATAATGAGTATTAATTAAATCTTCAACATTTAATATACATTAACTACTTTCTTAAAATAACTAAAATGATTGGTTCATAGTTAATTATACATGCACACAATAAATAGTAAAAACATTTAACCTAACTATCTCCCCCCCCCCCTCTCTCTCTCTCTCTCTCTCTCTCTCTATATATATATATATATATATATATATATATATATATATATATATATATATATATATATATATATATATATATATATATATATATATATATGACAAAACTACAAAAATGGTCCTTGTGGTATGCATTTTTTGGGGTTTTAGTCAAAACCCTGACTTTTTTGGATTTGTGGTCCTTTTGGTCATGTTTGTACGTAATTTTGGTCCCTCGTAAAATTGAAATGATTATAATGCTCTTCTTATATATTTTTTATGTTTTTTCTATTTAATTTAAATGAAAAAGAAAATAAATAATTAATTTGGGCCCACATCTCTCTCTCTCTCTCTCTCTATCATCCTATCGTCTTCCTCCTTTCGACTCAAATTTCTTCCTGGAATTAAAACACATGCACACAACACTTTACAGGAACCTACATACATACCTGCAACTCAAAATATACACACAAAAAACAGACTAAAGTTTTAAAACCTCAATAGTTACAAAAAATCAACAAACCAATACCAAAATTATTCAAAAACATTATCGGAGTCAGGGTGAAACCCATTTTTGATATGTCATACAGCTTTCAAACATACTAAGAAATAACTAAACAACTTACAAACACACTCATAAATAAATGAATGGCAAGGGGACAAGAGATAACATGAAGATCTGGGTTTCAGGTGTTGCTTGATAATTTTGGTTGTGATTTCAGCATTGTGTTTATCTGGTTCAACTCTTTATTGAGAGCTCAAAACGGTTTTCTGGGTTAACACTTTAACAAACACATACACACACACACACACCCCTTTTTCCTCTTGCAAACACCAAAACAACAACAAAATAAAAGCTTCTGTGTCTCGTTCGTATACCTCAGTCTCACCTTGATCTTGAGATTTAGAAGCGATGTTATAAACAGTATCCAAGTAGAGATCATCGCGCAACGACCAAGAACAACTTGACACATTAGTCTCTTTCATCTTATCATCATTAACAGTGCTAGAATAGAAAGGATTTGATTGAGACTAACCTACCTGAAACAATTTTGTTTCCTGAAAGTTTTCGTCGGGACCTAGTTCATGATCCAAGCTGAAATCGGAATTCTCAAGGAGGACACTAGAGTGCAAGAGGCAGGAAGACGACAAGCTTGTGCAGTGACCCCGACCTCCTAGAAGAGAATCCAGTTAAGTGACATAGGCGTCCGATGGGAGAAGATTGAAGACGGCGTCGAGGATCATTTGATGAAATTTTTTCTACCAAAAAATCGTGCGAAAACACATCGAATTTCTTATCAAACCACTAGTAAAACATATCGATTTTTTGTTTGATTCATTTGCTCGAATGAAAGAACTAGAAGAAGAAGCGTTAGGTTGGAATTCTCAAGTCTAGAATTAAAGGTAAAGTTGACGATCTGAATTAAGGATTTGAAGAGAGAGAGAGAGAGAGAGAGAGAGAGAGATGGTCCCCTTGTTATTTTTTTAATTATCAAAATAAATAAATAAGTATTAGATTTAAAAAGAAATGAGAGAAAAATGGAAAATAAATACCCTAAGGGTATTACAATCATTTCACTATTCAGAGGGACTAAAATCGCAACGAAACTAGCTCAAAAGGACCACTAATCCAAAAAAGTCAGGATTTGGACGAAAACCCCAAAAACATGCATACCACAGGGACCAGTTTTGCAATTATATATATATATATATATATATATATATATATATATATATTAAACTTTAGAATTTTACTATTATTACTGAGTTTATGTGGTCAGATGACTAATTTAGTCATGTTTTCTAGAGTCATAGCTGCTTTTTGGCCATTCTTTTTTTTTTTTTTTTAGATGGTGATTCATGAAATCATAGGATTAGGTAGTGAGGTTAGTACCTTTAAAGTAACATCCGGATTTCCAGATATTATATTTTATCATTTATTTTTGAGTAAAAGAGAGGGACTCGACGAGTTGAGTCGTAGACTCATCGAGTAGAACCGCGATTGCTGACTGGATTAATGAACAGACTCAACGAGTCGGAAAGGGTGGACTCGATGAGTCCGCGCTGTGGATTGAAACCCTAATTCTCGGGGTTTGTGCCCTATTTAAAGGCCTTTATGGCCTCCATTTACGGCTACCAGTCCTGAGAGAGAAACCCTAGAAAGCTTGAGCGAGTGGTGAGAGAGATTAAGCTATTTTGATCATTTTTGATGTGATTTTGCAAAGGAAAAAGTGTTTCCAGCAAGGGGAGGTCAAGAGGATCTCATTTCAGTGGGTTTTCATCTTGGATCTTCAAGTTTGAGGTAGCTATTCGATCCTATCCTTCTGTTTTTTCTTAAGGGCATTGAATTTAGGGTTTTCTATACCCTTTTATGGCTTGTTTAGCTGAGTATTGTGTCCCATTGAGTGCTAAACTCTAGATCTGGACCTTTTAAGGTCCAGAGAGCCTGAACCATTATGCTTTTTGTGGTTCTATTGAGGAAATGGACATAGGTTGCCATGTTAGAAGGGATTTCACCTAAATAAGCCTTGGGAGCAATGCATGTGTAGCAAGATTCGACCTTTACATGGTTATTGGCCATGGGGAGCCAGATCTATAGATTAGTGAAGCAAATCTGACCTTAGGAGGTTAGATGAGTGTTGTCATGGGAGCAACTCGTCGAGTTCATAAGTGGACTCGATGAGTCGAGTCGGTTGCCCCGCGATTCGTGACTTGTGATAACCCGTTGAGTGTAGGGTTGACTCAACGATTCGAGTGAGGACCAGGGGCGAAGACGACGTGCATGTACTCGCTGAGTCACACGAGTGCACTCGATGAGTCTGGTCAAAGTTTGATCGTTGACTTTGGTTGAATTTTAGGGGTTGGTCAATGTTAGGGTCTTTGAGCCATGAGAGGGGTAAAATGGTCTTTTACCCTTCTGAGAGTACTAAGAGAGGGTTTAATCTAGCCTTGAGGGTTGTATTGATTAGATTGCTTATTCCATGTGATTAGGCGGGGGCCAGACCAGATTTTACCGAGTTCGAGATTTACCAAGTTACCCGAGGTGAGTCTTCTCACTATACTTTGCCAAAAGTGGCAATTAGAGTTATATGATAGAGTATCTTGTATGCTATTTATGTGATTGTGATACAATGCATTATTTTTATGTGATTCATGCCGTGTATGTTCCAGAGTTTACAGAGTTAGAACCGCAAGGTTCATAGAGTTAGGACCAGAGGGTCCACAGAGTTAGGACCGGAGGGTCCACAGAGTTATAGCCTCGAGTGGATATTATGTGTTATATGTGGTATTTTGGGGTACTCACTAAGCATTTATGATTACAGTGTTGTGCTATGTGTTTCAGGTACCAGTGAGGATCGTGGGAAAGCATCAGCATGATCAGTACACACATGAGGAGTTTTTATACATTATGATCTTGGGGTTGTGTTTCTATGGATTGATGTGCGATACAATGATATTTTTATAATATTTATGAATGAAAGTATGTTTTGAAAATGTGAAAAATTGTTTGAAAAATTACGATGTTACAAGTTGGTATTAGAGCCTTGGTTTGAGGGATTTAGATGCACCTTCGAGAGCATTTGAACTCAAACTTAGGATTTGAGGAATTTTTCGAAATAAAACTAATTTTTCTAAAAGAGTAATAAGGTTTTGAAAAGAGCAGAGCAGAGCAGTGTGTACGATCAACCAACACCCGAACTGTGATTTCCCAAAAATACCCTTATATTATGTGTTATGAGATATGAGATGATATGTTATGCATGCTAGAGTAGGCTAGGTATTCTTATTAGGACTAGAGTGGGCTGATTTGTGATGCCTTAGCCTAGGGGTTTTGCTAGTAGGAAATGCTTGGGAGTGAGTAGATAGCAGCGAGGAGCTTATGAGAGATCTGCTAAAGAGTAGACTATGCATAATGAGAGTAGAGTACTTGGGATTTGGGATCCTAGGAGGAGGACTTGGAGTGAATACTGATGCGGTGTGGACGGTAGTATTGGGCTCGTACTACCAAAGACACCGAATTAGCGCGCATCCCAAGTAAGAATCCGTAGGGTACCAGGGATCGAGTAGGAATGTGATATCGAGTGTGTGTACACTCGGGCGAGTCTCTGATATTTTGTTTTGTATTTTAGAGAGACATCATGGTTGGGACACACCACACACCTGAGAGAAGTGGTGTTAGTGATGAGGAGATTCGCATGATGATTCGTGAGGAGGTGGCTTCGGCCATTCGAGCCGAGATACCAGAGATGTTTGCATCTATAAAGACCACCCTGATCGAGACTTTTGACGAGCGTTACGCTGCTCTTACTCATGTTGCTGTTGCTGCAGCCACTGTATCCGTCGCTGCTGTGAGGCCACAGGGGGATGACTCGTTGCGGTATCGAGAGTTCAGCTACACGAAGCCACCAGAGTTTGACGGGACGCAGGATCCGATCGCTACGATGAGATGGATTTCTATTATTGAGGGATGCTTCTATACGTGTTCTTGTCCGGAGCATTTGAGATTTCGGTTCGCGTTAATTCAGCTTCTCTTGGGAGAAAAGGACTAGTGGAAGTTTGTGACAGTGCACTACTCTTCTGCAGAGCTTGTCGCGGTGACCTAGGAGAGGTTCACCACTATGTTTCGTGATAAGTACATTCCCCCGGTGGAAAGGGAACGTTTGGCCCAAGAGTTCTTGACCCTCAAGCAGGGTACCGAGTCTGTTACAATGATCACCAAGATGTTCCATGAGAGGGCAATGTTCTGCCCTGAGCACGTGGCTTCCGAGCAGGCACGCATGAGTCGGTATTTGAGCATTTTGAGGAGAGACATTCACGAGTTCGTGGCGAACTCGTCATACTAGACATTTTCTGAGCTTCAGGAAAATGCCCGGAAGAGGGAGATTGAGCTTGAGACTCAGGTCAGGGAGGAGGCGAAGTCTCAAGAGAGGGATCGACAGCCTGCACAGTTACAGCTGGCAGCCAAATGGGCCAAGCTCGCCGATTCGAGATCAGGGAACCAGAAGAGCCGCACTTGTGGCAAGTGTGGCAAGAGTCATGAGGGGGTTTGCAGAGCAAGGTTTTGCTACAAGTGTGGTAAGGAGGGGCACATGGCCAACGATTGCCCCAAGGGGTTTGCAGTCTGTTTTCACTGCAAACAGACCCGGACATCGAAAGGCCGAGTGTCCGCAGTTGCAGGGGTCAGCCCAGGGAGCATCACAGGGATCTTCTCCTTCTGCCTTTCGAACTACAGAGAGTCGGACATCGGAAGGCCGAGGTGCCAAAGGCTCATGGGAGAGCCTTCCAGTTGACAACGGAGGAGGTCTGCGCAGCGCTAGATGTTGTTGCTGGTATGTATTCTTTCATATATTTATTTTGAGTTGTGGTGTTATGCTTATAGTATGACATGCGTAGGTACATTTCTTGTGAGTTATGTACCTGCTTTGGTGTTATTTGACTCGGGTGCGAGTCGGTCTTTTGTGTCGTTAGCCTTTAGTCAACACATCAGTATCTGTCGAGATATGTTGAGTTGACCTTTTCTAGTTTCCATAGCCGACGAGAGAGCGGTGTATGCCACTGATGTTATTCGAGGATGTGTACTCGAGATCTTCGGCGTTGAGTTTCCGATTGATTTAATCCCAATTGCGATGGGAGATGTCTGTGTCATCGTGGGCATGGACTAGTTGAGAAGATTTGGAGCAGTTATCGATTGCGAACGATAGTTGGTAACCATACGAAACCCTAGTGGGGGATTTCTTATGGTTTATGGCGAGGGTACCCATTATGGGTTAGCATTTTGTTCGGCCGCTAGAGCGAGGTAGAGCCTACACTAGGGCTGTAGTGGGTTTGTGGCTTATGTGGTGGATACGAGAGTAGATGCAGAGAGACCAAGGTCGGTCAATGAGGTCCTGATAGTGCGTGAGTTCCCGAATGTTTTCCCTGAGGAGTTTCTGGGTGTGCATCCCGAGAGGCAGGTAGAGTTCTGTATCGATTTGGTTCCGGGGGCGGCACCCTATCGCCTTGCGCCACCAGAGATGCATGAGTTATCCTCACAGTTTCAGGAGCTGCTGGGGAAGGGGTTTATTCGACCAAGTAGCTCGCTGTGGGGAGCGCCGATCCTTTTTGTCAAGAAAAAGGATGGTTCACACCGGATGTGAATTGATTACCGAGAGTTAAACAAGTTGACGGTCAAGAACAGTTACCCCTTACCAAGGATCTACGACTTGTTCGATTAGTTGCAGGGAGCGTCATGGTTCTCCAAGATTAATCTGAGGTCTGGATATCATCAGATGAGAGTGCGTGAGGAGGATATCCAGAAGACAACATTCAGGACTCGTTATAAGCATTATGAGTTCATGGTGATGCCTTTCGGACTCACCAATGCACCAGCGGCGTTCATGGAACTCATGAACAGAGTATGCAGGCTGATGTTGGATCGTTTAGTGATCATGTTCATCAATGAAATATTGGTGTATTCGAGATCCAGAGCAGCATGAGGAGAAGTTGAGGGAGGTCCTCGGAGTTCTGAGATCGAAGAGGCTTTAAGCCAAATTCTCCAAGTGCGATTCCTGGTTACGAGCAGTCCAGTTCTTAGGAAACCTCGTCAATCAGAATGGGATATTGGTCGATCCGGCCAAGATTGAGGCGATGATGAGTTGGGAAGTGCCGAGATCCCCTTCAGAGATTCATAGTTTTCTGGGGTTGGTTGGCTATTATCGGAGATTTATCAGATATTTCTCCAAGATTGCTGTTCCTCTCACCAGGTTGACCCGGAAGGGCGTGGCATTCAGTTGGGGACCAGAGCAGCAGGCCTCATTCGAGACACTTCGCCAGAGATTATGCGAAGCCCCACTATTTTCCCTTCCGGATAGGATGGAGGATTTTGTGGTGTATTGTGACGCGTCGATATCAGGATTGGGTGTGGTGCTGATGCAGAGAGGCTATGTGATAGCATACGCATCAAGGCAGTTGAAGCCTCATGAGACGAGATATCCCACCCACGATCTGGAGTTGAGGGCTGTGGTGTTCTCCCTCAAGATTTGGTGTCACTATTTGTATGGGGTCTGATGTACCATATACACAAATCACAAGAGCTTGAAGTATCTTATGGATCAGCCCAACCTGAATATGCGCCAGAGGAGATGGTTGGATGTGGTAAAGGATTATGAGTGTGAGAACCTGTACCGCCCGTGCAAGGCTAATGTTGTGGTCGATGCTTTGAGTCGCAGGGCGGAGAGTGCCCCGATACGAGATGTTTGTTTGAGATTGACAGTGATGACTCCGGTGTTGGACACCATTCGGGAGGCCTAGGTAGAGGCCATGAGACCAGAGAACCGCAAAAGAGAGCGGGTGATCGGGTAGATATCTGAGTTCGTTGCTGATAGTCATGGGCTTATGACCTTTCAGGGACAGATTTGGGTGCCATTTGAACGCGGGGCACGTACCATTCTGATGGAGGAGGCGCATAGATCGAGGTTCTCGATCCATACTGGGGCCACTAAAATGTATTTGGACCTGAAGAGGGAGTATTAGTGGCCCTGTATGAAGAGGGATGTCGCGTGGTTCGTAGAGAGGTTCTTGACTTGTCGCAGGGTGACGGCCGAGCACCAGTGTCCGCATGGAAAGTTACAGCCACTTGAGGTTCCGGAGTGGAAGTGGGAACATATTTCCATGGATTTTATCACCAAATTGCTGAGGACTGCGAGGGGGTGTCGATGTGGTTTGGGTGATTGTTGACCGGCTGACGAAGAGCGCTACATTTCTTGCTATCAGTGAGAGCTCTTCTGCTGAGAGGCTGGCAGAGTTATATGTGATAGAGGTGGTATCACGACATGGAGTACCGATCTCGATCGTGTCAGATCGAGATGTGCGTTTCACTTCTAGATTCTGGAAGAAATTTTAATGAGGAGTTGGGTACGAGGCTGCGCTTTAGTACTGCATACCACCCACAGACGGACGGACAAAGTGAGCGAGTGATTCAGACGCTCGAAGACATGCTACGAGCATGTGTGTTGAACTTTGGAGGAAGTTGGGGCACGTATTTGCCGTTGGATGAGTTTTCTTATAACAACAACCACCATTCAAGTATCGGCATGCCTCCCTTTGAGTTATTGTACAGGAGGAGGTGTCGGACTCCCATATGCTGGGGAGAGGTCGGACAGTGACCGATAGGCAACATTGAGTTAGTGCTTCAGATGACTGAGTAGATACAGCAGTTCAGACAGAGGTTGTTGACAACTCAGAGTCACCAGAAGAGTTATGCGGATAGGTGACGATCAGAGCTTGAGTTCCAGGTGGGGGATTTCGTACTCCTGAAGGTATCTCCTTGGAAAGGAATAATGATCCGATTCAGGAAGAGGGGCAAGCTAGGGCCCTGGTACATTGGTCCGTTTAGGGTGATTACGAGGGTAGACAGAGTAGCATATCGTTTGGAGCTTCCTGCGGAGTTGATTCAGATCCATGATACCTTCCACGTGTCTCAGTTGAGGAAGTGTATAGCCGACGAGATGGCGGTGGTACCATTGGAGGATATTTAGGTGGATGCCAGCCTGAATTATGTTGAGAGGATAGTTGTGAATTATGTTCAGGTGGAGGTGCCCCTAGTACAGGTCCAGTGGCAACATCGGAGAGGATCCAAGCTGACTTGGGAGCGGGAGTTGGAGATGCGTGAGCAGCATCCAGAGTTGCTTGCGGAGTAAGACTTCAAGGGCGAAGTCCGATTATAGTGGGGGAGAATTGTAACATCAGTATTTCCAGGTATTATATTTTATCATTTATTTTTAAGTAAAAGACAGGGAGTCGACGAGTTGAGTCGTAGTCTCGTTGAGTAGGACCTCGATTGCTAACCGGATTAATGAACGGACTCGACGAGTCGGAAAGGGTGGACTCGACAAGTCCGCATTGTGGATTGAAACCCTAATTCTCGGGGTTTGTGACCTATTCAAAGGCCTTTATAGCCTCCATTTGTGGCTACCAGTCCTGAGAGAGAAACCCTAGAAAGCTTGAGCGAGTGGTGAGAGAGATTAAGCTATTTTGATCATTTTTGATGTGATTTTGCAAAGGAAAAAGTGTTTCCAGCAAGGGGAGGTCAAGAGGATCTCATTTCAGTGGGTTTTCATCTTGGATCTTCAAGTTTGAGGTAGCTATTCGATCCTATCCTTATGTTTTTCTTAAGGGCATTGAATTTAGGGTTTTCTATACCCTTTTATGGCTTGTTTTGCTGAGTATTGTGTCCCATTGAGTGCTAAACTCTGGATTTGGACCTTTTGAGGTCCAGAGAGCCTGAACCATTATGCTTTTTGTGGTTCTATTGAGGAAATGGACATAGGTTGCCATGTTAGAAGGGATTTCACCTAAATAAGCCATGGGAGCAATCCATGTGTAGCAAGATTCGACCTTTACATGGGTATTGGCCATGGGGAGCCAGATCTATAGATTAGTGAAGCAGATCTGACCTTAGGAGGTCAGATGAGTGTTGTCATCGGAGCAACTCATCGAGTTCATAAGTGGACTCGACGAGTCGAGTCGGGTTGCCCTGCGATTCGCAACTTGTGATACCCCGTTGAGTGTAGGGTTGACTCAACGATTCGAGTGAGGACCAAGGGCGAAGACGACATGCATGTACTCGTCGAGTCACACGAGTGCACTCGACGAGTCTGGTCAAAGTTTGATCGTTGACTTTGGTTGAATTTTAGGGTTTGGTCAATGTTAGGGTCTTTGAGCCATGAGAGGGGTAAAATGTTATTTTACCCTTCTGAGAGTACTAAGAGAGGGATTAGTCTAGCCTTGAGGGTTATATTGAATAGATTGCTTATTCCATGTGATTGGGCGGGGGCTAGACCAGATTTTACCAAGTTCGAGATTTACCGAGTTACCCAAGGTGAGTCTTCTCACTATACTTTACCAAGAGTGGGAATTAGAGTTATATGACAGAGTATCTTGTATGTTATTTATGTGATTGTGATACACTGCATTATTTTTATGTGATTCATGTCGTGTATGTTCTAGAGTTTATATAGTTAGAACCGGAAGGTTCACAGATTTAGGACCACAGGGTCCACAAAGTTAGGGCCGGAGGGTCCACAAAGTTATAGGCTTGAGTGGATATTATGTGTTATATATGGTATTTTGGGGAACTCACTAAACATTTATGCTTACAGTGTTGTGTTATGTGTTTCAGGTACCAGTGAGGATCGCGGGAAGGTGCCGGCATGATCAGTACACACATGAGGAGTTCTTTATACATTATGATCTTGGGGGTGTGTTTCTATGGATTTATATGTGATATAATGATATTTTTATAATATTTATGAATGAAAGTATGTTTTGAAAATGTGAAAAATTGTTTGAAAAATTACAGTGTTACATTTAATATGTATGGATTACATATAAGACTATTCTATATAAGTTAGCTTATTTTTATTACCATTGAGATCACTACAATGTTGAATCTAATTTAATACGAATTATAATTGGTATACGAATAATTAATCGATGATCATTATCTTAACTATAATTAAAAAAAATTAGGGTTTACAATATGATCAAAAGACCTAACCATATTAGAAATAAGTAAATAAAAAAGAATATGCATTGAACATCATAGAATCAAACATATATAAAAGGGAAATCAACTCTAAGTGAATGTATCTTCTCATCATCCTTCTCAATCTAATTTTCTAAACTTTATTCAATTTCTCTAGTTTTCATTACTAGTAGACGCCCCCCCCCCCCTCTAATTAAATTTAGGTTGAATTACTCTTGTTCCCCTTAAGTTCAACATCTGGTCTTACCGTTGTTATATTATTAATTACACGATTAAGTTCACTTGCCTAGGGTTTTACAAGTCCAATATTGGTAGTTTAGTTTATAAACTAAAAACATAACTATTTCAAACCATATCAAGTTTTGGAAAAATTGTTAGGGTATAGTTTTATTTAGCCTAAATTGTTGTATATTAATTAATTAATCATTTATTTGAGGTTTGGTGCAAAAAGTTAAGTTTTTTTTTTCTTAAATAACACTGTTTTTCACTTTATGCGACTTGGTTCCCTAAGTATCCATGAAAAGTTTATCGAGTAAACAAATTATGGTTTTGATTTAATTTTTGTTTAATTTAATTGTTTTTTTTTTATTTTCTATTTTGTAGTATGTGACCATAAATACAAAAAAATGATCTTATCCCACAAATCAACGAACCAAAGCAAGGATTAAACAAGTTAAGAAAAGAGAAAAATAAAGGATTACGGATAGAAAGAGAATGAGATACCAAACTTGAAACCGAATGCGAAAGTGAAGGGGAAACCAAGACTGATACCGACAAAGAATCAACAACATAAAAAGAAGACATGGTGACAGATTTATCCAACATATCTCTAGAATAGTACTTAAGCTGTGTCGTAGATGAAGCAAAATTTGGACTTGTCAGACCTATTATACATGCAATAACTAATTTCGAGCTGAAAGAAAAACTCCTACACCTTCTCAAAGAAAAAAATTTCAATGTACATATAAGGATGTTAGTACTCATTAGTAGTGTTATTAGATAATTATTCTTAATTATATTCAAATGTTTATGTTGTCTTTATCTTGTATTTGTTACTCCTTTATCATAGGAGATTCATTTGTATTTTTTTTTTATATAAATACAACTCTCACACATATAATTTATGTGTGGTTGATTCAATCTTAGTTTATATGGTATCAACCTAATCTTTCTTCCCCCATTCTTTCCTAAACCCTAAACTTCTACCAATTTTATTCTATTCTTCATGGGATCTATTCATGGCGACGTCTACAAATACCACTTTCACTATAAACACGTTATTGTATATGATACCTATTAACTCTCTTCGTCTAATTATTTATTGTGGCAAAATCAGATGTTGCCCTTGTTCTCCTATCAATAACTTAGCGCCCACATTGATGGCTCCTCTGAAGCCCCACCCACAGAGAATAAGGTTGAAATAAACTCACCCCAAGTCCTGCTTATGTTACCTAGTTTAATCTCGACTAGCGACCTATTATTGTTATTAATTCCTCTCTGACGGAAGAAGCAGCTTCTAAAGTACTTGGATTATCAACTACTTGTTCTATCTGGCTAGCACTTGAAGCTGCATATATATCAGTTCCTCAGTTGAACACATTCATTCTTGCGTGTTAACCTTCGTAACATCACTAAAGGTACATATTTTGTCCCTGAATATAGTAAAAAATTCAAGGTTATTTGTGATCAACTTTCTGCTATTGCTCAACCTGTTGAAGATATTGATAAGCTCCATTGGTATTTATGTGGTTTGGGTTCCTCTTTTGAAACGTTTCCCACTACTATTCGTATTACAGAACCTCCTCATGGTTTTCGGTATCTTGTTTCACAGACTGAAGCCCATGAGATTTTTCTTCAATCATTACATGGTTCTTCCACACCACTTGCTGCCTTTGTTTCTCAAAACTCAGATTTCAACAATGACAATAATAACCTGGGTCGTGGTCAAACTCATTCTCGTGGTGGTTAACTTGGTTCCTCTAAATGTAGACGAGGTCATAGTAGTCGTCGGCCTCATCACTGTCAATTATGTAGGACGAATGGGTATTATGCCTCATCATGTCCGAACATTTCCACTTATGCCTCAAACTCTGTCACTTCCGGTTCCAATCTAGCACAAGCTTTTCAATCTCAGTGCCATGTAACTCAAGGTCATCCTGATTGGTATGTTGATTCGAGTGCTACTGCACACACGACTTCATCACAAGACAATGTTTCTCAACCGACTCCTTACTTGGGTAATATGAATGTCACCTTTGGAAATGGTGCTAAACTACCTATTTCTCATATGGGTGGTTCTATCATATTTGCAAAACTTTTATTACGTGATGTTCTGTTCATTCCTAATTTAACCAAAAACCTCCTCTCTATCAACAAACTTACATTGGACCATCATGTTGATGTTATTTTTTCTCAAAAAATCTTTTTTACATTCAGGACAGGGAAAACAAACAAGTGCTAGCACAAGGACGGTGTGAAGATTGACTCTATGTTCTACGTGATGGATTCACAACTTTGGTTTCATCTTATAGAGCTTTTACCAAGGCCTCCTTCGAGTTGTGGCATCATCGTTTACGACACAAATCTTTTGATACTGTTTCTGTTTTGAAAAAATTAGGATATTTTCATGTTACTTCCGTTTTACCTAAACCTATTATGTGTGAACCATGCCAACTTTCTAAAGGACAAAAATTACCAATTGATTTGAATCCCAAGCGTTCTTTATATCCTTTATATTTGACTCATTATGATTTATGGGGGCCTGCACCCATTGCTTCTTATGGTTATCTATATTTTGTTGTTTTTATTGATGATCATTCACACCTCACATGATTTTATCCTTTAAAAACAAAAAAATGGTTTTTATTCAGTTTTGACAGCCTTTATTAAGCTTGTTCAAACTCAACTTTCCCAGAAAATCAAAGTCTTTTAAAGTGATGGAGGCACAACATTTATCAATCATATTGTTCGTAAAACATTGGAAGAAAATGGCACTTTTCATCAAGTCACTTTCCCTTACACCCCTCAACAAAATGTACGTGAAGAACAGAAGCATAGGCACATAGTTAAAACGGGATTACCTATGCTTTTCCACTCTCATGTTCCTACCTCATACTGGGTCGACGCCTTCAGCTCATCCACCTACATAGTTAATTGATTACTAACCAAGGTGCTTGATGATTATTCTCTTTTTGATTACTGACCTTAGGAGGTTAGATGAGTGTTGTCATGGGAGCAACTCGTCGAGTTCATAAGTGGACTCGATGAGTCGAGTCGGTTGCCCCGCGATTCGTGACTTGTGATAACCCGTTGAGTGTAGGGTTGACTCAACGATTCGAGTGAGGACCAGGGGCGAAGACGACGTGCATGTACTCGCTGAGTCACACGAGTGCACTCGATGAGTCTGGTCAAAGTTTGATCGTTGACTTTGGTTGAATTTTAGGGGTTGGTCAATGTTAGGGTCTTTGAGCCATGAGAGGGGTAAAATGGTCTTTTACCCTTCTGAGAGTACTAAGAGAGGGTTTAATCTAGCCT
This sequence comes from Lactuca saligna, assembly GCF_052625555.1. NCBI lineage: Eukaryota > Viridiplantae > Streptophyta > Magnoliopsida > Asterales > Asteraceae > Lactuca > Lactuca saligna. The sequence continues at coordinate 41,667,250 of NC_136418.1, forward strand.
TGAGGGTTGTATTGATTAGATTGCTTATTCCATGTGATTAGGCGGGGGCCAGACCAGATTTTACCGAGTTCGAGATTTACCAAGTTACCCGAGGTGAGTCTTCTCACTATACTTTGCCAAAAGTGGCAATTAGAGTTATATGATAGAGTATCTTGTATGCTATTTATGTGATTGTGATACAATGCATTATTTTTATGTGATTCATGCCGTGTATGTTCCAGAGTTTACAGAGTTAGAACCGCAAGGTTCATAGAGTTAGGACCAGAGGGTCCACAGAGTTAGGACCGGAGGGTCCACAGAGTTATAGCCTCGAGTGGATATTATGTGTTATATGTGGTATTTTGGGGTACTCACTAAGCATTTATGATTACAGTGTTGTGCTATGTGTTTCAGGTACCAGTGAGGATCGTGGGAAAGCATCAGCATGATCAGTACACACATGAGGAGTTTTTATACATTATGATCTTGGGGTTGTGTTTCTATGGATTGATGTGCGATACAATGATATTTTTATAATATTTATGAATGAAAGTATGTTTTGAAAATGTGAAAAATTGTTTGAAAAATTACGATGTTACAAGTTGGTATTAGAGCCTTGGTTTGAGGGATTTAGATGCACCTTCGAGAGCATTTGAACTCAAACTTAGGATTTGAGGAATTTTTCGAAATAAAACTAATTTTTCTAAAAGAGTAATAAGGTTTTGAAAAGAGCAGAGCAGAGCAGTGTGTACGATCAACCAACACCCGAACTGTGATTTCCCAAAAATACCCTTATATTATGTGTTATGAGATATGAGATGATATGTTATGCATGCTAGAGTAGGCTAGGTATTCTTATTAGGACTAGAGTGGGCTGATTTGTGATGCCTTAGCCTAGGGGTTTTGCTAGTAGGAAATGCTTGGGAGTGAGTAGATAGCAGCGAGGAGCTTATGAGAGATCTGCTAAAGAGTAGACTATGCATAATGAGAGTAGAGTACTTGGGATTTGGGATCCTAGGAGGAGGACTTGGAGTGAATACTGATGCGGTGTGGACGGTAGTATTGGGCTCGTACTACCAAAGACACCGAATTAGCGCGCATCCCAAGTAAGAATCCGTAGGGTACCAGGGATCGAGTAGGAATGTGATATCGAGTGTGTGTACACTCGGGCGAGTCTCTGATATTTTGTTTTGTATTTTAGAGAGACATCATGGTTGGGACACACCACACACCTGAGAGAAGTGGTGTTAGTGATGAGGAGATTCGCATGATGATTCGTGAGGAGGTGGCTTCGGCCATTCGAGCCGAGATACCAGAGATGTTTGCATCTATAAAGACCACCCTGATCGAGACTTTTGACGAGCGTTACGCTGCTCTTACTCATGTTGCTGTTGCTGCAGCCACTGTATCCGTCGCTGCTGTGAGGCCACAGGGGGATGACTCGTTGCGGTATCGAGAGTTCAGCTACACGAAGCCACCAGAGTTTGACGGGACGCAGGATCCGATCGCTACGATGAGATGGATTTCTATTATTGAGGGATGCTTCTATACGTGTTCTTGTCCGGAGCATTTGAGATTTCGGTTCGCGTTAATTCAGCTTCTCTTGGGAGAAAAGGACTAGTGGAAGTTTGTGACAGTGCACTACTCTTCTGCAGAGCTTGTCGCGGTGACCTAGGAGAGGTTCACCACTATGTTTCGTGATAAGTACATTCCCCCGGTGGAAAGGGAACGTTTGGCCCAAGAGTTCTTGACCCTCAAGCAGGGTACCGAGTCTGTTACAATGATCACCAAGATGTTCCATGAGAGGGCAATGTTCTGCCCTGAGCACGTGGCTTCCGAGCAGGCACGCATGAGTCGGTATTTGAGCATTTTGAGGAGAGACATTCACGAGTTCGTGGCGAACTCGTCATACTAGACATTTTCTGAGCTTCAGGAAAATGCCCGGAAGAGGGAGATTGAGCTTGAGACTCAGGTCAGGGAGGAGGCGAAGTCTCAAGAGAGGGATCGACAGCCTGCACAGTTACAGCTGGCAGCCAAATGGGCCAAGCTCGCCGATTCGAGATCAGGGAACCAGAAGAGCCGCACTTGTGGCAAGTGTGGCAAGAGTCATGAGGGGGTTTGCAGAGCAAGGTTTTGCTACAAGTGTGGTAAGGAGGGGCACATGGCCAACGATTGCCCCAAGGGGTTTGCAGTCTGTTTTCACTGCAAACAGACCCGGACATCGAAAGGCCGAGTGTCCGCAGTTGCAGGGGTCAGCCCAGGGAGCATCACAGGGATCTTCTCCTTCTGCCTTTCGAACTACAGAGAGTCGGACATCGGAAGGCCGAGGTGCCAAAGGCTCATGGGAGAGCCTTCCAGTTGACAACGGAGGAGGTCTGCGCAGCGCTAGATGTTGTTGCTGGTATGTATTCTTTCATATATTTATTTTGAGTTGTGGTGTTATGCTTATAGTATGACATGCGTAGGTACATTTCTTGTGAGTTATGTACCTGCTTTGGTGTTATTTGACTCGGGTGCGAGTCGGTCTTTTGTGTCGTTAGCCTTTAGTCAACACATCAGTATCTGTCGAGATATGTTGAGTTGACCTTTTCTAGTTTCCATAGCCGACGAGAGAGCGGTGTATGCCACTGATGTTATTCGAGGATGTGTACTCGAGATCTTCGGCGTTGAGTTTCCGATTGATTTAATCCCAATTGCGATGGGAGATGTCTGTGTCATCGTGGGCATGGACTAGTTGAGAAGATTTGGAGCAGTTATCGATTGCGAACGATAGTTGGTAACCATACGAAACCCTAGTGGGGGATTTCTTATGGTTTATGGCGAGGGTACCCATTATGGGTTAGCATTTTGTTCGGCCGCTAGAGCGAGGTAGAGCCTACACTAGGGCTGTAGTGGGTTTGTGGCTTATGTGGTGGATACGAGAGTAGATGCAGAGAGACCAAGGTCGGTCAATGAGGTCCTGATAGTGCGTGAGTTCCCGAATGTTTTCCCTGAGGAGTTTCTGGGTGTGCATCCCGAGAGGCAGGTAGAGTTCTGTATCGATTTGGTTCCGGGGGCGGCACCCTATCGCCTTGCGCCACCAGAGATGCATGAGTTATCCTCACAGTTTCAGGAGCTGCTGGGGAAGGGGTTTATTCGACCAAGTAGCTCGCTGTGGGGAGCGCCGATCCTTTTTGTCAAGAAAAAGGATGGTTCACACCGGATGTGAATTGATTACCGAGAGTTAAACAAGTTGACGGTCAAGAACAGTTACCCCTTACCAAGGATCTACGACTTGTTCGATTAGTTGCAGGGAGCGTCATGGTTCTCCAAGATTAATCTGAGGTCTGGATATCATCAGATGAGAGTGCGTGAGGAGGATATCCAGAAGACAACATTCAGGACTCGTTATAAGCATTATGAGTTCATGGTGATGCCTTTCGGACTCACCAATGCACCAGCGGCGTTCATGGAACTCATGAACAGAGTATGCAGGCTGATGTTGGATCGTTTAGTGATCATGTTCATCAATGAAATATTGGTGTATTCGAGATCCAGAGCAGCATGAGGAGAAGTTGAGGGAGGTCCTCGGAGTTCTGAGATCGAAGAGGCTTTAAGCCAAATTCTCCAAGTGCGATTCCTGGTTACGAGCAGTCCAGTTCTTAGGAAACCTCGTCAATCAGAATGGGATATTGGTCGATCCGGCCAAGATTGAGGCGATGATGAGTTGGGAAGTGCCGAGATCCCCTTCAGAGATTCATAGTTTTCTGGGGTTGGTTGGCTATTATCGGAGATTTATCAGATATTTCTCCAAGATTGCTGTTCCTCTCACCAGGTTGACCCGGAAGGGCGTGGCATTCAGTTGGGGACCAGAGCAGCAGGCCTCATTCGAGACACTTCGCCAGAGATTATGCGAAGCCCCACTATTTTCCCTTCCGGATAGGATGGAGGATTTTGTGGTGTATTGTGACGCGTCGATATCAGGATTGGGTGTGGTGCTGATGCAGAGAGGCTATGTGATAGCATACGCATCAAGGCAGTTGAAGCCTCATGAGACGAGATATCCCACCCACGATCTGGAGTTGAGGGCTGTGGTGTTCTCCCTCAAGATTTGGTGTCACTATTTGTATGGGGTCTGATGTACCATATACACAAATCACAAGAGCTTGAAGTATCTTATGGATCAGCCCAACCTGAATATGCGCCAGAGGAGATGGTTGGATGTGGTAAAGGATTATGAGTGTGAGAACCTGTACCGCCCGTGCAAGGCTAATGTTGTGGTCGATGCTTTGAGTCGCAGGGCGGAGAGTGCCCCGATACGAGATGTTTGTTTGAGATTGACAGTGATGACTCCGGTGTTGGACACCATTCGGGAGGCCTAGGTAGAGGCCATGAGACCAGAGAACCGCAAAAGAGAGCGGGTGATCGGGTAGATATCTGAGTTCGTTGCTGATAGTCATGGGCTTATGACCTTTCAGGGACAGATTTGGGTGCCATTTGAACGCGGGGCACGTACCATTCTGATGGAGGAGGCGCATAGATCGAGGTTCTCGATCCATACTGGGGCCACTAAAATGTATTTGGACCTGAAGAGGGAGTATTAGTGGCCCTGTATGAAGAGGGATGTCGCGTGGTTCGTAGAGAGGTTCTTGACTTGTCGCAGGGTGACGGCCGAGCACCAGTGTCCGCATGGAAAGTTACAGCCACTTGAGGTTCCGGAGTGGAAGTGGGAACATATTTCCATGGATTTTATCACCAAATTGCTGAGGACTGCGAGGGGGTGTCGATGTGGTTTGGGTGATTGTTGACCGGCTGACGAAGAGCGCTACATTTCTTGCTATCAGTGAGAGCTCTTCTGCTGAGAGGCTGGCAGAGTTATATGTGATAGAGGTGGTATCACGACATGGAGTACCGATCTCGATCGTGTCAGATCGAGATGTGCGTTTCACTTCTAGATTCTGGAAGAAATTTTAATGAGGAGTTGGGTACGAGGCTGCGCTTTAGTACTGCATACCACCCACAGACGGACGGACAAAGTGAGCGAGTGATTCAGACGCTCGAAGACATGCTACGAGCATGTGTGTTGAACTTTGGAGGAAGTTGGGGCACGTATTTGCCGTTGGATGAGTTTTCTTATAACAACAACCACCATTCAAGTATCGGCATGCCTCCCTTTGAGTTATTGTACAGGAGGAGGTGTCGGACTCCCATATGCTGGGGAGAGGTCGGACAGTGACCGATAGGCAACATTGAGTTAGTGCTTCAGATGACTGAGTAGATACAGCAGTTCAGACAGAGGTTGTTGACAACTCAGAGTCACCAGAAGAGTTATGCGGATAGGTGACGATCAGAGCTTGAGTTCCAGGTGGGGGATTTCGTACTCCTGAAGGTATCTCCTTGGAAAGGAATAATGATCCGATTCAGGAAGAGGGGCAAGCTAGGGCCCTGGTACATTGGTCCGTTTAGGGTGATTACGAGGGTAGACAGAGTAGCATATCGTTTGGAGCTTCCTGCGGAGTTGATTCAGATCCATGATACCTTCCACGTGTCTCAGTTGAGGAAGTGTATAGCCGACGAGATGGCGGTGGTACCATTGGAGGATATTTAGGTGGATGCCAGCCTGAATTATGTTGAGAGGATAGTTGTGAATTATGTTCAGGTGGAGGTGCCCCTAGTACAGGTCCAGTGGCAACATCGGAGAGGATCCAAGCTGACTTGGGAGCGGGAGTTGGAGATGCGTGAGCAGCATCCAGAGTTGCTTGCGGAGTAAGACTTCAAGGGCGAAGTCCGATTATAGTGGGGGAGAATTGTAACATCAGTATTTCCAGGTATTATATTTTATCATTTATTTTTAAGTAAAAGACAGGGAGTCGACGAGTTGAGTCGTAGTCTCGTTGAGTAGGACCTCGATTGCTAACCGGATTAATGAACGGACTCGACGAGTCGGAAAGGGTGGACTCGACAAGTCCGCATTGTGGATTGAAACCCTAATTCTCGGGGTTTGTGACCTATTCAAAGGCCTTTATAGCCTCCATTTGTGGCTACCAGTCCTGAGAGAGAAACCCTAGAAAGCTTGAGCGAGTGGTGAGAGAGATTAAGCTATTTTGATCATTTTTGATGTGATTTTGCAAAGGAAAAAGTGTTTCCAGCAAGGGGAGGTCAAGAGGATCTCATTTCAGTGGGTTTTCATCTTGGATCTTCAAGTTTGAGGTAGCTATTCGATCCTATCCTTATGTTTTTCTTAAGGGCATTGAATTTAGGGTTTTCTATACCCTTTTATGGCTTGTTTTGCTGAGTATTGTGTCCCATTGAGTGCTAAACTCTGGATTTGGACCTTTTGAGGTCCAGAGAGCCTGAACCATTATGCTTTTTGTGGTTCTATTGAGGAAATGGACATAGGTTGCCATGTTAGAAGGGATTTCACCTAAATAAGCCATGGGAGCAATCCATGTGTAGCAAGATTCGACCTTTACATGGGTATTGGCCATGGGGAGCCAGATCTATAGATTAGTGAAGCAGATCTGACCTTAGGAGGTCAGATGAGTGTTGTCATCGGAGCAACTCATCGAGTTCATAAGTGGACTCGACGAGTCGAGTCGGGTTGCCCTGCGATTCGCAACTTGTGATACCCCGTTGAGTGTAGGGTTGACTCAACGATTCGAGTGAGGACCAAGGGCGAAGACGACATGCATGTACTCGTCGAGTCACACGAGTGCACTCGACGAGTCTGGTCAAAGTTTGATCGTTGACTTTGGTTGAATTTTAGGGTTTGGTCAATGTTAGGGTCTTTGAGCCATGAGAGGGGTAAAATGTTATTTTACCCTTCTGAGAGTACTAAGAGAGGGATTAGTCTAGCCTTGAGGGTTATATTGAATAGATTGCTTATTCCATGTGATTGGGCGGGGGCTAGACCAGATTTTACCAAGTTCGAGATTTACCGAGTTACCCAAGGTGAGTCTTCTCACTATACTTTACCAAGAGTGGGAATTAGAGTTATATGACAGAGTATCTTGTATGTTATTTATGTGATTGTGATACACTGCATTATTTTTATGTGATTCATGTCGTGTATGTTCTAGAGTTTATATAGTTAGAACCGGAAGGTTCACAGATTTAGGACCACAGGGTCCACAAAGTTAGGGCCGGAGGGTCCACAAAGTTATAGGCTTGAGTGGATATTATGTGTTATATATGGTATTTTGGGGAACTCACTAAACATTTATGCTTACAGTGTTGTGTTATGTGTTTCAGGTACCAGTGAGGATCGCGGGAAGGTGCCGGCATGATCAGTACACACATGAGGAGTTCTTTATACATTATGATCTTGGGGGTGTGTTTCTATGGATTTATATGTGATATAATGATATTTTTATAATATTTATGAATGAAAGTATGTTTTGAAAATGTGAAAAATTGTTTGAAAAATTACAGTGTTACATTTAATATGTATGGATTACATATAAGACTATTCTATATAAGTTAGCTTATTTTTATTACCATTGAGATCACTACAATGTTGAATCTAATTTAATACGAATTATAATTGGTATACGAATAATTAATCGATGATCATTATCTTAACTATAATTAAAAAAAATTAGGGTTTACAATATGATCAAAAGACCTAACCATATTAGAAATAAGTAAATAAAAAAGAATATGCATTGAACATCATAGAATCAAACATATATAAAAGGGAAATCAACTCTAAGTGAATGTATCTTCTCATCATCCTTCTCAATCTAATTTTCTAAACTTTATTCAATTTCTCTAGTTTTCATTACTAGTAGACGCCCCCCCCCCCTCTAATTAAATTTAGGTTGAATTACTCTTGTTCCCCTTAAGTTCAACATCTGGTCTTACCGTTGTTATATTATTAATTACACGATTAAGTTCACTTGCCTAGGGTTTTACAAGTCCAATATTGGTAGTTTAGTTTATAAACTAAAAACATAACTATTTCAAACCATATCAAGTTTTGGAAAAATTGTTAGGGTATAGTTTTATTTAGCCTAAATTGTTGTATATTAATTAATTAATCATTTATTTGAGGTTTGGTGCAAAAAGTTAAGTTTTTTTTTTTCTTAAATAACACTGTTTTTCACTTTATGCGACTTGGTTCCCTAAGTATCCATGAAAAGTTTATCGAGTAAACAAATTATGGTTTTGATTTAATTTTTGTTTAATTTAATTGTTTTTTTTTTATTTTCTATTTTGTAGTATGTGACCATAAATACAAAAAAATGATCTTATCCCACAAATCAACGAACCAAAGCAAGGATTAAACAAGTTAAGAAAAGAGAAAAATAAAGGATTACGGATAGAAAGAGAATGAGATACCAAACTTGAAACCGAATGCGAAAGTGAAGGGGAAACCAAGACTGATACCGACAAAGAATCAACAACATAAAAAGAAGACATGGTGACAGATTTATCCAACATATCTCTAGAATAGTACTTAAGCTGTGTCGTAGATGAAGCAAAATTTGGACTTGTCAGACCTATTATACATGCAATAACTAATTTCGAGCTGAAAGAAAAACTCCTACACCTTCTCAAAGAAAAAAATTTCAATGTACATATAAGGATGTTAGTACTCATTAGTAGTGTTATTAGATAATTATTCTTAATTATATTCAAATGTTTATGTTGTCTTTATCTTGTATTTGTTACTCCTTTATCATAGGAGATTCATTTGTATTTTTTTTTTATATAAATACAACTCTCACACATATAATTTATGTGTGGTTGATTCAATCTTAGTTTATATGGTATCAACCTAATCTTTCTTCCCCCATTCTTTCCTAAACCCTAAACTTCTACCAATTTTATTCTATTCTTCATGGGATCTATTCATGGCGACGTCTACAAATACCACTTTCACTATAAACACGTTATTGTATATGATACCTATTAACTCTCTTCGTCTAATTATTTATTGTGGCAAAATCAGATGTTGCCCTTGTTCTCCTATCAATAACTTAGCGCCCACATTGATGGCTCCTCTGAAGCCCCACCCACAGAGAATAAGGTTGAAATAAACTCACCCCAAGTCCTGCTTATGTTACCTAGTTTAATCTCGACTAGCGACCTATTATTGTTATTAATTCCTCTCTGACGGAAGAAGCAGCTTCTAAAGTACTTGGATTATCAACTACTTGTTCTATCTGGCTAGCACTTGAAGCTGCATATATATCAGTTCCTCAGTTGAACACATTCATTCTTGCGTGTTAACCTTCGTAACATCACTAAAGGTACATATTTTGTCCCTGAATATAGTAAAAAATTCAAGGTTATTTGTGATCAACTTTCTGCTATTGCTCAACCTGTTGAAGATATTGATAAGCTCCATTGGTATTTATGTGGTTTGGGTTCCTCTTTTGAAACGTTTCCCACTACTATTCGTATTACAGAACCTCCTCATGGTTTTCGGTATCTTGTTTCACAGACTGAAGCCCATGAGATTTTTCTTCAATCATTACATGGTTCTTCCACACCACTTGCTGCCTTTGTTTCTCAAAACTCAGATTTCAACAATGACAATAATAACCTGGGTCGTGGTCAAACTCATTCTCGTGGTGGTTAACTTGGTTCCTCTAAATGTAGACGAGGTCATAGTAGTCGTCGGCCTCATCACTGTCAATTATGTAGGACGAATGGGTATTATGCCTCATCATGTCCGAACATTTCCACTTATGCCTCAAACTCTGTCACTTCCGGTTCCAATCTAGCACAAGCTTTTCAATCTCAGTGCCATGTAACTCAAGGTCATCCTGATTGGTATGTTGATTCGAGTGCTACTGCACACACGACTTCATCACAAGACAATGTTTCTCAACCGACTCCTTACTTGGGTAATATGAATGTCACCTTTGGAAATGGTGCTAAACTACCTATTTCTCATATGGGTGGTTCTATCATATTTGCAAAACTTTTATTACGTGATGTTCTGTTCATTCCTAATTTAACCAAAAACCTCCTCTCTATCAACAAACTTACATTGGACCATCATGTTGATGTTATTTTTTCTCAAAAAATCTTTTTTACATTCAGGACAGGGAAAACAAACAAGTGCTAGCACAAGGACGGTGTGAAGATTGACTCTATGTTCTACGTGATGGATTCACAACTTTGGTTTCATCTTATAGAGCTTTTACCAAGGCCTCCTTCGAGTTGTGGCATCATCGTTTACGACACAAATCTTTTGATACTGTTTCTGTTTTGAAAAAATTAGGATATTTTCATGTTACTTCCGTTTTACCTAAACCTATTATGTGTGAACCATGCCAACTTTCTAAAGGACAAAAATTACCAATTGATTTGAATCCCAAGCGTTCTTTATATCCTTTATATTTGACTCATTATGATTTATGGGGGCCTGCACCCATTGCTTCTTATGGTTATCTATATTTTGTTGTTTTTATTGATGATCATTCACACCTCACATGATTTTATCCTTTAAAAACAAAAAAATGGTTTTTATTCAGTTTTGACAGCCTTTATTAAGCTTGTTCAAACTCAACTTTCCCAGAAAATCAAAGTCTTTTAAAGTGATGGAGGCACAACATTTATCAATCATATTGTTCGTAAAACATTGGAAGAAAATGGCACTTTTCATCAAGTCACTTTCCCTTACACCCCTCAACAAAATGTACGTGAAGAACAGAAGCATAGGCACATAGTTAAAACGGGATTACCTATGCTTTTCCACTCTCATGTTCCTACCTCATACTGGGTCGACGCCTTCAGCTCATCCACCTACATAGTTAATTGATTACTAACCAAGGTGCTTGATGATTATTCTCTTTTTGAGCTTCTTTATCACAAATACCTCAATATAGCAATTTTTGTACGTTTGGTTGTCGGGTTTATCCCTATCTACACGACTACTATGCTCATAAGCTTTCCCCAAGATGCATCCCTTGTATCTTCATTGCATATAATGCCCATTACAAGGGATGTAAGTGTCTTGATCCCAACACCTCTCGGATATATATTACAAGGCATGCCATATTTAATGAACTTTCTTTTCCTTTTTCTGGTTCCTCTAATCAACAATCACTTGACAACATGGAGTTGTACTCTTTTCTTGATGATGGGCCACCTGCCCAGCACACAACTTCCTCGAGTCAACTCGCTACACCTAAGCCTAGATCATTCATTGCCCCATGTAATCTGTGTAATCCTGACCCGATATCATTTGAACCATCATCTCTGACTTCTGCTGTTGTTCCTGCTAACCCGGTACAATCTAAACCATCATCTCCTGACCCGGTATCACCTAAACCGATGGCTCCTACACCTTCTAAATCGGCGATTATCGATCCTCCCTTAGCTGAACCCAATTCTTCTCACCCCATGGTCACCCGTTCAAAAACAAGAATATTCAAGAAAAAGCACTTTTGTTGATCTTGCATCTCTCAAATCGCATGCCTTACATGTCTCACATTTTTCATCCATTGAACCTAAGGGTTTTAAAACTGCTACTAAACACCCACAATGGATGCTTGCAATGCAAGAGGAAATGGAGGCATTACAACACACCAACACCTGGACCCTTGTTCCCTGTTCATCTTCCTCAAATTTTGTTGGCTCAAAATGGGTTTATCAGACGAAATTTAATTCTGATGGGTCAACAGAACGATTTAAAGTACGCTTAGTTGCTCAAGGCTACACACAAATTCCTGGTATTAATTATTATCATACTTTTAGTCCTATTGTTAAGGCCTCAACGGTTTGTATCGTTCTTTCTATCGTGGTATTACACAATTGGAGTTTACATAAACTTGATGTTAAAAACACTTTCTTTATGGCACGCTCAATGAGACTGTTTTCATGGAACAACCTCTAGGATTTGTCGATCCAAATTTTCCTAATCATGTTTGCAAACTTTCTAAAGGTTTGTACAGGCTTAAACAATCCCCTAGAGCTTGCTTTCATCGCCTTAGCATTTTTCTTCTTGACAATGGATTTCGTTGCAGCCGGTCTGATACCTCTCTATTTGTTTTGGCTCAAGATTCCAGTATTATGTACTTATTGGTATATTTTGACGTTTTGATTCTCACTGGTAATCACGAATCTCTTATAACATCTTTTATTATCAAACTAAATAGAAAATTTTCTATAAAAGACTTGGGTGACTTAAACTACTTTCTTGGTTTGGAAGTTTCTTATACCACTGATGGTCTCTTCTTAAGATGACAAAAAATTAAATTAATTTGTAACTATATTTGGATTTTATTTTTCTAACATCTAGACTGCTTGTCTATTTTTCATTGATAGTTTGTTTTATTTACTTCTTTTATTTGGTTTATTCTAGCATTTTTAATTTTCTTTGTTATTTTTTTATTGTATATTTTATTCTTTCTTTTTTATGGATTGTACAAGATACTTTTTCTTTTACATAAGGTATTTTGAGGTATTTGGAGCCTCATTGCGGTCACATATCATCTTGTTGCGGAGTTGCTTGGCCTTGTGGACCTTTAAGGAGTTATTGGGCTTTGTCGGATCCATATGGTTGTTTTTGGACTTGATGTGTAGAGGACTTGGATAGATCATGAGCTCTTGGAGATGGGTTTAGACTATTCATTTAGGTGATAGAAGATGATTGGACAAAAATTGAAATATATGGGGTGTGAAGGGAACCAAAAGAATCTTGTCTAGTGAGATGGAGTAATGGAGGCAACATCCAATGACACTTTAAAATTAAGCATGTGGGTGAGTTGTTTGCCCATGCAAATCTTCGCGATTACCCGCATGAGAACCCTCCCAAGGGAATTTTGATCATTTGGCTCATCGTTGAAAACTCTCCTTGATTTGAGACTGGATTCACATGAATGTTCCTCCAATTCACTCAAACCAAGGCTCTGATACCAACTTGTAACATCCAAAATTTTTCAAAAAATTTAAACTTTTCAAAAACAACCCATATTCATTAATTCATTACAAAAAGGTTTTCAATTCACTTATTATCAGAGTATTTCCCAGAAGTACATCATAAATACATAAAACATGAGGAGCGGTACGATCACGCCTTCGCCTTGCCACGATCTCTTGAAGTACCTGAAACAATACACTGACAACTGTAAGCCCGAAAGCTTAGTGAGTTACCCCCTAAATACCAACCACATATACCATACTCATAACATATCATATCATAAATAGAACAGCCATGCACTTCGGGTCTACTGTGTAACTGGTCCGCCGCACCGGGCCTTCAGTATACCTGGTCCACCCTCCGAGTCTAGCCATATACATCGAGTCTGCAGTGTGGTTGGTCTGCCCGTATCGGGAATTCAACCCACTTGGTCCACTCTCTGAGTCTACAGTATGACTAGTCCGCCCGCACTGGGCCTTCAGTCGGCCTGGTCCACTCTCCGAGCCTCGGCACGTCTGGCCCGCCCTCGTGGGGCCAACAGCCTATCTGGACCGCTCGCCGGGCCTTCGGGATATCCAGTCCGCCCTGGGTATGTTAGCCTACAACACAAAGCAAGACCCGCCTCAACCCAACCCTAGTCAACCAACCATGTGCACATAAACGTATAATCATATAGCAATTCATCACTAATCAACCGATCAAGCAGATCACATACATAGAAAACTCTAACCATGTTACCGACTTAACTAGGTCTCTAACATATAACATCCTAACTACCAAGATGCAAACATATAGCAAAGCAATAACATAACAACTACTTGGATTTCCATTGGATAAAGGGCCAGCCTTGGTGCCTTAGACCCTATCGATATAGTGAGGATAACTCACCTCGCAACTGCCGAAAATCTGAACTGAAGAAGCCGATGCCTGAACCACCGTCTCACTAAAAAGAAATTCCAAACTATCCAAAGTAGCAAAATAACCATTAGCCCAGGCACGATACCCTTCTAAGGTTAAATTGACCAATTTACACTTAACTCAATCTGGTCCATGACTAAGGCCCACAATCAAAATATGAAAGGCCCAACACTAGGTAAGCTCTTAAGCCCACTAATGGCCCAAAGATCAACAGTCCGAAGCAAGGCCCAATATTGCCCAATTTACTAAATTAGGCCCACCTCACCAAATGGGCCTAGATCCAAGGTCCATAATAATTAGTGAGTCCAAATTACTGCATCCATAATGTCCAGTCACGGCCCAAGCTCTATTAGCCCAATAACAACCTAATCTCTTAAGGCCCAAAATGAAAACTCAATTGAGGGAGTACGCTGGGCGTACCCTTCTTGGTACGTTGGGCGTACAACGATGCTCGCGGATTGGAATCGGGATATAGACCCACTACGCTGGGCGTACTCCCATTTACGCGGGGTGTAACCTCGCTGAACTACAACTCCACCTAAGATCTTAATGGCTTAAGCTCTTAAGCCCAAACTTCATATCCATAGACCAAATATGCCTAGGATTCATAAAGTCTCAAACATTATTACTTTGGATGTCCATAAAGCTCTTAATCCATTAAGACCCACCTATATCACTTATGAGACAACCAAAGCCCTTGGGACCTCATTTTTCTTACTCAAGGCCTCTCCTAAGGTCTGAAAGGACAGCTAATCTCGACCAACTCGAATCATGCACTAAGATGAGGTTTTTGGGACAAAAATGGTGTCAGAACTTCACAACACATAGATCTATACAACAAGATTGTCAAGCCAGAGACTTTTTTACCTCAAAAGGGCTCCAGAAGATGATGCCTCTGCAGATCTACGAGCTCCAGCCATGCCACTCCTTCTTTGACAACTTCCTCTTTCTTCTTCTTGGCTCTCCTTTTCTAAAACAAGCTTTCCAAGGTAAAACACACCCAACAATGGAGGTGGGACGGCTATCTAGGGTTTTCTGAGGTTAAGAGATTGTTTATGGATGCTAGGGTTAGAACCATAATGCTCCTTATATAGTTTTAGGCCCTAAATTTAGGGTTTCTGGATGATAGACGTACGCTGGGTGTACGTCGAGAGACCTTCGCGTTCATTTACTCCATTACGCTGGGTGTACATCCATCTTATGCTGGGCGTACCCAACCAAACACGTGCATGCATGGGACCCCTTTGCTAAACTTCCCCCTTAGGGACCATTGTTGCCAATATCTTCAATTTACAACATCTCCTTCGCGCTAAGTCCGTTCCCGACGAACTTTATATCCACATAAAGGTGGCGAGAAGACCTACGCTTCTAGCGACACACCCCGACCCGAAAACCCTTTTCGAATAAAACCCAATACCCATAAAAGACCGAAACGCCCTTACTCTTGATCTCGGGAACCCATAAATATGTATTTTAAGAACGGGGTGTTACAACTCATAGAGATTAACATGTCATTAAGATAAGAACACATATTATCAAAATCATATAAAATATCATTAAAAGAAGATGAAGGAATTTTAAATCAAATTAGAAGGTCATGTAACATTCCAGTCATTGGTGATTTGGTCTCGCCCTTCGACACAAAGCATCTCCTTACAATTCTTTCTTCATCATCATCCTCCCTCCCATCTTCAATCTCCACAAGTTTTGCATACATTGCACCATGTGTGGGATGGCAAATTTTCTCATCATCTGATCCTGAAGACCAGATTTGATACGTGCCCTCTTCTTCATCGTCTCCTGTAGCAATCGGTGAAACATTCTTTGTTTGAAATCGAATTACCACATGCTTATCGACATAATAATCCTCATACTTAAGTCTCTCCTTCTTCTCTTCTTTCCTCTTCGGAATTTAAACTTTCTCTAGGTGATTTTAACCATTACATTAGTTACAATTTTAACGATAATCACCCTTCAACTTGAATTCTTTCTTCTTCTCATTTGAACTCTCCACCTCTTTCTTTTCTAATTTCACTGCCTCCTTCACATATGTCCCAGTCGATGATACACTCTTTCCCTCAAAATTATTCTTGGACTTTCCATTTAATGGCTTCTTAAAGAATTTATTGACCTTGTTGTTTGAGTAATGTGCGTCTGCTTCATCATCAAAGATTTCTTGTGTCTTGATCATCAAACTGATGTTTCTCGATTCCTTTCATAAACCCATGAGCAAGGTGAGATTGAACTCTTGTGTCAAATGTGTCACTCCATAGAAAGAACAATTGAAAGTCAATTCATTCAAGCGATCATAGTATGATTCGATTGATTCTGTTTCCTTACGCTTGAATTCTCCCAACTCTAGTAAGCATTGTTTGACTTAGCTCTTCTTCGTCTTCTCATTACCTTGATATTTTTGCTTCAAGACGTCTCGGATCTGCTTCGTTGTAGAACATCCACGGATATAATTGTAAACTACTGGTGGAAGAGCACTATTTAATTCATGCAAACATCTCTTATCATTTGCTTGCATCTTGTTTCCTTGTGTGATCATGTCTTCGTTCGTAGTAGCAGTTCCAAGAGTAACCAACATATTAGGATGAAATGGACCTTTATTGATCAATCGCATCAGATCTTCATCAATACCATTAAGATAATCTTCCATTCTATCAGCCCATTGCTCATAATACTCTGGAATCAACATTGGAATCTTTGTTGATGATCCGAGCAAGTGAGAGAAATTAGTTATTGTGTTCGAACTAAAATTTACCGTTGTTGTATGGATTTTGAAGAAAGATACTTTTGATTCAAGTAGAAATCTAAGAAAGAAATTAATCAGAGTTCAATCAGAAATCAATTGATCTAACACAAAGAGTGCATAATCAATTCAATCTAATCAATTGACATAAGTTTACAGTTTCGATCGGCAAAATATTTTGAATCGGAAAGAGCGCTTCAAAAAGATAAAAAAAATACGAGAAAAATTCAATTGATTATGTTAATGTTGCTCTGATACCAATTGACGCGTGTTATAAATTGATTAAGAACACAACTGATTCAATAAAAGAAGTAAAGAACACGAGATTTAAATAAGATCTTTTTGGCTAACGTGTGAAGAGTACAAGAGAGTATTTAAGTACAAGATGAAAAATGATGCTTAGTTCGTTACTCTACTCTAAGTACTTACCCTATTCATAGGGTACAACAGATTCACAAAAAGTACAAGGACTAGACATTAAGTGTCGAAACTAAAACTGCCTTGTAAATAGATAAATATCGAAACAATACTACTTTCAGCACTTACAGACTATGACTACTTTCGACTTCTCACCATATACGTTCGACCCAACAGGAAAGCTAAAATAGACATTTGCTTGAGACATCTAGAGCAATTCGTTTTGAACCAAAATTACCAAAAAGTTTTTTTTGGGTGGGGGGGGGGGGTGGGGTGGGGGTGGGAATGCATCCTAAGAGCTGCTTACATCATCAGTTTCCTTCCTTTTAAAGTCATTAAAAATAAAACGACATATGAAATCATTTGGAACCAAAAGCCCCAATATGATCATATAATGGTTTTTGGTTGTCTTGTGTATTACAAGATTATCCGCAAGGAACCAAAGGGTATAAAACTTATCATGTTGAATCCAAAAGAATCATCATCAGTAGGGATGTGCTCTTTTGTTAAGACGTCCTTCCACTCAGGAGTAATAAGGCTGAGTATTACAACAAAAATGAAGAACCAAGCAAATATCATGATGATGTTTGTTATAAAAAACTCACTGTAAACCACCCAATAGGATGCATTTTCACGGAAAAGTCAACACATAATGACCATGATTGTCTTGTTAGTCCTCAAAGCGAAGACCATAAGGTGGGTATGCAACATAGTCACACCGAAACAGGCCCATATGATAACTCGAAAATTTTACGAGTGAAAAGATGCAAAGTGATGAGATAGAAAACAGAAATAACTCAAGAACCACCAAGACCAAGTCATAACCACAAAGACTCAAAGATTATTTTGTCAAGCTTCCCCCTTCGATCAGTCATCAACCCAACTCCGGTCAAGCTGCCTCAATGGTACACCCTATTTCTAACTTTATTTCTTATGAGAGTTTTTCTAAAAGTCACAAAGCTTACCTAACGTTCATTACCTCCAATAACGAGCCTAAAACTTTGAAACAAGCTTCTCCGGATGAACGTTGGAGACAAGCTATGCAGCAAGAAAATTGTACCCTTGGAAACAATGGAACATGGACCCTTACTGATTTTCCAAAGGGAAATCGACCTGTTAACTGAAAATGGGTTTATAAGATCAAGTATAAACTAACTAGGGGAGCGGAATGGCTCAAAGCACGATTAGGTGCAAAGGAATTCACTCAATTGGAAGGTGTCAGTTATCATGACACTATTGCTTCATTTGCAAAACTGGTAACAATGTGTACCCTGTTAACAATTGATGCCAAGAAGAACTGGTTCACACAATAGTTTGATGTAAACAATCCCTTCTTGCACGGAGAACTTAATGAAGAGGTGTATATGAAAGTTCCGCAAGGCTTTTTAAAAGAAATTAATACTCGTGTCTTTTGCCTAAAAAAATCCCTCTATAGTCTAAAGCAAGCTTCTCGCAACTGGTACCACAAATTGACAAAATTTCTTTTGAGAATTAATTTTTGTCAGTAAAAAGGCCAATCATTCCCTTGTTTTGCAAAATTGAGATGGTTTTTTTACTACCATCTTGGTTTATGTAGACGATATCATCATAGTTGGTAATAATTCTTACCGGATTCAACAAATAAAAGTACAAGTCGACAAAGTTTTCAGCATTAAAGATCTTGGGTAACTAAAATACTTTCTTGGAATAGAATTAGCAAAAACTTTAGACAACTTAGTTATGAGTAAATGAAAGTACATCTTGGATATCCTTGAAGATAGTGGAATGTTGTGTTGCAAACCAAGTTTGTTTCCTATTGAGAAAAACTTGAAGTTAGAACGACGAGAAGAAGAAGCTCCGGTTAATGCTAGTCAGTATTGCAGACTTATTGGTCGGCACCTCTATCTTCAAGCAACTTGTCCTAATGTTAAATATGTTGTTAACTTGTAGAGTCAGTTTGTCTTTGACCCTCGCCAAAGCCATATGCAGGGAGTTACATGAGTCCTAAGGTACTTAAAAGACCGCATGTCAAGGAATTCTTTTATCATGCACTGGAGAACCTATCTTAACCACCTTTTGTGATTATGATTGGCTTGATTTTCCATACACAAGATGTTCTCGAATGGGTTACTTGATTTTGCGTGGCGGTGCTTCTATTTATTGGAAAACTAAAAAACAATCTGTCATCTCTCGCTCTTCTACTAAAGTTGAGTATCGCACCATGGCCTCGACGGTTAGTGAAGTTTTGTGGGTTAGATGGCTCCACAAGGATTTAAAACACTCCAACCAATATGTTTTGTGACAACCAGGCCGCTCATCATATTGCGAACAATCCATTTTCCATGAGAGGACAAAGCACGTGGAAATGGATTGCTTTTTTGTTTGAGAACAGGGTGCTTTTCGAGAAGTCTCATTGATGA